>NW_026596040.1:37732862-37788031 GCF_907164565.1 Psammomys obesus | reverse complement strand
ATCCATCCATCCATCCATCCATCCATCCATCCATCCATCCATCCATCGACCCACCCATCCATCCACCCATCCATTTATACACTCATCCATCCTATCTAACAGATAATTATGAGTGTTTCATGTCTACCATGTAGATAGCAGTAGTGACTGCAAAGGCCTGCTCCGCACATAGGAGCTTTGTGTTCAACAGAGGCCTTCTTACAGGGAACATGCTGCCTTTATATTGGGTGTGATGTGGGAGCCTGGACATGAGACTCTCAGAGAAGCATAGTATGTTGGCTTCATACCACCTTGTTCTTCTTTGTGCCCACAGATAACTGGATGGGGACCCCTGGGGGGGAGGTTTTCAGCTTTCAATTTCAAAACTGTTCACATTGTGGGCAGGATTTAGGGTGAAGGACACAGGTAGTTTTGGGTACTGGTGTCATATCATATCCTCTGCTAATATGTCTTGTCTAGTTTATTCCTCATAATGGCTGGAGGGAGGTGACCTGGACAAGTAGGCAGGTCAGGGAAACAGATTTCTGGAAGTTTCATGGTAATGAATGCTGACAGGTCTGGCCATCTCAGGAAACAAGTTTCTTGAAGTCCCGTGGTCTTCAAATATCAGTTTCCCAACAGGGCAAAGGTAAAAAAAGATACTAGGCTCTGCCTGGTTTGGTGAGTCCCATTCAGACCTAGGGATTGGGGACCTCCATTAAAACAAGTCCCTCCTTGATTCCCAGGCATCAATGGGTACCACTCTGAAATAAGGAGAGCAGCTTTTCCTCAAGACAGTGGGAGAGTTTGGGAGAATTCAGCATCCAAATGGGAATCAGCTCTGGGGACAGGGCATATGACAGGAGACAGAGCACCCCAGATTCCCCATAGGGATGTGCAGGACATGGATACTTCTGTGCTACTTGGCACCACCTCTGTGTAGACATGGAAGATGGGGAACCATACTGACACCCTGAATTGAAGGGTTCAGGCTGTGCCAGCAGCTTGATTAAAGCTGCAGGCCAGAAACTTTGGTGACTGAAACAAATGCTGAGAGGCAAATGCCGGGACCTGAGATCACAGGGCTGGCTTACCCCGGCACTCACAGGTAACCTAAGAGGTTGTCTGTCACAGGGACAGCTGGTGCTGGGCACTCAGGCTGACAGCCTGGCTCATGAGACTGCAACAGCCTAATTGTTTATGGCCCTTTCCATATCCCCCCAGGCTTCAACTTCTCCCAAATTCAAGTTGGTGAATGAAGTCCTGCTAAACCTCTCTAGCATTTCCAATCTGGGCCTCTATCTCATTATCTGACATGGCAGGAATATAAACCTAAGAGGAGAGATGGTCTGCCCAGGGTCACATGACTCTTATGAATAAGAGCTGAGAGGGGAAAGGAGGCAGCTACAAAGTAAGGTGAGATTTAGAGAAGGAGCTGAGTTCTCTGGCTGGGTATGTTTGAGAAATTCTGTTCAAAACATTCTCTTGGTTTACAGGCTTACTGTTTATGTGATTCATCAAGGGCTTGGAAAGCTGGCGGAAGAACCTGGTTTACTCCTTAAACTCTCTGTGTCCATTTGGGTTTGGTCCTGGGCCTTTCAGGGGCATAGAAGCTGTTGCTTTGGGAGGTATGGAATCCTCTGGCCAAGCAAGAGGACGGGTATGAGGTAACGTGCCTTCCCAGAGTCTGCTTTGCCCACAGGCACAGACTCAGAAAATGCATGGCATCCGCAGTAAATAAAGTTGCCCTCAGCCAGGATGAGGAGTGGGATGGTTCTTTACAGCTTTTTTTGGCTCTGGCAGGTTAGGCTTACCACATCCTAGTCAAGAAAAATAGGTTCTTTGAGAAGGTGCTCCTAGGATAAGCTAAAGAAAGATGCACTTTGTAGAGTAAGGGATAGACTGGAGAGGTGTGATTGTGTGGGGAGGCGAGTTGGAATGGCCACATACAGACCCAAGGGCTGGGAGGTGGCTCAGAGGTAGGACATGTGTCTGGCTGGGTTCAACCCTCAGTGTTACCAAAGGTGAACATGTCAGCTCAGACATAGGAATGCAGAGGTTAGAAAGGAAAGGGCAGGGAACACTGATGTGGAGGGCAAGCCCTTGCCCTTAGCTTGGGATGGTTTGTTGGGTTTCCTTTGTAGTGTACTGGCTTTCAGCTCACGGGGAGCTCCACCAGAGCCAGAGCTGCCTCTTGCCTCAAAGCCCACAAGAAATGGGCCACAACCACTTGGAAGGGGAATCACAGGCTTAGGGACCCCAGGACTGACAATAAAGGACTCATACCTACTTCCCCTGTGTCACAGCTCAACATTAGGTAACAAAAACTCCACCAAAACGAGTCCACCATGTTTGTTCCCTGCCCAAGAAGCTAAGAATGAGCAAGTGAGCATTTAGGAAGGCTTTCTCCACTAAGTGGGTGTGTTTCTGCTACGAGGGAAAATTTACTTATGTGACTTTCCTAACAATGTTGACAAACACACTGTCACTCCCTGTGAGTTCTTGATGCTTTAGACAAGTTCCTACTGGACAGATAGACATTATAGAAAATGGTACATGTCAGTTATTTAATTCAGCTCTTGTATTTGGTAGGCAAAGAAGCATTGGGTAGGGCTCAGAAGGAGACACCTAGCCAAAGGCTCACAGGGAGTTTCCCATTCATGATCCAGAGTATGCTGTTGTCAAGGGTGACTGTGGTGGGGGGCTTTTACACCTGCCCCTGTCCACCTCTGCAAACATGGGCTTCCTGGCTGTGGCAGTGTGGGCCTGCCCAGGGGCTTTCTTGCATTCTTCTTAGATTTTATTCAAGTCAGAGCAGCCATCTCCAAGAAATAAAAAGGCCATTTCCAACCAGTGACCCTTTCATCTCTGCTTCTCCCTCACGTCTCTCACCTCTGCCTACACCAACTCTTCTGATGCCTTCTGGTGGACTGGATCACACTGGTTTAGTCTGGGTAGGACGGAGGATGAATCCTGCTTGAATCTCCACCCAGAATGTTGGCTTCTGCTTTCACATCATTGTCTAGATAAGCAGGCCCATCTTTCCTGGCTGAAACAATGCCTGGCTGGAACACAGCCTCCCTACCATCTCCAGACCCTGAGATTCTGTACTTCTTAGTCCCAAGGGTGGCCCTGGCACAGGGAGAGGGTATCATGGAGACTGAGGATAACTGTCTTTCAGGGAATGGTCAGTGACCTCTACCAGCCATCACTGGTTTCACAGCCAATGACAGTGAC
Organism: Psammomys obesus; assembly: GCF_907164565.1. Taxonomy (NCBI): domain Eukaryota; kingdom Metazoa; phylum Chordata; class Mammalia; order Rodentia; family Muridae; genus Psammomys; species Psammomys obesus. The sequence continues at coordinate 37,784,815 of NW_026596040.1, read as the reverse complement.
GAAATGGGTTACTGCTCCTGTGTCCTGGAGTGGTATTGTGCTAGTTTCAACATCACGCAGAAACACAATCACACATTGTTTTCAATGGGACTCAAGTTTATAGCTTTTAGAGCCCCAGTTTCCTGTAGAAGGGTCCCCTTGACACTTCTGAGTGATGGATATAGACTAGTTTATTCCCCTTCCTTCCCCTCCCCTCTCCTCCTTTCTATTTCTTTTCATTTATATTTATTTGCTTTTTTGGGGGGGTAGAGCAGTAAGCCTGTCAGCCCCCATTCATGAACATATTTCCTGTGTAAACAAAGAGAATGGGGAGATAGGAAGGAAAATGGGGTCATGGTGACTCTGAATTCTAGACTGGCTTGGATCTGGTTCTCTTTCTCACCTCTGGACTAGGTACCCTTAATATTTCTATTTACTTCCCTTCATCCATAAGTTGGGGATACGCTGCATAGGGGTGCGAGGAGCAGATGATGCCAGGCTCTCTGTCTACCCAGAGTGATGAGCTCTTGGAAGCCGTCCTGAGAACCGGAGGTCAGGCTTAACGGCTGAGAACTTTGCTCTTTGCTGGGTCATCACATGCTCTCGAGCTAAGGGAACTGACTGTCAGGCTGTTGCTCCACAGCCAGCACTGGCTCGTCTGTGTAGGAGACTCAGTCTTGTGCCATGAATCCTTAGAGTCCTGGGCCCTGGGGGCCTCGTTGGGGATCAGCCTTTGAGGCAGGGCCAGTCTGAGCAGCAGGTACACACACTTTGTGAGGTGCTTTCCTTGCTCTGTAGTTATTAGATAATTCGACACAACTGATTAATGATCACCAGCCATTTTCCCGTGCTGTAACACATGGCCATTTCCCCTCTCCAGGGCTGACTCCCTCACTCACACAGCACCCCTTTTCCACACACAGCTTCTACCGCTGCCTCCATGCTTGTTTTCACACCACTGTCCCCTGTCTCGCCCTGTCACCTTTCCTGGCCTCCACCTTGAATCTTCATCTTCCCCAAAGGTTGCATTACTCTAGTCCATGGTGATTCCTCCACTTCCCGGGTGCTCACTGGAGTATTTGATAGGATTCAGCTTGGGGCTTCCTGCTGCTTGCGTGGCCCACCTGTCCAGCCCATAAACTCCTCAGCAAAGGCCTGCAGTCCTTCTCTGGCCATATTTGATGGAAATAGACGCAGCATACATAGTATTTTATTGTGTATGAGAATATGAGGACCCCATGAGAAGCGCTAGCAGCGCTCCTAGTCTCCCTGTGGTCTGTGGCCATGTCTTACTGGGCAGTGGACATGGGTTCTTTAGGGAGAACATGTATAGAATGATGGGTCAGCTCACCAGCGCAGACCCATGACTTGAGGTCAAGGCTGGTCTAACCTCAGATTGAGAGTAGTACTGTTCTTGCTCAGCCTTGCTAGTCTGGGCCTCTAGAAGGGGCAGCACCACTGCTTCAGTGACTCCGAAGTTGATACACCTTTGTGGAGCTGAAATGACAAGATGACATGGGCCTGGACATTATGGCAGGAGTCTTCATTTTGATTACCCCTGTGCCCAGCCTCTAGGAATTGGAGAGACGGTATGTAGGAACTTGGAGCCTTTGCTCTCCCTCGATGCAGAGGCCCAGAAAGGAAAGAGGGATCAGAACCACAGCCACATAGTGGCAGGGTGAGTCGTTTGGAATGTGGCATGAACAGTCTCCCCTGGGTGTCCCGAATGTGCAGATCTGTCACATGTAAGGTCACTTACACTGTGAATATATACTTAAAAGCTGCACTACAGAGCCAGGAATGGTGGCTTGTGGCACTTGAGTCAAGTGGATGACTGTGAGTTTGAGGCCAGTCTAGATTAAATGAAAACAAGAAGTAAACAAAATAAAAGCACCATTCAGGAAAGGCATTGTGTGATGAAAGCTAACCTCTGCAAGACAGCCTGTCAAACCTCTGTTTCCTGACCACTACCCATGGTGTGTGAGAATATTCCCAGCCCTTGTGCTGGGCCTGACGACAGCCCAGGTCTCAGGTGATAAGGGTGGTTGTCCAGACCCCACCTGGCCCATCAGGGGCTCTCTTTAAGAGGCAGGTTGCCCGTACAGAAGAAACTTGTGAAGGACACATTGGAAGCTCATATAGCATCTTCTTTTTTCCTCAGGGATTTAAAAATGAATGTGTGTGTGTGTGTGGGGGGGCTCCATCCTCTTTATTTCACAGCTTCATTTCCCATTTGGACCATGACATCTTGCTCTCCATCTAGCAGGACTGCAGCTTGTCCTCACACTGTGTGACCCCTTGTCACCCACTCCAAATGCCCCTCAACCTTGATGAGCTCTCCAGGTGTTCAGACATCTACCTGGGAGTGTTCCGGAACACTGGCTGCTCTGTAAGGGGTCGGTGGGGAAATGGCCCATAGGTAGAGAAGACACAATACCTATGCTGGAGAGACTGGCAGTCGTGAGCACTCCTGCGGCCCACCAGGCCAGACTGGAACCCGAAAGGCCAGATACAAACCCCGTGTCTCCTGCTCAGTAGCTATGTGGCTCTGTAACCCTTCCAATGCTGTCATGCTGGCTTAGCTTCTTTTTTCATGGCTCTAATAAAAGACTCTGACAGAAGCATGTTAAGGGAGAAAGTGTTTGTTTTAGCTCACAGCACGAGGCATGGCCCATCATGGCAGGAAAGTCAGGGCAGGTGCAGCAACCAGAAGAGAATAGCGAATACACAGAGCTCTGAGTTCCCTTTCTCCATTTTATGTAGCTCAGGATCTCCCACCAAAAAATCAGTCCTCACCACGATTAGGATGGGTCTTAATTAGTCTGTTATACCTATCCCCGAGGCACACCCAGAAGCACATCTCCTTGGTGATTTTAGTTGACAGTTGATGATAACCGTCATGCATACCAACGGAGATAAGATGCACACTTCCTGGGCAGGGACATAGGAAGCTCCAATGGAAGGCCCCACTGGGTTGTCTTCAGCACCACGGGAAGCAGACAGGCTCTGAATTAGGTGAGCCACCTTCCCCACCAACCTCCTGCTGCCCTTAGAGCGCACCTACGTTGTTGGAGACCAGGCTACCATTATTTCCTGCCTCCAGAATATTCTTCTCACTCATCTGCAAGTGACTAGAGATGGTGAGGCAAACAGACTCCATCCCCTTTAAACATGATGAGACTTTAAACATGATGGGAATGGGGTCCTGAAGTGACAGTACTTTCCCTGATGTCACTGTGGCTGTGTGATATCTCTGGGACAATAGCAAGCATGGCCTTCATCTGGCGATCTGTAGCCCTGGCCAGCCATGTCTCCTGCCTAAGCCTGGTGGAACATTGTCCTCTGTCTAGCCTGCCACCTGTCCCTGAAAGTCAAAAGTGCTGGGTTCAGTCCTGCTATACCTCTCTCCCTGCCTCCCAAATAGTCTGCTGCCTGATGCTCAAGTGGTCCTTGGAGATATTCCCTGCTGTCCTGTTTAAAATCAGCTGGGACTCACTGGACTCTGTTTTTCTGGTGTGGGTGGATGAAGAGATAGAAGGCAAGGCAGCTTTTGCAGCAGCATATTGTCCATTAGTCTTCCTTGAACCTCCAGGAAGGATGTGGGGGTTCCCGAGCCCCACATTTACAGGGACCCACCATTTCCGTAACTTTCTGCTGTGCCCCAGGGTCTTTTGGTACCCTGGTGTCTTAGTTTGGATTTTATTGCTGTGAAGAGACACCATGACCATGGAAGCTCTTTTAAAAGAAAAACATTTAATCGGGGCTGGTTTACAGTTTCAGAGGTTCAGTCCATAATTACCATGGCTCTGAGCCTGGCGGCAAATGGGCAGACACGGTGCTAGAGAAGGAGCTGGGAGTTCTACATCTTGATCTGCAGGCAGCAAAAGGTGACTGTGTGCCACACTGGGCTTAACTTAAAGATAGGAGATCTCAAAGCTTGCCCCAACAGTGACACACTTCCTCTAACAAAGCCACACATACCCAACAAGGCCACACCTTGTTGTGCTACTCCCTACGGGCCAAGCATTCAAACATATGCACTTATGGCGGTTGTATCTATTCAAACGACCCCACCCGGACACTAGGACTGGATAATTTTTTGTTTGGGAGGTCTGTGGTGTTCATCATGGTGTTTTCAGCAGCATCTCTGGCTTCTCCCCACTACACACCAATGGCATATGTGCACTGGTTTCAGCAGCTGTAAATGTCCCTAGATGTTCCCAGATGTTCTCTGGGGACTAAGTCACCCCTGCTGGAAATGCACCATTCCATCCTAGCTGAGTGTACCGTGTGGAGTCTGTCTGTCACATATGCGACACGTAATCCTCATGGCAAAGCGATGAGGCCTAAGCTCAGCGTTACCCCTGCTATACAGATGAATCTTCCATGGCTGAACCCATTGCATTGCTTCTCTCTGGTTAGTGAATGACAGACCTGGGGCTCAAATCTGAGTCTGCCTGAGGCTGGTCTGTGGATTTTATGTATGTGTGAGGAGTGTTAAATATTCTTCATTTGGTACTGTGCATAACCAAACTAAAATGGCTTTCAGAGGTGAAAGGTTTTGCCTTTTGATGTGGAGAGTTCAGTTTAAATGGCACAGTGAAGAACAGTGGAGACACCATTGCTGATAAAGGTAAATGGGTACAAATGGAAGCACGGGCCAACCCTTTGCTTGGTTCTGACATAGTGAAGACCCCCCCCCCCCCAGTGTTTAAATGCATTCACATAACCTTCATCTGAATGTAAGTATAAAAGCCATCTTCAGTAAGTTTTAGAGTGGCATCTCCTGTCTTTGCAGAAAGTCAAACATTACTAATTGAGTGCACTCCTATCTTTAGAATGGGATTAGGAGTAATAATATTTATGGACCTGGGATTGCTTTTTTTTAAACAAAGATCATATTAACTTAATACAAGCCAGTTTTACTTAAATGAGGACTATCCAGCAAAATTATTGTTAGCCGTTCATGGTCTGAATTCTGGCGTATAAATTAAATTGTGGTACACGTTACAAGGCAGCAGGCGTTTGTTTTATGATGAATTAGGCCGTAGCTATCACTTACTAGTAGATCTTTATTAGGCCCACCCTCTTCTCCTTTTACACCCCAGGAGAGATCATTTTAGTTCCAGGATGTTGTTTTTGGGACTCTTAACTATTTCATCAGTGTGTCCTCTTCCCAAGGTGATGCCATTGTTCTTGTGGGCATCTTTGTGAGAGAATTCAGTGACCTGGCCTGTCTTCCATTCAAAAAGACCACAGAGATTAGGTCCTGTCTCCCTGCTCCACACAGTGGCATTGGGGACATCGTTGAACCTAGCTCACACCATTCTCAACCTCACCATTTTCAACTCGCTCTCCTCTGGCTCACGGCATGAATGTTATGACACAAAGCCAGACCTCCTGCTTTCTACAAAAGTTTTTGATTTGGGCCAGGATTCCTAGCTCTTTCCACACACTAAATCTTCACGGAGCAGAGGATCTCAGCCGTATGCACCTAAGAACCTGCTTAGGTTTGCATTCGGGATGTGTGGCTTATTTAGTGTCCAGAGCAGGAGCTCCAAGTCCTGAATTCTCTTCCTCAGGGCCTTTCCAGGGGCAGATGGGAAGAAGTGGGCGGTGAAGCTGTTCTTCTGCAGTAGGCTGTCTGGCTTTGGGTTCACATTGGTAACTGTTGTCATGATAATGCTGAACAATAACCCATGGCTAAGAACACACTTATTACTATTGCTCATCCTCTCAGACTTGTTCAGTGGGGCTCATTCATGCAGGTGTGGCTTGCTGGCCTTGGCTTGACTCTCTCTGGTGCCTATGGCCTTAGGTGGGATGGCATGGCAACTTGGCTTTGTTCCATGTGACTTCCTTGGTGTGGTAGGTGAGCTCAGCCTTGCTCACATGGCAGGAGCAGGAATCTGAGAGAGGAATGGTGGCTGCAAGATGCTGTGAGGCCTAGGATCACAAGTAGAGTAGTTTTTGCCCTTCTCTACTAGCCAGTAAGTGACCAAGCTAGCCAAGTTTCCTCTCTTTATCAGGAAACTGAAGAGTAACATTACAGACAGCGGGGTAGGGAGGGGATGTCCCAGAAGCCATGTTGTCCTGACAGTGCTCATCTGGCCTTCTGGTTTAGGCATGGGAAGCTCAGGGCCCATCAGCAACAGGTAAGGGAAATATCAGCAGGCATAAACATCTCTAAAGAGATTCTTGTCGCCCCTCAGGATGGAAGCTCTATGAGGGTATGGTCATTGTCCCCTCAACATTTACCCTCCAATGTAAATACTAAGACCGAGCATGTGCCTGGCTCATGGCAGAGTTCCTGCTAACAGTGGCTAAGTGTAAACTGAATCCGGTTCATTCATATCAACTCACTTCAATATAACTTGATTTCAGAGGTCCTTGTTAGTCCCTGCTGTCTGTGGGATTCAGCTCAGTCCTTAGTCTGGCTCTCAAGACCATGTCCAAGTAGAATCATGTTTGTTATGGGGCCGTAGGGAAGGGATTTGCACAGCCTTGGTAATGCCAGCCTAACATACTCCGCACAGCTCAAGACAGCCTGAGCTGTCAGAGGAGGGGTGTGTCAGAGGCTCAAGCCTCTGGAAAACTCTTTGCAAGGTCTTGGCATAGTGTGGCTTGGGTGGACTTTCAGATGGTTTAGTTAGAGCCAAATCCAGCGGTGTCTGAAAGAGTGTCCTGGCTCTCCTTTCCTTTGAAAGCCTGAGAGCTCTGGAAGGGAAATCTGAGACACTCGAGTCACCAAATGCTGTCTGTGTGAAGGCAGCTATGGCAGCACAGCCTTTCAAAGTCCCAGATTCTTAGAAACAGGAGGCCGCCCCTGCCAGGAGTCAATGAGCTTCACCTCCTGGCGGCCAGGCCTGGGCTCAGGCTTGGTGCTGGCCAGGAGATGTCACCTCTTCCCAACCCAGCATAGAAGATGAAGGAATGGCCTTAACTAGATTGTTCCTGTCTCACATCCCTGCCTGTTCTGGGCATAGACATGGGGACTTCTGTTAGGAGTGGAGGAAACCAGGTAAATCTGGGGTCACACTGCAGCCCCCTAATGAACATGATTACCTTTTGACATGGCCTTGATTGCTAAGCTGTGAACTGAACACTGTCCTTGGACTAGCCCTTAGTCTTTTCCCTTGGGAGGACCATCGGAGCTCTGGGAATCATGCAGCTACAATGGAAGATTTAGTGAGTGAGGAAACCAAAGGATCAGAGAGACTCGCTCAGGGCCACACCCTTCACTGTAGCTTGGACTCTGCTCAGTTTTTTCCCCCCTCTTTGTGACCTATATCATAAAGCTTTGGCTGCCTGTGTCCTTCCCTGGCCAGGCCTTCCCTTGCTTTCTGGCTGTTTTCCCAGGTTTGTTTTTTTGGTAGGAGTTCACTTTCCTCACTGCCGATGGTATTTGCAGAGCACTTTAACATGCCCTCGCCTGTGACCACACAACTGGGGAAGGGTTCTTTCTGTAACAGCTGCTTTCGGCAGCCCTGTTGCTGTGCTCCAAAATGGCCCAAATACAAATCAAATGCATCAGCGTTTGATTGTCTTCTTGATCTTTCATTGGAATCAGCTCCCAGCCAGGGCTTTGGGGTTAGACCTATGGAGGCATCTGCAAGTTAGTCTCCTCTAGGTTGATTAATTCCTGGCCACATGGAAGGACAGAGGGTGGCTATGAGGAACAGACAATCCCCAGGTAGACAGCCCCTCCCAAACTGAGCCTCATGCCGACATTATCGGGGAGACCTGCCCTCAGGGAACAAGGAGCAATTCTGTGCCAGGCTGAGTTCTCGGGGCCACAGACATGGGCTTGGAGCCCGGGAATGCTGTGCACTTGGGCTCCTGGGAATGGCTTAGTCCTGGTTAGGGGAAAGGGCAAAGCTGCTTCCTACAAGCTCTGTCTGAGAACAAAGACCTGGGAGCTGAAGACACCTGCCCCACCCATCCCTCTACCTCTGGGTCAAGTCTCACCAACAGTTGCCACAGCTGTACTAGCTCTGCTAAGCCATGTCCCATGGCTCCTGCTGAGTGCAGCGCTCTTAAACTCCAGACTTACCTGTGTTGGGGCTGCTTTCAGGCTGGCCTCTGGAGACCCTGGACATCCCACAGGCTTGGCATTTCCTGTGCCTGTGATAGCTCATCCTGTTGGTTTGGTCACACTTCCAGGCTATTTGAATGTCAGAGAGTCATAGCTTGTCACCTAATAAAATGTCCTACTCTGCTGGGATGGAATATAGACAAACTGGATCCACCTGGCGTGTAGGTCCTCAGCCACTCATGGACGGGAGCCTGATCCAGCCCAGCAGCCCAGGGCTGTTTCTCTCCCTCCCCAATTCTTCTCTTCATCACCCTTCTTTGTGAACCTTAACCCATACACACTATCTGAAGTGTGGAAGCTGTTACCCAGACCACATTGCTTATTTCTATCCATAAACATTTCAGGCCAGTCTTCTTCAATTTTCTGATTCATTCATTTCAGCGACTTTATTGAAAGCTTCCTTATGCAACGTGCCAGCTGTCTTGTGTAAGTCAGATTCATTACCGTTTAGTGTCCTTTATCTGCCAACCTGGGTGACCCCATCACAAAGGCATGTGCTTCAGGGGGCTCCACCAGCCCCTGTCGAGCACTGGTTCCTTCCTGCTCCTCTTTCGAAATAATCACAAACCATTTCAGATTTCATCATTTGTCAAGGTGCTTTATATTCCCACAGCCAGTTCTGGATTTCCTCATTTTTCCCTGTAGGAAAATTTAAAATACAGTTTAGAATCCGCAGCTCCTGCAGGATTCTTGATTCCCAGGGATGGCCTGGTGGACCCAGGCACACCTGCAGGCTCTTTCCTGGCCATGAGCTGCACGGGCTGGAAGGTGGATGCGGCCTGGTGCTGGATGGCTCCATCTCTCCGTCACTCAGTTACTGAATTCTTACTAGGGGATTGTGGGGAGCGCAGGTCAAGGATGGAGGAAGAGTGGCAAAAGTTCTGACAGGTGTGAGGATACATGGCACCACCTCATTCTCAGAACAAAGCAGCACGGGGTGTTAGTCCATTGTAGAGCTGGAGAAACTGAGGCTGAAGGAGTTAGGTGAGGTGCTTCAGCTGACACAGTTGCGCGCCCGTGTGGCAGATACATAACTCCCATCCAGCTCTGTTGGGCTACGAAGTGTCTTATCTTTTCGTGGTACCCACAGTGTAGAGATTAACTTCAAGCAAGTGTCGTGTGGCTATCCTGTTCCCTGTTTTTAGATTGAGCCCATCATGTAATTTCTCTTAGGGAGGACTTTGCCCCCAAATCATAGCGTGTTACTTCTGGACACATCTGTTGTGTGTTCTCTGGCACACGGGGAGCTCAGCTGCTCTGTCAAGTTCTAGGAAGTCACTCTTGAGCGCTAAGGATTCTCCAGAAGTTCCAGGGTGGGGCTGGGGGCTGGAGCCCGAGAGACCATCTGTGCAGCTGTTGGAAACCAGGGAGGGCTGGCAGTTAGAAGGTGTACAGGCTGAGCATGCCACTGTGACAGTGGAGCCACTGAGGAAGCTCAGGAAGCTGAGGCGGTGTGTGTGTGTGTGTGTGTGTGTGTGTGTGTGTGTGTGTGTGTGTGAGAGAGAGAGAGAGAGAGAGAGAGAGAGAGAGAGAGAGAGAGTGGTTGATGGGATGGTTACAGGAAGTGGAAGAAAACATGAAAGCTGGTGAAGAGTTGGCCAGAAAGAGAGGATGAGACAGCAAAACCGAAACGCTAAGAAGGATCCAGGTTCCTGCGTCCCAAGAAAGAACTGGGACCTACAGTTTGCTTTGGACGGGTCAAGGCTAATCTACATGTGGGACAGAGCAGAGGTTTTTAAGGCCTGCAGAGGGTGACATTTCAGGGATGCTGGTATGAAGGGAGCCCTTCGTGGCGGTGTTGATGTACACAGCGTCCGATACAGCCCCAGCAGCATAACCTAACCTCTCAGCATGGCTACCTTTACACACACCCACTCACACACTGCATGCTTCCTACTTCTCCCGAGTAATAGTCCCCTCACACACATGTGTATTGGCCTTTTATACCCTGTACCCACTCCCATACTCCTTTGTACACATTCATTCACAAACGCACACAGTCACAATTCACACACTGGTGCACATGCAAACTACATACATTGACACATACTGCAGGTCCTACCGAGCTCCCGTTCTGTGTATTCCTCCCTTCTCAGCCTCCTCAGATAGTGGTCATTATTAGCGGACTGATGCCAGGAAGCCATGACATAGCAACAGCTAAGTGGTCCACAGTGGGCTAGCCCAGCCCAGTGCTGTGACCTTCAGGACTCTGGCTGGGGACAGGAGCTGCGGAGGAGCATCTGTGAGTGCTTGAAGCACTCTTGTCTACAATTTCAGGCCTCTTATACCCACCAGGCCAGCTGGCTTTAGAATGTAATTAATCTCCGTAAGACTCTGCAGAGTCTTGGCTCTGTGTGCAGGTTGAGGGCACTGAGGTTCAGAGAAGGCCTGCCAGGCTGGGACAAGCTGGGGACTGAAACCCCAGATATTTGTTGTTTTCGGCAGGAGCCCTGAGAGTTACATGGGAGTTAGAGCCTGGCAAGCTGGGGTTAGATGTAGGCTCAGCTAGTGAGGGTGAGGCCCAGGACACCTGCCCTGCGGCGAGCAGGCTCTGTGTCTGGGGTGGGATGGCTGCCGGCAAATGTGAGGGAAAGCAGGTGTCTGAGCTCTGGTCCCTTCACCTAGGATCCCTGACCTGACGGGAATATACAAAAATGGACTAGGTGAAGGGTGACTGTCTTTCCTGACGTCACCTTGTCATGCTCCCAGAAAGCCAAGTTTTCCTTTGAAAGTGACTACAGAACTCTTACTTGAGAGTTATCTAAAACCTCTGTGCCCTTGACTTTTGCCCTCGCCCCTACCACCGCCTGGTGGGAGAGGAGTCTTATAAGTTGTATTTTATGAACTGTTTGGCTTTCATTCAACCTGAACTGCCATCTGAACATCTATCTGAAGTCCTGGGGCTCAAGCCTCAGGCTCACGTCAGCCTTTTCCAGTGCTTTTGCAGTCCCTGACCCACAATGTGGGGGGTGGGGGACCAGCTTTAGCCCGGAAGTTCCACTTTCAGCTTCCTGCCAGCCTTTGGAGGTTTCTGTTTCCTCCTTTAGCAGCACTCTAACATGGCTGCTGATGGTTGGCCTGGGACTGACTCTTGCTTGGCCGTGTTTTTCCTCTCTGGGATAGACAATTTATTGCTGTTATTGTGGCTTCATGGCTTTACTTCTCCCCATTACAGAATCATGGATCAAGATACTTGACAAATATCACTTCTAATCCCATCACCCAGCGGGTCCACATCAGCCTGTTAGTGTTCTTCCGTCTAGATTTTCTCCCCAGGCAGATGAGGGCTTGTTTAGTTCAGTGTGTTTTGTTTTGGTTGGTTTCTTAATGCTGGAGGCTAATCCCCTCTAATGCTGAGGGCATTTTCAGACCTGGGGCTCCAGCAGTGGCTTGCATGGGGAGAAATGAGTCACAGCTGTTATTCATGGCTGGATTTTAAAATTAAGAGCAAGGGATCCCTTGCTGGGAACCGGCATGGAACTCCAGACCTTGAGGCATATCAAGTAACTCCTGCAAAGAAGGAATTTGCATCCTACAAGATCCGCCCATCTAAGAAGCCCAGGCATTACTTCTTCAACAGTGTCACATGCCCACCTGGAGGCTTGCTTGGCTTATTGGGAAGCATTGGAGGTAGACAGTGTCTTCAGGAGTCCAGGGTGGCAAAGATCCAGTGAGGTGGAGAGGAAAGCTTTCTAGGGGAGGAGGCTCAGGGCTCTTTTGTGACATCCAAGTCAGTTTGTAGGATGAACAGGAAGTATCTGATTTTGTTGCAAGGGACAATGACAGCCACAAAGAAGGTGAGTACATCTTTCTGGAGGAGGTCTCTCGTCTCCATAACTGGCTTCCCTGAGCCAGAGCTAGCCTTGGACTGACCTGGCTTCCTGCTGATCTAACAGGTATCTGCTTGGCACACCACCTAAGGTGACTTCCTGGAAGCACTAGAATGACTGCAAACGCTCCACACTTAGAGCCAGAAATCCATGATTCACATTCTCAGTCTGTTCCATCAAGGCCATGGGCAAAGGCACCAGGAACACCCCTGCAGTCAGGCATTGTTGAGTGCAGCTCTGGAGCTCATGTGAGGCCCAGGGGGTTGGTCCCTAGCAATGGGGAGAAACAAGAACAGAGATCCCTAACATGGGAGGAGAGACTAAGGGTCTAGGCTCCACTGCTGACTAGGCCAAACTGGTGAGGTGGAGGGCTGCTGGCACTAGGGCCAGGACCACGCTGTTTGGTTGCAGGGTGTGGCTTTCTGACGTCCATTTTTCACTCTAGGTCTGAGGCTGCCTGTTTAGAAAATTGCAGATCCACAGTAAAAGGCCCCGTTGGAATCTTACCTTCTTTGCTTTAAGAAGGGGGTCGTGGACATTATGTATTGTAGTGGCACTGTTGTCCCTGATGGCGCTCCCTTTGCTGAAGGGCCTGCTGGTCACACTTGCCAGCTGCAGTGCACATGTATGCTTGGCTTCATAAAGTTGTACATGATTGTGTCATGATTGTGCCAAGTGCAATTGTCAGTTGACTGGGGTTAAGCCTTCTGAACATGGCTGTTACCAAACTGATCTTCAGTTTGTAGTACTTCTGGCAAGCCATGGGTGTGGCTGATTTATTTCTAGGGTGAGAAGCAGGCATCCTGTTGATGTTCTAAGACAACTCTATCCTTCAGGTGACATGGCCCTCAGACGCTGTTCAGGTCCTAAGTGCTCAGCCAGATTTGGTTCATCCTGTTCTCCTACACCTGAAGCTCCAATCCTTCCTTTCCTGTTTAGTGTGGAAGTGCTGTGCCTGCCACTATACTGCATCCAGCCTCCACGCACACACACATGGCTGCCCGTGGCTGGATGGCACGTCCAGCTCATGTCGCACGGTGAAGGACAGAACCCCATCCTGAGGCAGTGTGACTGAGGGGCGTCCTGGGCTCTCTGTGTCCTGCAGCAGGGGTGTCACGACTCGTGAGCTCACACAAGGCTCCTGACACCTGACCCTGACAGGGATTTCGCTCTAGGAGGTTGCTGGTAGGCCCTAGTTCCTAGCTGAGTTCTGAAGCCGTGCCTTAAGACACCCAGATCACGCGTCACCAACGTCTCTGGGTTTTGATGGTGGGAGGGTGAGTGATAATGACCAACAAGGAGATGAAAGTCCACCACAAAGGCAACGCAGCCTCTGCTGCCATCGAGGCGGCTGGTTCATGGCAGGTTTGCTTATTACACCAGTTCCTCCACTGTCCATGCCCAGGAGAGTGGCCAGCTAGTGATCCCTGACTCCTTTCTATACGTCTGCGAAACTCTGAGGAGATCCCCTCTGCACTCCCACATTTACTTATTATGACACATTTTCCAGGCCAGGGTTGCAGAGAACCACCCTGCGAGCTTTCTAAGACAGGGCTCCTTGTGACAAAGCACAGTGTGGAGAGTGACAGGGGTCATACCGAGGCAAGTGAGCACACCTGCAGGACTCCGGCACCTGCTGTTGACAGCTCCGACTGTGACCGGGCGAGGGGCACTGGATGTTAGAAGCATACTTTGATAAACTTTGTATTCTATTGGCATGAGGCTCAGTCAGTGAAGTCTCGGTCAGGGGCCTTCTCTTTGGGGCTGCTCACCCAATGCAAGACAAAGAGGCAAGGAAAAGAGGTTCTGGTCTACAGAGACTATGGTGTACGGCTGGGCCGTGTGCAAGAACTCTCTGCTTCCTTGATCCCTCTGTCCAGGACCCATGGAAGCTCAGTGGAACACTGTGCACCCTGGGGCCCGGTCCCCTGGAGTGGCACCAATGATCCAAGCTCTCCAGGCTAAAAGCCTCTTGTCAGCAGAGTAATAGGACGTGACTTGAAGCAGGCAGGGCGCAGAGGTATTCAAGTCAGTCAGGGCTATTTTTAAACGCCCTCTCTCCCCAAGCGTGGAGCTCCAGCTCAGCGGGAGAGAACCGCTCATCTCTCAGCCTAGGGAATCAGAGCACAGCCCCTTCTCCCAACCCACAGCTCTCCCTCCCACCCTTCAGATTCAGATCCCGATTTGGGCAACCACTCATGAACCCTGAGAGACCACAGTTCTTGGTTTGTGGCAGGGTGGACTCTGTGGGGGTGTGTCCTGGGGTCTGTGCTGTGGCACATCTTGATGTGAGCTTGCTGCCTGGCTGGCTTGGAGGCAAGCCATGGTCCTGACTGGCAGCCCAGAGGCTCACCCTGAAGCCTGTGAGCAGATGTGTCCAGGCCTGCCTCTTTGTGTACAGCTCTTGGTGGCAGTTCACAGCTGCCTGTCAGGCTCCCAGAGCAGATAGCAGCCACCACCCTTCTGTGTGTCACTCCTGCAGGGGGCTAAGCACTGTCCTGCATCTGCCCCTGGGAGGGGAGAGGGTCGTGAGGGTCAGTGTGCTGTCTGGGATAATGAGGCTGCCCCTGGCTTTTTTTCTCACTTGTCCTTCCTTTCTTCTAGCTCTACCTCCTCTCATCTTATCTGTGAGATGTTCCCAGGGCCTGGGCGCAGAGCTGAGGACAATTTCTGGTGGATCTTACTATCTCATCCCTCACCACTTTTTGATATAGACATGTCTCCTTGGAGGGGACCCTCCCCAGAAGCAGAGTTGGGGCTCATGGCTGACACTGAGTGACTACCTTACATAAGCCATATAATAACACATTCTGTTACTGCAGGTCAAAAAGGCCCGAAGAGGAGCCTTTGGCCAAGATCTTTGCCAGGTCTTCCCTCTCCCTGACCAGAACTCCTTTCTCTCCCAGAAGACCCAACAGAAGTTATGAGGCCTTTGGATACAAAGACTCACTCCAAACCCATAGCCCATGTCACAGGGCTTTCAGGTGACCAGGATTCTTCTTGTTAGGGAAACCTGACTCATTTTAATGTTTGTCAGTTTGAATGACAGCTCTCTAAGTTGATATGCAAAGTTGTTTGGTTAAATCAGCAAGATCTCTTTTATTCCCAAGGGAATACACAGACCGACTCAAGACAGTGAGCTGCATCTTTATAAACAATGTCATGGCAGCACAGCCCTGTCAGGGAGTGAACCCTGTGGTGACTGCCATGCACCCGTCTGAACACATGCTCCCACGGGCCAGCCTTTCGTTAACTTCCTCATCAGATCTGAAAGGGGCGGGCACTCCCAGTCTTTGGCACCCCCAAGTCCCTGGATTCCTGATCAACCCAGCGTTGTGAACTGGGATGTCATGGAATGATATTTGCTTTCTTTGAACTTCAGTATATCATCTTTTAATTGTTGCTGCATTTTGTTTTGTTTTGTTTTTTTGAGACAGGTTTTCTCTGTGTAGCCCTGGCTGTCCTGGAACTCACTCTATAGACCAGGATGGCTTCAAACTTAGAGATCCTCCTGCCTCTGCCTCCCAATTACTGGGATTAAAGGTGTGCACCACTTCCTGGCTAGCATATTATCTTTTAAAATTAATGTTATGTGTGTGTGGTGTGTGTGTATGCATATATGTGTGTGGTATATGTATGCATGTATGTGTGTGTGCTCAAGCCACATGTGTACAGGTAGAGGCCAGAGGACAATTTGTGGGAGTTAACCCTCTCCTTTTATTGTGTGGGTCACAGGAACCAAACTCAGACCTCAGGTGCAGCAGCAAGTGGAGCTACTGTGGAACTTTGAGGTTCAAGGTTCTCTAGCCCTTGAACCTCAGTTTGTTTATCTCTATTGGTGGGGGTGAGGTGGGGAGCTACAGTCTGGGGAAAGAGTCAAGAGCCTGTTGTGGAAACCTTGGACACCTGGGCTAGGGGATGGGAGGGCAAGAAAGGAAGAGAATAAACCCTTTTCTATTTCTCTTGCACCAACTTTTTTATTGTTTTGAAGACCTACGCAGAGCATTTTAAAAACCAAATCATATATGCATACAGTACAAAAGTTGTAGTAGGAAAGGGCATACATAAGTTCCCCAAGATACCCACATTCCCCTCTCCCAGCCACTGGGTTCTCTCCTCATGGAAACGACTGTGCCCAGAGCTCATGGGTCTTTCTCATGTATTCCCTGCATACATGCTTCAATGGGATTCATACAACTTCATCCAACGGCTGCTACATTCTTGGCTGGTAAGTGTTCATGGTAGGATCTGTGATATCAGGCGTCATTTGTATAAGTCTCTTAAAATGTCAAAGCCGTTTCCTGCAGCATGCCTCTTTTGACTGTACAATAGTCCTAGAGGTAGAGAAGATGGAGTACTGTGTGTGTTTTGTAGGCTGGGAAGCTGAGGTTCAGCCAGGATGAGGTATTTGCTAAAGTCACATAGTAAGGCTAGACTTGAACGCGGCTTTCCTGGCTTCCCAGGCGGATGCAGCCCAGTGCTTCCTCGAGGAAGCCTCTCTACTATGCTGGCATAGGGCAGTTGCTTAATTAAAAAGTTATTGTAGCCAGGTACAGTGGCACAGCCTGTATCTTCAGGACTCAGGAGGATGAGGCAGGAGGATTGTGAATTCCAGATGTGTGGGCTAATGAGACTCTGTCTAAAAACCAAAAAGTCCCAAGATTCTGCCACTAGGCAGGCTAGTTTTCCTGTGGGATAGGTGGATCCTCCGGCCCCCCACCAACTTACTGCTTGTGCACACACCACATACATGTTCACTTTCTCTCTAACTTCAGCTTCTCTCTCTCTAACTCCAGACAGCTTGTGGGACCAGGGCTTATCCTGTCTCAGCAGAAGGGTGGGAAGGCTGGGAGGGCTGTAAGAAAGGCCACTGGGCCTGCTGGGGTCCATTTTATGCTGTCACAGTGTTGTAACCGGGAAGCCAGGACTGATACCCAGGGCTGCAGAAGAATGTGAGTGATCAGCGTCTCATCTAAGTAACACTTCCTGCTGGACCTTTAGTCTAGGCTCACAGGAATCCCATAGCTTCAGGTACCATCTGGAACCTAAGCCCAAAGGATGGGGCAGGGGAGGGAGAAAGCCGCATCACCCTATTGTACTGGAGCAATCTGGGGAGAGTAGCCCTACTGGCGCTTGTCTGACGTGGCCTATTAAAATGTCCACTTTAGTCCTCCAGTGACTGGCTCCAGGGGCCCCAGCAGCAGCATACCTTTTGTGAAGGACACAGGTTTGACAGTGCTGACAGTGAGTGAAAGGCAGACTTAGAATCAGAGCCGCAGGTTTCAGGCCCCTGTTCCAGGTCACATCTCTGACCCTTTCCGCCTGTATCTTGCCCCTGAAATAGGGATGATCTGCTTTGGATAGCTGTGGAGAAGAGCTGGAGAAGCTTTTTAGGATGTCAAGTGAGCCAATGAGGCTATCACAGGTGGACAGAAGCAGAGCTTGCAGAGAAGCTGGTCACCAGGGTGGGAGGAATGATGAGCAAGGTGGCAGGAAACAGTGCCCGAGTACTGGTGGCCCACAATAACTGTTGGAAGGAAGAGTTAGGGAGTCATGCTGGCTGGCTACCGAGGGTTTGTCCTCAGCCTTCTCGACTTTGCTGCTGGCATTTTTGCTACCAATTAAAATGGCATGGGGGCGGAGAGGGGGAACAATTCAAAACAATTGATTTGTCTGTTTGCTAGCACGTCTGGGAAAGGCCGGGTGTGGAATGTCAAAACAAGTTAAAAATCAGTACTTCGTGTTCTAAAGAAAACGCATGGATCTGCAGGTTTCACATTCTGTTGCTATTTCGTGAGTTCTAAAAGTTCTAGGAAATCAAGGGTTGTCTGCAAATTCAAGAGAGCAGTGGGCAGGGAGACAAGATGTACTTGCTCTTCTGACTTTTTCAGGAGAAGAGTGATAGGGCTCTAGCTTGTGATTTAGAGTTCCAATTCATAAACCGCCCACCATCCACCCTTTTCTTTATCTATCCACTCACCTGCCATCCATTCATCTTCCCATCGGTTCATCAACTCACCAACAATTCTTCCATCCATCCATCCACCCAACTCAACTACAACCCATTCATCCATCCATCTATTTATAAACCCACCATCATCCATCCATCTATCATCCATCCATCCTGTTCATCCACTCCTACCCACCTGCCATCTAGCTCTGTCCTGAGAACTATCTGGGTGTTTAGGGAGAGAAGATGAAGCTTTTGCTAAGTATTTAGATTAATGTAACATTCAGATCAATTAGCACAGAATTCAAAACAGAGTACCCACCTCACCAAATGGCAACATCATCAGAATGGTTGTTTAACCCAGAAACAGCCGCTATCTCTTCAGCTCGCTTGGACTTGGCTGACTAGAAAGTGATTTCAGTCTTACCTGAGCCTCCCTACAAATCTGTGCTCAGCTGTTAAGTAGCAAGGTCAGACTGGCTTGAGGTGGCCTCAGCCAGGGCACCGTTTCACGTAACCTCTTATCCTGTAGTGGTTAGCCTTTGCTTATGTGCATGGTGGTGGCTGAGTAAGGAGTGGAGAGACAGAAGACCAGGAGACACTGAAAGACAGGGACAACTTCAGAGTCTTTTGAGGTCTAGGCTCAGGACTGACATGGGGTCATTTCTGCTGTATTTTCTTGGCCAAATTCAGTCACATGACCAAGCCAGCTTCAAGAGGTAGGAAACAACTATTGATAGGAAGAGATGTGGTGGGTGACTATATGGGAGGAGGAGGGCATGTTTGCAAATTATCAACTACACCATTGTTTTAGTTGCTCAAGCAAAGAGATCAAGAATTCTCCTTGTCCTCTGTCTCTCGTGTTCCATGTTGAATCCACATACAAACTTGGCTCTTTCTACTTGGAACAGAAGAATATTTTGGACATGGCCAGTCCTTGACCATTACTGCTCTGGTCCAATAAACCATTATGTCCTGTTCAGTTGCTGCTTTTTCTTTGGAAACTGTCAAATTCTATCATTCTTGGTTCCTTATCTCATTTCAGTATGTAAATGACCAATGAGATCCCGAATGATGCCATACCCACACCAAGATTTGTCTCACCTAAACCCCACCTAGCATGAGTCCAGAAGCCAGATGCCAGGCTCGAGCTCACCACAGCACTTTTGCACGTGCAGTTCATCTGCCTCCGCTTGGTTTTCTTCCTGCTTAGTCATCTGCTCATTTTTTTTTTTAATGCAAAAGGTACTTTCACAGTGAAGGTTCTCCTGGTCAGCCTGTTTACAGAGAGACTTCCTTTACCCCATCCTTTCCTGCTTCAGGTTTCTGGGTAGCTTCCATCACCAGCATCGCAACCAGCATCATCAATAAGTGACTTATGTTCTTCTCTATCTATTTAGTGTCTCGACCACAGTCCATGAAGATATAATGCAAGATACCTTTGCAATTTAAACTTTTCTAGCAACCACTTAAAAAAGTAAAAAGAAACAGCTGAAATTGATTTTAACAATACCCTATATTTATATCTAAAATGGAATTTCAATATGTAATCAATTTAAAGAGGTTTTTGTTTGTTTGTTTTTATGTAAGTGCATATTAAGTCTCTGGTGTCTGGTATACACATGGCTTATTAGTTGAACCAGGCACCTTTCTCATGCAGTAGCCACTTGAGCAGTACAGAAGGAGGTCACATTTCTCATGGACGAGGGGTTTTGGTTGTTTTGCTTGTGGCTGGATTCCTTGCACCTAGAAGATTACTTACACATAGTAGGCACGCAACCATGCCCCTCCCTGTTCCCTCTAACCTTATTATTCTGAATGAATAAGTCAAGTTCTGAGTGACATCTAATTCTGTGGCAGGACAGTGTGACCCAGAGAGACCTATTGCACACTTTGTTGGATCCCTAGCTGCTGGGGTGGAGCGAGACTTTGTGCCCTAGCCTTGCTACCTCATTTGGTGTTGCCATGGTTTCATGCTCCCCCACCCTGCAAAGTAGGGATTTAATGTATTACCCTCTTTCACACATCTCCACTCTGAAAATGGATGAGAGGATCAGTGGTTAATCTGAAGCAGCAACCCCCTCCCTGGGTTTTGGCTCCAGCAGGAATGCTCTTACTGCACCATGGCTTCCAGAGTAGAGTCCCTGGTTCTCCCCTAAGGTGGTGCCAGCTTGGGGGTGCTGCTGTTGGCAGACTGCCCTCTGCTGGACTGGAAGAGTGAGGGCTGGCAGAGGGGAATAGGTGCTCTCATAATCTGGGGGATACCTCTAGTTATCTGAAGTTATACCTCGGCTGCCCAGCCGAGGCTGAAAACATTTCTACTTGGTGGGACATTGATCCTGCCACCTAGGACAACTGGGATGTCAGAGGCTAACTCTGAAGATCAGCAGCTGGGACTAGAGATAAGAAGCCTCACTTCCCTTGAGGGCTTTCCTGCCAGGGAACAGGAAGGCTGGACCCGAGGCACTTTTGGTCCAGCTGGGTGACCTGTTGGAAGGGATGCTGGCCTGAAACTACATAACTACATAGAATTCCAAGTGATTAGCAGAAGCAACAAAGTCCAGATAACCCAGGTCTGCTTGGGGAGAGGTAAGACAGGGCTAGTCACAGGACAAAACAGAGACATCCAGAGGGCTGATGGAGTCACACAAGAGGATCAGAAATGGGCCTGGTTGCAAGACTGTCCTCCAGGATCTGCCAACAGAGAAACCTTCAGCTCTGTGGTTCCCAGATATACTCTTCCCTCTTCACCCTCCCTCTTTTCCTCCTTCCCTTCTCTCTTGCCTTTGTTATCACCCTTCCGGTTCTTTATAACCTTATCTCTCTCCCACCCTCCTTTCTCTTTTATTTCTACAAACATCTCTCTGTCGCTGTCTCTCTCACAAAGACACACATACACTCTGGAGTGCTAGCTGGAGTATCCCAGGAAGGTACTGGTTGAGAATTTAACTGACTCTGGCTCCCTCCAAAGGCAACTAGATACCCAGCTACCCTGCAGCTGCTTTAGAGGGGAAGGGGAGGCTGGAACAGCAGCTTCAGCAGGCTACTGTCTGAAATCCCAGAACATGGTCTCTTAAACAGCTGCTCTTGAGAAAAGCAAGAGGCTTTTCTCAGCCAAGGCTCATCCCTGCCGCCCTTTATCAGTGCGCAGCAGACAGGTCCAGGCAGAGAGGGGAACAGTAACCTGATGTCAACTCTGTGGGAGCAGTGGAGGCCAAGGGAGGATGTTGTAGCTTGATTCGCCTTCATGGGTCAGTTTGGTCTGTGTGTGTGTAACCCATGCTCTGCAGCCTCCACAGGGAGGCTGGTGTGTGTGTGTGTGTGTGTGTGTGTGTGTGTGTGTGTATCAGTGCATTTGTGCATGTTCTACTGCTCCGGGCACCCAGGAAAGTGAGCAATGTTTATATAAGGTAGGCACATCTGGGAAGGTGTGGGATTTGGAAGGGTGTTTTTGTTTGTTTGTTGTTTTTCAGACATAGTGTTACTAGGTAGCCCTGGCTGCCCCAGGACTCACTCTGTAGACCTGGCTGGCCTCGAACTAACAGAGATCAGCCTGCCTCTGCCTCTTGAAGGTGTGCACCACCACATCCAGCTTTAACTTGAGTCATCTTTATTAAGCATAAGTTAGGACATTCTCTGAACTCACGACCTGAGAAGACTTCCTGATTTATGGAAGCCGGCCATGCTGGCTTTCCATTGTTGGGACAAATGTCTGAGGAAAACATCTTAAGGCAGGAAAAGCTTATTTTTGGCTCATGGTTTCAGAAGTTTCCATCCACGGTTGGTTGGCTTTGTTGCTTTGGGCTTGCAGTGAGACAGACCATCACAGACACACAAGCTCCTGACAGAGGCTGCTCATCTTCTGTCATCCAGGAAGCAGAGAGAGGCGGGGCCACAGGATACACCCTTCAAAGGCAATCCCCCACTACCCAGCAATTCACTTCCTCCAGTCAGCCCCTCCTCCCCCCAGCTTCTAGACACTTACCATCCAATCACTTCCTTAAAGTTGCATCTCTGAGCATTGCCTTGGGAACCAGGCTCCCCAATGCACAAGGTTTCTTTTTTCTTTTTTTTTTTTGGGGGGGGGATACTTCATCTTTAAACCATAACACCAATAATGCATTTGTGAAACAGCCTTACTACCTCTGCCCTGAGTGGCTGCAGGGGGCTTCCTCTCTGCCTTTGAAATCACTTCTTTCTCTGGGCTAACTTGATGGTTACTCTCACTGACTGATGGTTCATGTTGGACTGGGCACATGACTCTGTGCTCATTGCAAAGGATTTGCCCTTTCTCTCTGCATTTCTTCAAGGCTAGTCTCCTTGCCTGTGTCTGCTTGAGTTATCTTCATTCCCCTGACATCTGCAAATCCATACATGGCTCAAATGCTGGGAGGCATCGGCTTGAACTCTCCTGAAGTTTGTAGCCCAGTGCTGCTTCCTACACATCAGCATTCCTATTCATCCACGTTGTCACTCACCTCTTCATTTAGCGAGGCTTTCCTGTGTACTAGTATCTAGTACTAGTTGTCAGGTGCTTGGATGGAGGTGAAGGAGGTAGACACAGTTCTATGCTCATGTCACAGGTCTCTGGACTCCAGATGCTTTCCAGAAAATGCACTCTTGTGTCTGTAGTGGGAACGGATGCTCACAGACACTCGAATGGCATTAAACGGGGAAAGGGTATTTTATTTTCTGTGATTACATCTTGTCTCTGGCCATCCACCTCTCTACACTCCTTTCACTGGCTCTTGCTACTAGCTGGAGGCTTGCTGCTTAATTGCCTCAAAACCATGGACAAATTGGCTCCCTCAGACTGCAGTCCCCTCCCTGCAGCATTTTCGGAGCTGGAATCCAGCTTCTTGGGAGAAGCTGAGCTTTTCATCAGAGATCAAAGACTGACCCTGGGGAAGCATCACAAAGCTGCTCTGGGCTGTAAAGGAGCCCTTTGGGCATATCACTTCCTGTCTAAGCCTCCACTGGACAGGGAACCAAAACATGGAGAAGCAGGAAAGCAGACATCTGGCTGCCCAAGAGGCTCAGCCTGGGAATCGGCCTCTTAGGGCTGATCAGAGCAGAACAACAGCTGAACAGAGCTACCTGGAAGAAGCGAGGGAAGCCAGAGGAAAGGCCCAGGCAGCTGGGCTCTGGGCAGATGGCCCACTTTCATTTTCTTCATCTTCAATTTGCCTGGTTTATGGTCAAGCGGTTGTTTAGAAATGTACCCCAGACTCCTGAGGCTGTCATTCACAACTCTCTGAGGGGTACCCTTCTCCCTCTTTCCTGTGGCACTTCCCCAAACATCTACTTCTGAATGAATCACAAGGGATATATTCCCTCATCCCAAGGAGTCCAAGTCTGAATGTCTCCCGGATGTAGGGAGAATATAGGAAATAGGATTCCAAGCTACACTGTCTCAGGGAAAGGGGAGCTCCTGGAATCCATGCTGAGGAGCTCTAATGAAGAGCTTCCATCTCTTTGCACCATGGCTCACATGCCAGGCCTTCAGTCCTGAGGACCCCAGGCTGCTCTCTCTGTCCTCCCCCAGTAAAGGCCATCTCAGTTGAGGCTGACCAGGTGGCAACTTCACCTGTGCTCAACCTACCACACTCAGGAAGGGGTGGAGGGGGTATTTGTTGCACAGAATTGGTGTTACCTCGTGGAAAGCCCAGACAGGACCTCCCCTGCTGGCACCCACTTTCCTTCTCTGTGGCATCTTCAGCGATCAGCTTGGGAGGACTCCAACCTCCCTATCAGAAGGGCTTCATCCCTTTGATGACCTTCAAGAATGCTTCCTTGCTCACAACTCTATTTCCATCCATTCCTCATGCCAGGTAATTTGAGTGGCCTCACAGCCCCACTCCATCATCAGGGACCAGTTCATCAATGTCCACCTTAATACAAGGTATCTGAATGGTTCCCAGCACTCTAGGCCTGTCTGCCCTTTTTTTCTATTAGTTAAACTCTGTCAATGGCGAGGTGTCAAAGCCTTTTCTATGGGGATTTCTGGAGATGCCATACAATTTGTCTTTCCCCATGGATGTCAGAGGCAGACTGATACGCCAACTCACAGCTACTTCCTGAGGCAGGAATAGGTGCATTCCCAGGGGTGCTTGGCAGATGCATGGGAAATCAAAGGGGAGATGGACTCCCAGAGCCAAGGCATGCTTTCTTGTTAAGCAGCCAGGTCTGCAGGAGGATTCATCTCTGGGAAGACCATGTGTGAGCATGGATGGGTGTATGCTGGGATGGGAGGAGGGATTCTGTGACAGGCAGGGCAGAGCAGGGCAGGTCACATCACACTAGGACTCAGAGTGTCTGAAGTCTAGCTTCAAGTGCTGGAGAGCCCTACGGCACACTACCCCAGCTTTCATGGACTCAAGGTCCTTCCTCATCTTTGGAGTGAAGGCCTCGCCATCTTTGGTTAGAATATTTGACCACATCATATAGAATCAATTTCCTTTCCAGATGGTAACCTAATCCTTCCCTTCTCTAAGGTACTGGATGTTTTTAATCCTCCTTCTCTCTCTTTTCTACCTCCCTTTCTTCCTTTCTCTTATTTCCTGGTCCCTCATGGGATACATCTAAGCCCCTAAAAAGAAAGTACATTTGCTGAATGATGTTTGCCCTGAAAATGCTCACTTCATGGCTCTTATTGGAGGTAAAGTTCTTGTACAAATGCCAAGTACAACAGGCAGACTCCCCAGGCCAAGCACAAGGGTGATTTCATCATCTGGGAACTGCTTGGCGGGCTCTGAGGGCTCTTGTCACGTGCCCTGAGCAGTCAAGGGGGAATCGGCTGTGACAGTCTGTGGGGGAAGGTGGCATTGTCAGGGACAGAGAGCAGCCAAGGCAGAGGGCAGGCCAAAATGGAGGGCAGGCAAGGACCCTAGAGGGACTGGAAAGGAGCAGGGAGAGAGGTGGGTGTGGCTAGACTGCTCAGAATTGGGCTTCAGGAAGATGAAAGTGGCAGTCCCCAGAACACAGCCTTTTCTTGCCTCTCACTGCCTGTGACCACTTCAAATGCTCGGTACCACATCACAGCATCATATGCTCCTCTCAGCAGGGGACAGTGGCGTGGGGCCAGGTCAGGTCTGTCCAGCTGTGGGGCCCTGGAGGCCACCATGTTTTTGGTTCTTCAGAATCTTCCTGTGCCTTCTACTTGGCTTTCCTGTGAAGAAGCAGAGAGGCCTGCTGAAATAGGGTTCCCCTGGGAGCTCCCTGTTAGCAGGATACACAGGCCACAAGTCAAAATGAGGCCCAGTCCACTGTGACTGTGAGGAAAGGTCTTAGATGGAGCCCTGACACTGGATAGAGCCTGTCCTTGGAAGTGACTTGCCAAGAGGCCTCTGTGGACAGACATTAGCTCTGTAGAGGACCCAGTCTCAGCCGCTTGTGTGAGCTTTACAAAAAGAAATACACAAAGCTCCATGAATGAGGCTGGGCCCTTCTCTCCCTGCTGCTGGCCCTGTCCCCTCTCCATCCCAGCATGGAGCCTCTGAGGAGGGGGCTCCCTGACCTTCATCTCCACCTGACTCATCCACGGGTTCTGCTCCAGTGCCTACTCCCTGTTTTGTCTCAGGGCTGATGGGGAGTGATCTGGATCAATGAGCTAGGAACAGCAGGAAACCAGACACCCTGAGAACCAGCCTGGGCAGGAGGCGACAGGCTGCCAGCTTCCACAAGGCCCTGGAGGGTCTGGTTCCCATTCCCCCACCCCCACCCCACCCCAGGGTCCTGTGACTACTCCTGGGAGGAGTTCAGGAAGTCTCATCCAGGGCAGCTGGGTATTTTGTGACAAGGCTTCAGACTGACTTGTGCCTGGAGTGTCTGTGGGCAGCTCCATCGTTGAGGACTTGAATGCTGTGCGTCTCAGCTCAGCCCTGAAGTTTGTGGGTGCCTGTAAGAATGAACTGCAGATGTGTGCAGCCATCCATCTGTCTGTCTGTGTCTTCCCTGGAGGAACTTCTGCTGGTCTTCTGGGACTTTGGTACTGGCCTCTGTTAGTTAGCACTCTGTTCCCACCTAGGCCCAGTTCTGACTGCACTGTCCTCAGGCAAAGCCAGGCATCCTATGGGCATCCTCTACCTGTCTCTGTATCACCCTTGTATTAGTTACATCATCTTGTAAACGCAACAGAAGACCCGACAAAAGGAGTTTGTGGAGGAGGGGTCATTCTGGCTCAGTTCAGCCTGGAGGGAAAGGCATAGCGCTATGAACATAGATGGCTGGGCACATCGTGCTGATGGTCAGGAAAGACAGATGCCTTACCCAGCTCACTTCTCTCCTTTGTACTCAGCCTGGGAAGCCTGTGGAATGGTAATACCCACGTGCAGGCTTTCCACCCCAGTGAAGTCAGTCTGGGTAACTCCTCACAGCTGCCGCTGGAGTTATTCACACAGTGATCCCCAGTCCCATCGGTTGACAGTAAAGACGGACTGTCACAACTATTTCCTGAGGGAGACCCCATCCAGAACCCCTTGGACTACTCTAACAAAATACTATCAACTGCGTAACTTGTAAAGAACAAACATTTATTACTCCCAGTTTTGGAGTCTGGAAGTCCAAGCTCACGATGCTGGCAGACCCAGGGTGTGGCCAGGGCTCTCTTTTTCATAGATGGTGCCTCCCAGCTGTGTCCTTACTCTGCGAAGGGGCCAGCTAGCTCTCTGGGGTCTCTTTTCTAAAGAT
Source organism: Psammomys obesus (assembly GCF_907164565.1). Lineage (NCBI taxonomy): Eukaryota > Metazoa > Chordata > Mammalia > Rodentia > Muridae > Psammomys > Psammomys obesus. The sequence continues at coordinate 37,758,273 of NW_026596040.1, read as the reverse complement.
ATTAATACCTTTATGAGAGCTAATCACCTCCCCAGGACCACACCTCCTAATACAACCACATTGGGGGTTGGGATTTGAGCACACAGGCATTCAGATCCCAGCCTCTTTCATGGCTAGTCCAGGCTCCTTGTTCCTTTGACTCTGCCCTGTCTTCTCAGCTTGGGTCTTTAAAGGAGCCTCCTAGACTTAAATCTCCATCTGTCACTCACTCTGAGGGGTGTGCCCTATGCAAATCAGCAAACCTTTTAGACTTGAGCCTTGTCACCTTTAGGCCACTGTACCTTCGCCACAGCACTTGTCCCTGCTCTTTCCCTGCCAGGACTGGGGCTGTGTGGGTTCCTCAGTCCTCAGAGCTACTCACTCTCCAGCTGCCGACTTCTTTGGCTCCTTGCCCGAGAGGCACGAGGCAGCCAGTTCCTAGGCATTTGTGGAGCACCTGTCCCGTGTCCCATGTGTACCAGGTAGGCCACACACCTGTGGGCTTCCCTGGTCCCAGGTGTGCAGGGATACCCTGAGTCTTCCAGCCCCAGCCTTGCTCCTGCATCGCCTGAGCCCAGCCCCTATTATCGAGTTCCTGCCCCAAGTCTCAAGGGTGGTGACTGTCACCATCAATTTTCCGACTCCTAAGACATACATTCCCCCCCTTCTGATAGTAATTTGTGTCTTATAATTGATGTGTTTATTTAATATGGTGGGGTTTATTTTGTTGATGTCCCCGCTCACTGGAAATGTTGTTTAGCTCATGATGAATCTTTCAGTTGGTGGCATTTTAACCCTGGGGAAATATGATAAATGCATAGAAGAATCAGGGACATCTGGAAATTATTTTTTAATGGGATGGAATGACTCTAATGGGAAAAAAACTCGGGTTGTCTACTAAAGGGAGTGGGGGCGGAGGGACTTGGGATGTCAGGGTTGTTCAGACATCGCTGGCTGTTGGCTTGTCAAAGACTCCACATTCCCGTGAGTTTTGCTGTTGGTTTTTGGAGACTGAACAAGGGCAGCTGTTACCTAGCACTGTCGCAAAGACACAGGGCTGAGCTGGGCCCTTCCCAGCCTCTATGCCTGTGTATAGATGATGAGGCTCAGGAATTCCCTGGGGATAGAGGTGACTGGGAATGTCTAGTCCCACAACAGAAGAGGCCTATGCAGGCTGAACTTGCCTTTGGTGTTAGAAGACACGTGCTTTAGTCCACAGTCCTCCACTGCCCATTCTGGAGGAGGGTGTCTGGCATTTGTTGTCCCTTTCGCTCTGCACCAACTAGAGGCTGCAAAAGTGTGAAACTCCCCCAGTGGGGCTGTGGGAGGGGAGGGGCAGTGGCTGCTCCTGGCAGCCAGACAGGGTCCAGCAGGGCAGAGGTAGAAGTCACTGGCCAGCTGGCCTCATCTGTGCCTGCCCTTGTTAAGCCTGGGGCTCATCCAGGGTCTCCATACTCCTCTCTAGCTCAGTCAGTTTTGAGACAGTTTGAGTTCAGTCAGCCCAGCCCCTCTGTTTCCCCTCATTTTCTCCCATAACCAGGCAGACACCCAGGCATTTACTGAGCACCCACACCATTCAGGATTTAGGGAGACCGGGAAGTATGAAGCTTAAATACCAGGCTATGGCGCTTGGGTTTCGAAGGTAAGATGGGGAGTACTCCCTATTCCATCTGGGGGAAGATCATGAGGGAAAGCCTTCAAGGCTGTGCTCCATTGATGGTGTTGGCCTGTTCCTGCCAGCTGCAGGGTCCACAGGGAAGCCACGCACCACCTACTACGTGGGATGGAAGACATCGGAAGAGCACAGCTGACTGTGGACACTTGTATGGAAATAGGACAGAATGAAGCTCAAAACATTCGTATACTGACCATGTTAAAAAGACCATTTTAGGCATCCTGTTACATATTATTAATTAAGTTTACCTGTCTCTATTGATGTTGAAATTCAAAATTGCCTGTATGTGTCTCACATAATTCTATGGCAGAGCTGGCTTTAGTCTCAAAAACACCCTTTGAAAACAAGCAGCTCCATTTCTTTCTTTCCAGTGTGGTCCCACCCATCTTCTGCTCCTGCATCTTTTCTGAGCGGGCTTTTTTTTTCTTTTTCTTTTCTTCTGTCTTGCTGATTCTCTCCTCTTTTGTTGTGTGTGATGACAGATGGTGGCTTGAGAAGGGGGAGCTAGTGTCTGCCTTCTCAGGCTTCGGTTTCTGGATGCCCCGGTAAGGCTGAGGGACCTGACTTATCCAAATACTCTCGGGTCAATACATTTTACACAAATCTATTCTGATTGACTTGGGCAGAAATTGTTTTTGTTTTTATTCATCGCTTTTTATATATGTAGGTTACAAAAGTCTGTGAAATGTGCATCATTTACACACTTCAATACAAGCTAACTTTAACCAAACACTCACTGTCTGCCTCTTTCACACATACCCCCCCCCCCCGTCAAATTCCTCAGGGCGGTAGCCCTCTCTCTGCTTCCAAGTCTTTAGAGCTGGGCAGTTACTTCCTGTATCGTGAACCTCATCCAGTACATTTCAAGCTAAACCATCAGAGTACTCTTTGTTGATTTTAAAATTCCTGACCATTGTTTATGTTCTTCACATTATTTATTTTTTTGTTCCAAAACAGCTACTTGTTTTATGGTTAATACATACTGTTTTTGTTGTTGAACCAAGCCGTGTGTGATAATGACACTTGCACAACTTTCTATTTCCCTGCAGATGGACACTGCCCCTTTGCTTCTTACGGTGGTCACATTCTTACCGGAGTCTCTGTCAATGTGTAAAATTCCTTCAAACACTATTTCTCACCCTCCTCTTTCCCAGACAAACGTTTAGATTCCCAGCCCTGTTTGGAGCCCTGAGCAGCCTTGTGTGTGGGAACGTCCCACTCACCTTCTTAGAGTATAGTCTCCTATTTTGTTGCTTGTTTTTTGTTTTTTTTTTTCTTGGATTTTTTTTTCTCATATAAAAGTTGGTATGTTCTATCTCTTCACTTTGTAGCCCTTTTCAAAAGACTGGTCATCTTTGGGTTGCCTGATTTAAGTCAGAGGAAGTCACCAACAGCTGTTTAGAAAGTCTTTGCACATATACAAGAAATAGCTTTTCAACTAGTGGGCTTCCAAATACAGTGGCTGGTTAGGACTTATACATTTAAATTTTTTTAATTTATTTTTATTTTATGTGCATTGGTGTTTTGCCTGCATGTGTGTCTGTGTGAGGGCGTCAGGTCTCCAAGAACTGGAGTTGCAGATATTTGTAAGCTGCCATATGGGTGCTGGGAATTGACCCTGGGTCCTCTGGAAGAGCAGCCAGTGCTCTTAATTGCTGAGCCATCTCTCCAGCACTGGGGACCTACACATTTTATTGGGGTGATTCTGGAACCATAAGAACCTGTAGTGCACTTCTGGGACCAATAACTTTGTTTGAAGAAGCACCCCCATCCCACCCCAGATTCCAGTCCAGTGTACCTCTATAGAGGGCAGAGCAATGTCACATACCCGGTGACAGAGGAATGTAGGGGGCCCCAAAGTTCCATAGACTTGGAATAAACTTTCTCCTGACCCCGCTTGCAGTGGGCAGACTAACACCACTCCCCCTCTGCTTAGACCCACACTGTCTCTTGCCTTCTGAAGTAGTTGCCACCTCTGATCCTGACTGGGTTTCTGACTCCTTAGCTTTGCTAATTCCCCCACCTGTTTTCCTCATTCTGTTGACACCTGTTGCCTGCTGGCATCATCTCTCCTGTTCCCTCTGACCCTGTCTTTTTCTTACTCCTGCGCTGTTAACGTCAGTGGGGATCTTTCTGCAATGACAGGTCTGCCGGTTGCCTCATGGGAGGACTCTTCCAGTGCTGACGATGTGTTGTGCATCCCTGAACCCGCAAAGCTTTGTAATTAAGCTCGTCCTAGTCACAAAAATACTGGAGCCTAAGCTAAATATGACCGGAGTCCAGTTTATACCTAAATTTGTTTGCTTTAAATTCTAATCTTACGATAAATAGATTGGCGTTTTATTTCTTAAAAATTTTTATTTTACTTCCCCCGACCCCCTTTTGATACAAGGTCTCTCTATGCAGCCCCGGCTGTTCTGGAACTCGTTATGTAGACCAGGCTGGTGTGGAACTCATAGAGATCCACCTGTCTCCCGAGTGCTGGGATTAAAGGCCTGAGCCAACAATGCCGAGCTTGACTGGTATTTTAAAAGGTCATTTCTGTGATGCCTTCCCATTTAAAATTGCAACACAAAATTTCTAGTTGCTTATGCTTGAATAGAACTTCCTCCGTAAAGTTCAGGGCTTGGCTAGGTCGCCCTACATTTTCTATATGTGTACATAAGAAATTGACTGGGAGGAGTCTAATTCAAGAAGGCCAGGCTGGCTTCAGGTGCCCCGAAATCCTTTTAACGCGTGTATATATAAAAGGCTGCTTCTCTGTACATGAAAGCAAACATGTTCTGCTAAGGCGCACAGAACCTTTACATGGAGCATTAAAAGTGGTGGCACACGTATTAAAGCTGTAGGTCAGCTGTGTGAGGAAGGTCTTGACATTCACCAGCTCCAGGCTGTCCAGGGGTGCAGACCCAGCTCAGGTGGGATGGTCCTTTGCAGGTCCTCACGGAGAACTCTGTCTTTTGCCTCTACAGGTGCCCCCTTTCAAAGGTCTCAGCATCCTCACGCTACCTCCTGCCGCCACTTCCACCTGGGCCCCCCGCAGCCGCAGCAGCTAGCCCCGGACTTCCCGCTGGCGCACCCCGTGCAGTCGCAGCCGGGCCTCAGCGCCCACATGGCCCCGGCCCACCAGCACAGCGGCGCGCTGCACCAGTCGCTGACCCCGCTGCCCACCCTGCAGTTCCAGGACGTCACAGGTCCCTCCTTCCTACCTCAGGCCCTGCACCAGCAATACCTGCTGCAGCAGCAGCTCCTGGAAGCTCAGCACCGCAGGCTCGTCTCGCATCCCAGGTCGGCAGGGGTGGGGCCAAGGCAAGAGGGCGGGGCCGAGGAGGGGTGTGGCGTGGCGGCAGGGGCAAGGTTTGGGACTGTGCTTCTATCAGCCAGGAGTGGTTGCAGTCACAAAGCCAAAGCAGGTCTGCAAGGGATGGCTTTAGCCTCTGTTAGTGGCCTACCGTGACCCCTCATATTCCCCAAGCTCAGGGTCAGGGGCTGGGTGAACAGTGGCCAGTGATGCTCAGAGTGGACTTTCTAGAGTCCCCTCCAGCCTGATTCTGATTTTCCCCAAACCACACCAGAGTACCAAAGGAAGTGACTGGTTCCAGTCCTGTCCTCCAAAGGGCCAAGGTCTAGTTGGAGACTGTGGCTGTATGCCCATGAAACCGAATAAAATTAGCAGCAATCAGATATCCTGACGTGGCAAGTCATCGCTGAGCCTCAGCTGTAAGGAAGAAATGGATGAGCACAGCTGGGTGCTTCTCTGTCTTCTGGGCGTCAGGGCCATTTTCACACTAAAAAGTTAATGACCGCAAAGAATCTCTGCTTATATGGATTTACCGAAATTTAAAAGTATCTATTAATTCATTAAAGATACCGAAACTACTGATGTTAAATTTATAACGTTATTTTTATTTTTTAATTATTTTCCTTTTAGTGAAAATAGAATTTTTTTTCACATAATATATCTCACAATAATATGATCACATAATTATGGTTCCCCCTCCCTCTACTCCCAATCCACCCCCAACAGCTCCCCTCCTATTGGGATCCACCCCCTTTCTGTCTCATTAGAAAAAAAACAGGCTTCTACGGGCTAATAACAAAATAAAACGTAATACGATAAAACAACAACAACAACAACAACAACAAACAGTTGGAATTGTAAAAACAAACCAACAGCAGAAAAAGAAAGAGCACAAGAAAAGGCACAAGAAACAGAGACCCAATGGTTCACACACTCAGGAATCCCATAAAAACACTAAACTGGAAGCCATGATAGGTGCTCAGAGGACCTGGTGCAGATCTGTGCAGGCCCTGTGCATGCTGCCTCAGTTTGCGCGTTCTTGTGAGCTTTGCTCTTGTTGGTTTAGAGGGCCTGTTTTCCTGGTGTCCTCGATTCCCTCTGGCTCTTACACTTTCCTCTTCAACGGAGGTCACTGAGGTCTGAGGAAAAGGATTTGATGGAGACATCCCATTTAGAGCTGTTTGTTCCAAGCTCTGTCTCTGTCTCTCTCTCTCTCTCTGTCTCTCTCTCATGGCTGGCGATAGTTCTCTGTATTTGTTCCTATCTGCTGCTGATATACCCATCTCTGATGATGGCTGGGCAAGGCAACCATCTATGAGTATAGCAGAATGTCATTAGGAGTCCTTTGATTGCTGGTTTTGTTTATCTGTTGCTTTTGTTTTGTTGTTGTTATTGTTTTTTAGAACAGTAGTATTTGGGTTTCCCTAGGTCCAAGGCTATCTAGTCTCAGGTTCTTGGTCACCCAAGCAGTGCTCATGGAGTGGGCCTTAAATAAATTCAGATGTTGGTTGGTTGTTCCCACAAGCCTGTGCCACCACTGCCCTAGCAAATTTGGTAGACAGGACAGCATTATAGATCAGAGGGTTTGTGGCCGGGTTGGTGTTTACTTTTCAGTTTTGGTAGGATGCTGAGTAACTTCCTGTACCAAAAACATTAGAATATAGGCACCAGCTCAATTTTTCAATGTCCATTGAGTTGTGTAGGTGTTGTTTTCAGCAATGAGGCCTTGCTGTCAGTTTGTGGAGAGCAATCTACAGTCTTGGCAACAGCCTGGATTGTTTGGGGATTTTCATGGGATTCCTTTGGCCAACAACGCAATCAATCAACAAGCCAATCCTAGTACTGAAAACTTTATTTGGTGACAAGAGATGTCCGGTTGGTGGGGGAGGTCTATCTCCCCCATTATTTGACAATTCATTTAGCTACCTTCATATATGTTTTAGGAAGCTTCTACTGTATTAAGTTTCCACACTACCCCTCAAATGAGCCTTAATTTTAGCTGTTTCTCCCCGTGTTCCTCCCTTGTTACCCTCTCCCCCATCCTGATTCTCCTGTTCCAGCTCCCTACCCCATCCATAATGAGATCTATCTGCATCCCCCCCAGCTAGTCCCTTACTCTATACCTAACCTCTCTGTTTCTACGTATTGTAGTAATCAGTGACTTAACTGCTAGAGTACACATACAAGCGATTATTTGTCTTGTTGGTCTGGGATACCTCACCTAGGGTGATTTTTCTACTTTCATCCATTTAACTGCAAATTTCATTTATTTATTTATTTTTGTAAACACTGAGTAACATTCTACTTTATAAACATACCACTTTTTTTTTTTTAATTGAGTCTTATATTGAAGGACATCTAGATTGTTTCCAGTTTCTGGTTATTATGGATAGAGCAGCAATGAACATGGCTGAGCAAGTGTCTTTGTGGTAGCAGAGGGTGTGAAGCATCCTTTGAATCCATGCCCAAGTAGTCTTGGGTCTTGAGAGAGATTGATTCCCAGCTCCCCAGGAACTGCCACACTGATTTCCGCAGTGGTTGTACAAATTTGCACTCCCACCACCAATGGATGAGTGTTCTTCTTACTCCATGTCCTCACCAGCATGAGCTGTCACTTGTTTTGTTGATTTTAGCCATTTAGACAGGTGTAAGATGGAATCTCAAAGTAGCTTTGATTCGCATTTCCCTGATGGTTAAGGATGTTCAAAGTTTAAGTATTTTTCAACCTTTTGCGTTTTCTTCTTTGAAATTTCTCTGTTTAGATTTATACCCCATTTTTAGTTGGGTTATTTGTTTTCTTGACAATCTAGTTTTTTGAGTTCTTTATATATATTGGATATTAGCCCTTAATTGGATGTGTAGTTGAAAAGAAAATCTTTTCCCATTCTATAGGCTGCTGCTTTGCCCAAATGATGGTTTTCTTTTCTGTACAGAAACTTTTCAGCTTCATTATGTCCCGTTTATGAACTGTTGACCTTAAGAGCCTCTGCTAACTGTTCTGGTTAGGGAGTCTTTTCCTGTGTGGATAAGTTCAAGGCTTCCCCATTTTCTCTTCTATCAGATTCATTGTATCACATTTCATGTTGAGGTCCTTGATCCACTTGGAACTGAGTTTTGTGCAGGGTGCTAAGCATGATTCATTTGCATTTTTCTACATGCAGCCATCCAGTTTGATCAGCACCATTTGTTGAAGATGCTGTCTTTTTTCCAGTGTGTATTTCTGGCTTCTTTATAAAAAATAATAGGTGTCCATAGGTGTATGGATTTATGTCTGGGTCTTCAACTGCATTGATCAATGTGTCTTTTTTTTGTGTGTGCAGATACTATGCTGTTTTTATTACCAAAGCTTTGTAGTATAACTTGAAATAAGAGAAACTGGTCTGTAATTCTCTTTCTTTTTTGGGTCTTTATGCAATTTAGATATCAGGGTAACTGTGGTCTTGTAAAACAAATTAGGCAATGCTCCTTCAGCTTCTATTTTGTGGAATAATTTGAGGAGTATTGACATTAACTTTTCTTTGAAAGTATGGTAGAATTCTTTTGGGATTTTTAATCTGTAGATTGCTAAAACTATCCGACCTTGGGCTTTCTTTGTTGGAGGACTTTTAATTACTGCTTCTATATTACTAGGTGTTATAGGTCTGTTTAAGCTGCTTTAAGTTAACTTTGGAAAGTGGTACCTATTGAGAAAATTATCCGTTTCTTTTAGATTTTCTAATTTGGTGGCATACCATAAAGTATGTCTTTATTATTCTATGGATTTTCTTGGTGTCTCCTCTTATGATTTTCTAACTTTGTAAATTTAGATATTCTCTTTGCCTTTTAGTTAATTTAGTTTGTTAATCTTAATGATTTTAATAAAAACCAACTCTTTGTTTCATCGATTCCTTATATTGTGTTTTTTTGTTTGTATTTTGTTGATTTCAGCCTTGAATCTGATTGTTTCTAACCATCTGCTCTTTTTTGGTTATTAATTCTTCTTTTTGTTCCAGAGCTTCCTGGTGTGCTGTTGTTACTAATGAGATCTCTCTAATTTTTTTTTAAATGCAGACACTTAGTTCTGTGAAATTACTTGCCTTTTAGAACCTCCTTCATTGTATCCCATAAGTTTGTGTAAGTTGCATATTTATTTTCATTCAATTCTAAAAAGTCTTTAATTTCTTTCTTCCTTTTTTTCTTCTCCTTTTCAAGACAGGGTCTCACTATGTGTCTTTGGCTGTCCTGGAATTCACTATGTAAACCAGGCTGGCCTTGAACTCACAGAGATGCATCTGCCTATGCCTCTTGAGTGCTGGAATTAAAGGGTTGTATCAATATGTCCAGCTTAATTTCTTAATTCCCTTCTTGACCCATTTTTTTAAAATTCAGTAGTGAGTTGTTCAGGTTCTATGAGTTTTCAAGATTTTTGTAGTTGTTGACATTCAGCTTTAGTCTGTGGTGGTCAGATAGGATGCAGGGTGTTATTCCAACTTTCTTGTAGCTGTTGAAAATTGCTTTGTGTCCTAATATGTGGTCAGTTTTGGAGACAGTTCTATGAGGTGTAGAGAAGAACGTATTTTTTTCTGTCTTTGGGTGAAATGCTCTGTACATATCTGTTAGGTCGATTTGTTTTATAATGTCTATTAGTTCCAGAATTCCTCTGCTTAGTTTTTGACTGTATAACCCGGATACTGGTGAGAGTTGAGGTCTCCCAGTATCAGTGTCTGAGGTCAATATGTGATTTAAGCTATAGTAGTTTCCATTTTCTGAACTTGGGTGCTCCTAGGTTTCTGAACTGTGGGACATAGATGTTAAGAAGTGGAATGTCCTCTTGGTGGATTTTTCCTTTGATGAGTATGTAGTGACCTTCCTTATTTCTTCTGATTGGTTTTGGTTTGAAATCCATTTTGTCAGCTATTAAAATAGCTATGAAAGCTTGCTTTTAGGTCAGTTTGCTTAGAATATCTTTTCCCCTTTCTTTTACCTTGAGGTGATGTCTATTCTTGTTGTTAAAGTGTGTTTCTTGGGAGCAGCAGAAGGACAGATCCTGTTTTCACATCCATTCTGTTAGTCTGTGTCTTTATGGGAAAATCAAGACCATTGAGGTTAAAAGATATCAATGAGCAGTTTGCTGATTCCTGTTATTTTGTTGGTGAATGAAGGATGAATGTGTATGTGTGTGTGTATTTTCCTTCTTTGATTTGCTGGTCTGGGATTATTTATTCCTGTGTTTTTGTGGGTGTGGTTAAACTCTAGGTCGGAGTTTACCTTCTAGCACCTTTTATAGAACTGGACTTGTAGGTAGATATTACCTAAATTTAGTTTTAGCATGAAATGTTTCATTTTCTCCATCTATGGTTATTGAAAGTTTTGCTGTGTATAGTAGTCTGGAATGACATATGTGGTGTCTTAGAGTCTGCAACACATCTGTCCAGGCCCTTCTGGCTTTTAGAGTCTCCATTGAGAAGTCAGGTTTAATGCTAATAGATCTACCTTTATATGTTACTTGGTTCTCTTTCTTTGTTCTATATGTTTAGTGTTTTGATTATTATGTGCTGAGGGGATTTCCTTTCTGCTTCAGTCTATTTGATGTTCTGTAAGCTTTTTGTCCCTTGATGGGTGTCTCCTTCTTTAGGTTAGGAAATTTTTCTTTGACTTTGTTGAAAATGTTTTCTGTGCCTTTGACCTGGGTTTCTTCTCCTTTCTGTATTCCTATTGTTCTTAGAGTTCGTCTTTTCACAGTGTGCTAGTTCCTGGTTGGTTTGTGCCAGGACTTTTTTTTTTTTATTTAACTTTTTTTTTTGACCAAGGTATCCATTTCTTCTATTGTGTCTTCAATGCCTGAGATTCTCTCTTCCATCTCTTGTATTCTATTGATAAACTTGCTTTTGTTCCAGTTCCTAAATTTTTCATTTCTAGATTTCCCTTAGTTTGGGTTTTCTTTATTGATTATATTTTCACTTTCAGGTCTTGAATGGCTTTATTTCTTTCCTTCCGCTGTTTGTCTTTTCATAGTTTTGTTTAAGGGATTTATTCATTTCCTCTTTAAGGTTCTCTATCATGCTCATAAAAGCTGTTTTAAGGACACCTTCTTGTGCTCCAGCTATGTTGGGTTGCTTAGGGCCTGCTGTGGTAGGGTTGCTGGACTCCAGTAGAGACATACTGTCCCAGCTCTTACTGATTGTGTTTTCACCCTGGTCTCTAGGCATCTGGGTTTGAGAAGATTATAACTCTAGGTGCTGATAACTGGTCTTGTCTTTGGTAGATGAGGGTTTTGTTCCTTGGTTTCTGTTTCCTCTCTAGTTCTGAGGTAAATGTGTGGCTGTGTGTTGCCTGATAGAAAATTCTTTCGGGATCCTGATAGGTGTGGTCAGTTTCTGCTCCCCTGGTAAATACCTTGGCGTTTGGGAACTTTAGTTCTGAGGGGAGAAGCAGAGTGGGCATCCTCAGTGGGTGGAGGCAGCACCACTCAGAGCTCCTGGGAACTTGGCTGGCCCAGGCAGCCCCTAGCACAATGGCCCTTCTTTCTTTCTGTACAGGCGGAGTCAGGATCGAGTGTCTGTCCACCCCCACCGCCTCCACCCCAGCTTTGACTTTGGCCACCAACTGCAGACACCTCAGCCCCGGTATCTGGCTGAGGGCACTGACTGGTGAGTCTTCAGACACCCAGGAGAACAGGAGAGAGAGGGAGGGAAGCAGGCAGGGAGGGAAGAAGGGAGGGAAGGAGGGAAAGAGGGAAGGAGGGGAAGAGGGAGGGAGGGAGAGTTCACCATATCCATAGAGTTTCTGTTTTGCATCACTTTTGAATGATGCAGGTTAGTCCTCAGTCTACTCAGCCTTGGAGTCTACTTCAGTCACCTACTGGGCCTGGTTACAGGAGTTAGCTCAGTGTAACTGGACGCTATCCTGTCCCAGGTCTGGGGTCCAGAGTTCATGTTCCTGCCAGAAAGAAGGGATATGAAGCATCTCCCAAGCTCAGTGGACTCTAGAAAAAGCTTGGGAGGAGAATTCAGAGATGCTGGGATGGTCAGGAAGACTTCCTGGAAGGGGAGGAGGGAAGAATTCACGAAGAAATGATAGAACAAATAAGCAAAGTGGTGTAGGAAGGATGACTTAGAGCAGGGTGTTAGAGGTAAGCTTAGGACTGTGGATGGCAGTTAAAGAGAAAGATGCAGGATATTGTGTCTAAGAGATAGATGGTCCTTATGTAGCCTTTCCATTGCCTGAACTTTTGGGACTTTGCCGCCTCTTCAGAGACTCCTAAGAGTGCTTGGGACAGGTTGACAACTGCTGGGCTTGATGGTAGATACAACTCCAGGCATTGGTGACTACCAGCTGTAGCTGGGAAAGGTCTGGTATTAACAGGGAACGGCTAGACCCTTCAGGTACTTTATAAACACATGCAGCTCACTGAGTATTTGTTAGGAAAGGACATCATGCCTGCAGCGGACTTCTGAGTAGCTGTACAGCTGCGTCTCCCTTCTCCCTTCAAGGTCCAAAAGAGAAATGAAAAGTTTCACCGAAGTTTACCCTTGAGAACCAGTGAGTTTGCTGGGGTGCACAGTGCACAGGCAAGGAGATGCTCACAGGGGCCCGGGTGACCCCACAGTGGCAGCACCGGGAGTGTCACTGATCCTTTCCATCCTCCTGCTGAGGGACTGTCCACAGCTCCTCCTGACTGATGGGCAAGCATGCACAGCTGGGGCCAGGAAGATGGCGGCAGTTTTGTTCAGGGGTTAATGCTAGGCAGCAATAGTTTGGTAAAGAGGGATGCCCATATCTACCTACGTGTGCCCATTTGTACATACACTTACATATGCGTAGTTATGTGCACGTAGAGAGACGCACAGGGAGAAACAAGGAGCCTCTAATGGTGACTTTTGGGGGTGTATAGATGAAGTGTATCTTGGAATTCTTTATGTTTTTTTTTCTTGCAACTTTTAGATAAAGAATACAAGATGGTTGGGGGCAGGGTGGGATATTCCTCAATGGAAAAGAAGGATGGTATTTTTAAAAGCTGACATGCTAGTGTATCCCCTTTCACCCACCAGGCCAGGAAAGCTGGTTAGGTCACGGTGGGTTCAGGTGCCCCTTCCGCCCTAGCTGAGAACGATGCACAGCACAGTTCTTGGTGGCTGACTGCCTCCCATGCTTCTCGGCGCCAGAGAGAGTGTTGTAAGCATGCTCTGTTGTCTCCCGGCCTCTGAGCACTCTCAGCTACTCTCTGTTAAACTGGAACAATCTCTCAAAAGATGGATCACACTACTGCCAACTTCAGCCCAGCCTTTTCCTAATTAGCAGATTCAAATTAGGAAGATTTAATTGCAGTCTGGATTAAATTCTGTCCCTCAGCAGTCAAGTCAATTCAATTGGATTCAATTCAGCACACACGGAGCACCCAGAGCCCTTGTTCGCAGCTGAGCGACTTCAACACAAGCTCAGGGTCCAGGAGGTGTGTGAGAGCACACAGGGGACAGAAGAGCCAGGGCCAGTGTGGCGCATCAGCTCAGTCCCTACCTTCCTTATCCAAACCCATCTTTCTCATTCCAACCTTTCCGCACCCCCAGGGGGCCCATTCCCTGCTGCCCCAGAAAGGAAGACCTAAGGTCAGCAAGGCTGGTCCACACTGTTCACTGCCCTGTGTGGCCCCACCTGTGGGCTCATGCTGCGTGTCCAATCCCCACTGGGGCTATGGGTTCTTCTCCCTTGCAATGAGCTCTGCTTTAGCAGGGGTGGGCCCAGTGGTGAGGCAGGGTTTTTTCCCCCTTTCCCCATCACTCGTGCTAGCTGTACCCCCATCTTCTTTGATGAAGCCATAAAGCGTGCTCACCTGCCAGCAGACAGCGGTAATTTGACAATAGGAAGTGCAGTGTAGCACAGGCTCCTCTAATCCTCGGCAGGGAGCTCCTAGGAGGGAAGGGGTTCTCTGCCACAGCCACCCCCCCCCCACTCCTTTCCTTTATACCATCGGAAGCTCCTGAGTTCTGCTCTGAGTCATTCTAAGGGTTTGGCCCAGGCCTGGTCCAGCCCCAAGTTTAAGGCTATACAGGTCTTACTTTGGGATATCATACCCTTCCCAACAGTTCTCCAAGTGCACGTCCTGCCCTAAGAGTGAGTGGGAGCATCAGGCCTTGGGAGATAAATCTCAGAGATCGCCCTTGTCTGCCATGTTTAAAACCTGGCCCTGAACTTGAGCCATCGGCCGGGGGTCTCCATTTTTGTCATGGCCTACCCTGAGTCAGTTCTAGCCTCTTAGTTGCATCTCTGACTCCCAGGATGGGCTGTGCCCAGCTCTACCTATAGAGAGTTCTGTGGGCACCTGGACCCCACAGGTAAAGCATGATGAACCATGAAGGCCTCTTGCTGTTCTCTCAGAGGCAACCCTCTTCCTATCCCGAGAGCTCCAGAGTCTGGAATTGCCCAAGGATGGTACTGACACTTTGAGGGACAGGTTTCTGGGAAGAACTTAAGACTGCATAGTAAGCAACCAGACCACATCAAGCTTACAAAAACTGACGGTGGAAATACACTTATGCGTGATGGTTGTATACAAAGGAAAAGAATCATGTATATGCAGCAGAGGCCATAAAAAATTCTCTAAAAGACATCTTTGGTTATTTCTGCGAACCCCCAAACTTGGTTGTCATGGGATGGTGGCAACAGGAGAAAGGGATATGATGGCTTCCACAGGAAATGCTATCTCCAAGAACAAGTCAGATGCACACTTATCAAGAGCCCGATTTTGTAGATGTATCTGCTGGGACTGGGCTCAACACTGCATTTTGATTGGTTGTGGCTTTCTGTCTCCATCTGTTGCAAAGAGAAGTTTCCTTGATAAGGGGTGAAGACTGCACATATCTGTGGGTATAAGGACAAATGCTTATAGGTTATTGCTAGGGGGTATACTGGTTTAGTAAATCAATACAATAAAAATTAGTGAAAAAAAACCCTCATGAATTTTAAGGAGAGTGGGGAAGGTTTTCAGGGAGGAAAGGGAAGAGAGAAATGTAACTGTACTATAACTCAAACATTGACAAGAAAAAGCCTGTGAACTTCATCCCTGGCTGGGTGAGTCTCCACCCCGAAAGGATGTTTCTTACCATCTCCTTTTTCTCTTCCTCTTCCTTCTCCCTTTTCTCCCTTGTAACTTCTTAAAGTGGACTTTTATGACCCACCTTATCTTCCTTCTTTTCTAGCATAAGGATATAAAGTTGTGATTTTCTATTTAAGGACAGAAATTTTTTTTTCTAAATTTCATTATGATTAATTTCGCTAGTTTGTTCTGTGAACTCTGGGAGGAGGTTGTAGTCTACAACTATAATCATGTATTTTTTTTTTTACAAGATTGTTTTATGTGTCTGAATATTGTGCTTGCATGTGTGCAGGGTCCATGGCAGCCAGAAGAGGGCGTCAGATCCCCTAGAATTGGAGTGTCAGATGGTTATTGGTTGATGTGTAGGTGAAGGAGCTAAACCTGGGCTCTCTACAAGAGCAGCAAGTACTCTCAGCCACCCTCTCCCTTATTGCTTCTTTGCATTTTTAAGTTTTTGTTTTCACTTACTTTTATTTGTAAATAGTAGAATATATATTTCTCACCTACTAAGACGTGTAATTGTCATGTCATCAAAATGAATTGACCCAACAGTCTTGTTTCTCTATCTTTGGCTATCTATGCTCCTTAGTTCAAATTTTGCTTTGCCTGATATTAACATAGCCATTCTGACTTCCTTCCAATGGTGCTTGCTTTTTCCTCCTCTTTCTTTTCTTTTAACTTAAAAAAAATGTGCTTAGGGCAGAGTTTTGTTATATAGCTCTGGCTAGCCTGGAACTTTAGAGGTAGACTTCAAACTCATAGAGATCGGCCAGCCTCTGCTCCTGAGCTCTGGCATTAAAAACATGTCACATTCCCAGCTGCCTTTTACTTTTTTATGTAATAAATAACACATAGTTGGCTGTTGTTTTCCAGATGAACATCTGTGTTACTAGAAAAATATAGAACATTTATATTTATTGCAATTATCCATATAGTTAGAGCTATATCTAGTCTTGTGCTTTGCTTCTGTTTGCCTTGTCTTTTTTTGTCTGTTGTGTGCCTTATTTTAGATTGATAGTTAGGAATAAACGTTAGTTCATAGTTATGTTACTATTTTGTTTATTTTATTAGTGTTCTTAGTTTACAAGCAAGGATAGTGTCATTCTACTGTAACTAGATTAAATTGCTCTGTGTGAAATGGAACCATATTCTAATAACTCTACACTTACATTTCTCCTTTTATATTCTTTGCTACTTCTTCTATGGGTATATATATATATATATATTCATAAGTGTATATGTGCATATATTATAATTGATACAATATATTACTTTAATTTTTGATTTAAACCAGTGTCCTGGAAAACTATGGACTATATGTCAAATTAGCCCAATCCTTGTTTTTTGTTTGTTTTTTTAAATAAAGTTTTATTAGAACTATTTGTTTACAAATGATTTGTCACTACTTTTTAGTAAGATTAGCTGTAATAGAGAATGAATAATTCTTGAAACCTAAAATATTCACTATGTGATTCTTTATAGAAAATATTTGCTAGTATCTGCTTTTAATCAGATGTTAAAGAAAAAATTAACGGAGGAAAGAAACTACTATATTTCTTATAAGCTCTACATCTCCAGAGTGCTTTATTTCTCTGGGTAGATCTAAGTTTCTATCTGTTCTTTTTTTTTTTTTTTCCCTGTCTGGAGCACTTCTTATATTTCTTGTCTTACTGGTCAGCTGTGCTCTCAATTTTGGTTGTCTTAAAATGTCTTATTTTGCCTCGTTCTGAAAGACATTTTTTGCTGGATACAGGCTTCTCTGTTGACAGTCTTTTTTGTTTGTTTGTTTAAGAATATCATTACAATGTTTTCTGCTTGCTTTATGCCCAGTGGGGAATCTGAAATTCTTATCTCTGTTCATGGATCTTTTGTTTCCTTGGGCTGGATTTAGAATTTTATGTTCGTTAGCATTTTCTAGGAATTGATATATCTTGGGGTGAGATCCTCTTTCTGTTTTTGCTTGAAATACGTAGAGGGCTTTGAATCAGTGGCCCTTTGCTTTTCAACAGTCTTGGAAACTCTTCTGCAGGTTTTTCTGACCTGTTTCCTTTCTTCTATCTTCCCTTGGCCCTCTGGAGGGGGCTCTGTTTACCCGTTAGGCTGCTCCTCCAGCGTTGTCACTGCGGTTTACTTTTTCTTCCTTTTTGTATGCATGCCTCATTCAGATTGTCGTTGTTGCTGTGTGTTTAAATCACTGATCCTAATCTGCTCTTCACTCACCCCAGTGAAGTCTCCAGCTTGGTTATGGTTATAATGGCTATTCCACTGTCATTGCCACTCTTGTGTGTCTGGGCGTTTCATTGTTTCATTTTCCCCTGGCTGTAAGATATATTATCCTTCTTTTTATCATGACCAGCTATTTTCTATTGAAAAATGAATATCATGAGCTATGGATTGTTGAGTAATTGGATTTGCTTCAGTCATTTGTGGGGTGTTGGGCTTTGTTCTGGTAGCGCTTGTAGATCTGCTTGAGCCTTTAGAGGCTTGTTGAGTCTTACTACAGCACATCTCAAATATCCCTAAATCAGCAGCTACTCTAGATCTGCCCCAACAGAGCTCAGGGGCTGCCATTAGAAGATTGCTCTGGGGGTCTGGAGAGATGGCTCAGGGGTTAAGAACACTGACTGTTCTTCCAAAGGTCCTTAGTTCAATTCCCAGCAACCACATGGTGGCTCATAACCATCTATAGTGAGATCTGGTGCCCTCTTCTGGCCTTCAGGCACACATGCAGGCAGAATGCTGTATAAATAATAAATAAATAGTTTTTTTTTTTTTTTTTTTTTTTTTTTTTTTTTTTTTTTAAAGATTGTTCTGGAGTCTACTGATCAACTGTCTGAATTCTGGGAAACACTGTTTCCATGGGTGCCTTTTGCTCAACCTGTGGGCCGTCACCCAACCTCCCTAACTTCTTGTTGTGATGACTGACAACCATAAATTATTTTCATTGCTACTTCATAACTGTAATTTTCCTACTATTGTGAGTCTGTGTTTTCTGATGGTCTTGGGTGAGTCTTGTGAAAGGGTCATTTGAACCCCAAAGGGTCATGACCCACAGCCCAAAAACACACATAACTTGTTATTCAGTAGAGACTCGAGGGAACACTGCAGAATTCCAGAGTTCTCATTGATGCAGCTCCCTCCTCTTCAGAACACTGCGCGGTGAATACAGTGGCACAATCAGATCCCTGCAATACAGAGCGCATCCCCAACCCAAGAGAACACCAGTCTCTGCTTAAGGGCCAGGTGTATCTCTGGTTTGGATGTGCCTTCTTGGTCAGTGAGTTGCAGGGTCACTTGGATCAAAGTTCTACACTGGTTCATGTGGTGTCTGAAAACAGATATTGTAGATATTCTGCCCAGTTTTCCAGGGGCTTACAGTGGAGGAGAAAAACAATCTCTGCTACCTTAAAACTTGTCGGGAAGCAGAAATGCCTCTCTCTCTCCCTCTTCCTTCCTCCTCCCCCTCTGTCTCTCTCTCTCTCGTGTGTGTGTGTGTGTGTGTGTGTGTGTGTGTGTGTGTGTGTGTGTGGTATATATGTGGGGTGTGGTGTATGTGGTGTGTGTATATGTGAGGTGTGGTATATATGTGGGGTGTGTGGTGTGTGTGTGTGTGTATGTGGGGTGTAGTGTATGTGGTGTGTGTGTGTGAGATTTCACTGTGTGTGATGAGACTCTCCTCCTGTAGCGTTCCTCTTATCTAGATTTTACTGTTACATCCTGATGCCACTTCATATGTTCCTCAAAAGTGGCACCATGGCGGCTCATGCCTGCAATCCTAACATTCTGGAGGATGAGGTAGGAAGACTGAGTTCTCTTTTGGCCTGGGTGACAGATTATGCCCCTATCTTAAGAAACTATAAAAAGAATCCCAGTTTCTCTCTTTATCTCCGTCTCTGTCCCTCTTTGTTCCCCTTTTTTCTTCTCCCTTCCTCTCTTTTCCCCTGCTTTCTTAACAGAAATGCTTCAGAGATACCACTGTGTTTTTCTACCAGAAAGTACACCGTGTGGTTGTTTGTCCTTCTGTAATGTTGGCAGCAATTGATGATCTCTGTCTGGGTCTTTTATTTCTTTAGAAAATGCAAATTGGTGACAGGTAATTTAATAATTCTTTATTCATATGCTTGCTGGGAAACTTCAATATGAGAAATGACCCTGATCAACTATTTGGTTACCCTGAAGTACCTTAGTCGGGGAAAGGAAGACAGCTGCTTGGGGCTTGCTTTTATTCTTTCTATTTAGACTTCCGGGTAAAGAGCTGGTCCCCTGGAATCCTTCAGAGAGGATGGTTTTGTTCAGCTTCAGCTCAGCCCTCATATAAATGTGTTTCATGGGCTTCATTATCTTTTTGCAGTAATAGTTACTGACATGTGCATTGACCAAGACTGCTGGGGAAAGCCTCTTCTGGAGGGCTCCTTCTTCCATGACCCTGGCACACATTAATAACGTTTCTGCTTTTGGTTATGACAGAATGTTCTATTTTATCTCTGTGCATTTTCTCCACAGACCCCAAATTATCTCCATTTCTCATTAGCCACCAATTCCTCTTTGTTCTTTGTGTTCACCTAAGCTTTTGCCTGGCACCATTTTTCTTCTGTCTGTACACCGCTCTCTACTATTTTTTGTGGTGCTGGTCCATTACTTCTCCTCAGCCTTGCTCATCTGAAAAAAACTTTACTTTATCTTCATTTTGAAAATAAATTTTGCTGGGTGCAGACTTTGTGTCTGATAGCTTTTTTTTTTTCTTATTGATGCCATCTCTTTCTCTCCCGGCTACTTCATTTAAATGGGAAGTCTGTGATAGCTTCTATACCACCTTCTATACCAGAGGGACCTTTCTCTTTAATCTTGGGTTTATTTTAAACTTTCATCTGTATTAATTTTTAAAATTTTTGATTATTATGTACTTTGAGGTGGTTTCCTTTGTGTTACTCTTTGACATTTTTGATCATTTTGGGCCAGTGGGTTTATAGTTTCCATCAAATTCGAAAATGTTTTAGTGAAACTTCTGTTTAAGTGAAGTGAGTTTCCACAGACTTTTAGGAATGTGACTGGGTGGGATAGGATAACTTTCCAGCCTGTAGGATGAGCGGTCGAGGGGTCCCTCTGCTGTGGTTTTATCAAGAGGTGAAAATATGGTCGCTTCCCATCCTCAACCTGGTGCTTGCTTCTTTTGCGCTGTGTCCCTGACCTGCTCCATTTAGACTTTCCCTTGGAGAGAGCTTAATGGTCTGGGCTGTTCCAGGTGCCTCAGACTGAAAGGTCTTCCATGCGGGTTCAGGAGGGACAAGGAGACGGCTGGTTGCAGGCAAGCAACTTGTTAGAGGGGTTATCGGCGCCTTTTTCTCCCACGCAGAGGGGCAAAGCTGGCAGCGTGTGCTGTGACGTTGCCCCGTGGTGGAGCCTCCTCCACCTCGTGGCTCACTGGCTGTGTCCCGCAGGGATCTCAGTGTGGACGCCGGCTTGAGTCCTGCCCAGTTCCAGGTGCGGCCCATCCCTCAGCACTATCAGCATTACCTAGCAACTCCTCGAATGCACCACTTCCCCAGGAACTCCTCGTCTACGCAGATGGTGAGTGCCAGAGTCCTGAGGGGGTTGAACGTCCTCTCTACCTACTGCCGCTAGTAGCTAGCCAGCCTTGCCTTGTCAGTACTTCCTTACTTCCTATTTTCCTTCCTTCTCCAGTAACCCCATACAGTCAGGCATTATACCCACCTTGAACGCTGGCAAACTGAGCCCCAGAGAGGTTAGGTCCCAGTGCCTGAGGGGAGCAGCTCGATGGAAGGTGGGCTGGCTCCTCGCCAGGCGAATAAAACAGGGATGGGTTAAGCAAGTTAGGGCCTGGAGTCTGTGTCTCAGGTAGGGTTCTATTGCTATGAAGAGATCATGGCAACTCCTATAGAGGAAAACATTTATTTGGGGCTGGCTTACAGTTTCAGAGGTTTAGTCCATTACCGTCATGGCAGGAAACATGACAGTGTGCAGGCAGATGCTGGAGAAGGGGCTGAGAGGTCACATCTTGATCCTCAGGCAGCAGCAGGGTCTAGGATCTAGTAAGCACCAGGCCTAGCTTGAGCTTACTAAGTGACACCACTTCCTCCAGCAAGGCCACACCCCCAATAGCTCCACTCCCTGTGGGCCAAGCATTCAAAGATATGGTTCTATGGGGCCATTCCTATTCAAACCACCAGAGTTTGTAGACTTAACAGACTAATATTTGCTCATTGCGGGTTTGTAGAATGTTGTTTTTACTGAGAGACACTGAATTACAGTGCTATTTACTTCAGTTGCTGACTTGTTTTGTCTTCGGCCCTGGAGCTGACCTGGGCATCCTGCTGCTCTTAGAGATAGTACAGCAGGCTTCCTTCACTCAGCTGCCTGGGTCGGAGCCAAGCACCTTGGCTCTGTCACTTGCTTGTGTGGCACGAGCTGATTAGTTAATCTACGTGTGTGCCTAGTCACCCATCAGTAAAATGGGGATTACAATGGGTTATGATTGCACAGCAGTTGTCGTCAGGTGGGGCAGGGAAGTGCTCAGAACATTGCTGCCATGCAGCTGGTGCCCAGTCAGGGTCAGCGTCCCTTCCCGAAGCGTCTATGAGCAAGCCTGGCTCTTCGTGAATAGGGTAGAACATAAGAGCGGGAGGGACAGCCCTGCTGACTGCAGCAGGTCAAGGCTGTGCTGGCTTGTGGCTCTGGCGGGAGGACTTGCCCTTGGGTCCCAGGAGAAGCCAGGATCTTCGCTCCATCCAAACTGTTTTCTCCTCCTTCTCAGGTTGTCCATGAAATTCGAAACTACCCGTATCCCCAGCTTCACTTCCTTGCTCTCCAGGGACTAAATCCTAGCCGACACACCTCTGCTGTTCGCGAGAGCTATGAGGTATGCTGCCCTGTCTGATGCCGACACTGACTAGTTGACAGCTGCCTATCATTCATCGCCATTCTCTCTGCCTGTCCCCGATGGTGGGTGGATGGGGGTGGTGGGAAGCCCTCGGCTGGAAAGCAAGAGAGAAAGAGAGCACAGAGAGAAATGTCTGTCGTTCACGCTGGCAGTGTGACCTCTCCCTGCACTCACCTCTCCTTGCTCATCCTCTCCATGTGTGTTGGTGTGCACTTGTACACACTGAGCGCATGTGCCTGTTTTTTTACAGGAGCTGCTGCAGCTCGAGGACAGGTTGGGAAACGTGACCCGAGGAGCCGTTCAGAACACCATTGAGAGGTTCACCTTCCCCCACAAGTACAAGAAGGTGAGGCTTCAGTCAGGCTGGCTGCACAGTTGGGGGAGGGGAAGGGGGTTGTCAGCTGTCTGCTTGAAGCAGCCTGGCTCTCTGCAGGGGACACTCTGCAGGCCCAGGAGCCTTAGCTCTGGTTAGACGCTCTACAGCTGAGCAGGTGCCTCAGGATCTTCTCATTGGCCCACATCTGATGTGGTCAGGCCTCTCTACAGGGAAGCGACAAAGGCTGAGTGTTCAGGGGTTGGCTAGAGCGGTCACGCGTGTAGCTGTGCACGTGTAGGTGAACAGATACGTCAGTGCTTGTATCAGTCCCGTCGGCACTGCTGCTTCTGCACACAAGGCTCACGCTCACCTTAGAAAATAATTCCAAGCCTAATCGCATAAGGACAAATAGGCAGAGAGGACCTCTGAACTGTGTGGAGCCAGGCTCTTCTGGGGACACTTGAAAGTTGCAGAGTTATGGCTGTCCCCACTGGCCTGACAAGTAGAATCTGTGTGTAGGGCTATTACCCAGCAATCTGAGCACTTAAAACATTAATTCAATTGAAACACGTGAATACTTGGAAAAAAGCCAAATGCTCCTTAAGAGGTAAGTAAACATTCACAGTGATTTATTATTTTACAACAAAAAGAAATAAGCTGCGAAAAGATGTGGAGGGCGCTTAAATATAAACTAGAGAGTGAAAGAAGAGAGGTCCACAGGCTGTAAATGGTATACGTTGAACTATATGATGTTCTGGAAAACACTGCAGAAAAAGTTTTTAAAAAATCAGAAAATCAGCGATTGCCATTGTGGGAGGAAGGTCAGGAAGAGTGCCAGGAATTGTTTTAGTGTAGAAAGTTATTTTGTGTGGCATCGTGATCTAGACAGGTGGCATTATGCATTTACAAAACAAAACAAAACAAAACAAAAACAAAAACAAAACAAAACAAAAAAAAACCTAGCAGGTTAGTTAAAAACTACTTTAATGAAGGCAGATTCATTTGGGTTCAGAGTTTCAGAACTTTGTCCATGGATCCTTGGCTCTGTTTCTGGGCCTGTGCTGAGGCCTGGTAGTTAGGAAGCAGAGAGAGCACAGAGATGCTGGGGAGAGAACATACTCTTCCAGGGAACACCCCAACGACCTACTTCCTCCAACCAGGTCCTACCTCCTGGTCACCCCACCAAATAATGCCATCAAATTAGGAGTGCATCGGTGGATTAATCAATTAATAAGCCCAACTCCCCGAGGGTCCCGTTGATTCTCAAAGCTAACATTTCAGATCCAAACCGTAACTCGTGGAAACTAAAGGACTTTGGCTAATAATGGTCAGTTTTGGTTCATCGTTTGTCACAGTTTACTGTGTAATGTGAGATATTCATATAAGGAGAAGCTGTGGGGTAGGGCCACATCCTGCTCATGGCTCGGGCCCCCCCTGCCTGGGGAGTGAGGGAATGAGGGAAGGACAGACACCCATACAGTGAAGCTGGGTTTGGGTGGGGTCCTCTAACATGACCATCCAGCCTGGAACCTCAGTGTGTTTACTATGCACAGGGGGAGGGGCTGGCTGGTGTCGGCAGAAGGTCTCTGTAGGTGAGCAGCTCAAGCAGTGAATAGAAGAGGAAGAGAGGCTGGCGCTGCCGTCCTTGCACACGTTGGTGAAGAGAAGCTTTGCCTGGGCTACATGGGTAACAGCTTTGCCAATTGCCCCATGGGCCTGGGCTCTTCAGCATCCTTGACATGGCTGTGTATGCATATGTCATAATACACACTTGCCAAGGACTTTATCGCTCAGAGCTTCCTCTGGTTCCTGTAGTGGGGTTGGAAACACATGCTGTTGCTTAGTGTTTTGTAACCTAAAACTGCTGTACCCAAGAAGTTTAATATCACATCAAAATTAAGCAAATTTAGGGAAATTCTGGGTGGTTTAGGACTTATCATGGTGCACCCAGAGGCCTTCATCAGCTCTCACAAGACCCGAGACAGCAGTAAGGGAAAGTACTTGGCGCTGAAGTCAGGTGGCCAGTTTTGCATTTCAGTTCTTCTGAGTATAGCTGAGTGACTGTGGGCTGTGGCCCTTTCCTTCTGTTTTCAACATGGCTGCTGCTTCAGGATGCATGGTGTGACGTGGCTCCATACACGGGGCCTGGTACCCACCTGGTGCTCAGGAATGGCAAATGCAAACCACCATTCCTGGAGACTCTTTCCCCCAGTCAGGTGTCAGCATCAGAGAGCATGAATCATCAAATGTGCGTCTCTGTATTTGCTGCTTTTCTGTTGTAGTGATAAAACACCAAAACCAAGTCAGCTTACGAAAGAAAGTGTTTAATTGGGCCTATGGTTTCAGGACATTAGAGTCCACAGTGGCAGAGCAGAGGCACGGCCACAGAACCCTCTGAGAGCTCACATCTTGATCCAAAATCAGGAGGCCGAGAGAGCACACCAGGAACAGCACACATCATTCTGAAATCTCAAAGCTCAACCCCAATGACATACCTCATCCAGCAAGGCTGTGCCTCCCAATCCATCCCAAACAATTCCACCAAGTGGGAACCATCTAAATATATGAGCTCTGTGTGCTAAATCAGTGAGCTAAAAGGCTCTGGTAAAAACAGCATTAAAATGCAAGAGAAAATCAAGGGGAAAATATTGTAGAGAAGGAATAGGAAAAATGTAAGATAAGGAAATTTTCATAAACTTTGAGACACAAATAAAATGCCAGAACAATTTTAAAAATTTTAACAGAGTCTAAAACAATATAAAACAATAGTATATTTTAACTAATAATAAAAATAGAAAATATAGACATTAAAATAGAAATATATGAAAGGAATAAGAAATAGGAAGAGGAATAAAAGCAAAACATAAAATTTTAAATTAAGGTTGTCAAGCTGGGTATGGTGGCACAAGCCTTTAATCCCAGACCTCGGGAGGCAGGAGTAGGTGGATCTCTGAGCTTGAGTCCATCTTGGTGTACATGGTGAGTTCCAGGACAGCTAACACTATACAGTGAGACCCTGTATTGAAAAGCCAAGGAGAACAAAATATCAAGATGATCAAAGTTAAAAAGAGGGTGGGACTGGGAGGCACTGAGGGAGGGGTCTACAGTTGGGATAAATTGTAGGAAAGAAAGAAAGAAAGAAAGAAAGAAAGAAAGAAAGAAAGAAAGAA
>NW_026596040.1:37652437-37732852 GCF_907164565.1 Psammomys obesus | reverse complement strand
AAAGAAAGAAAGAAAGAAAGAAAGAAAGAAAGAAAGAAAGAAAGAAAAGAAAGGAAGAAAGAAGTTGGTGAAATGAGAAGGTAGATAAATAGTGAATATTAAATAAATGCTAAAAAAAAGCTGAAGTTAAAATGAAAGTTCTGTAGATAATGGAAAGACCTAAGACAGAATAAAAAATAAGATGTGAAAACAGAGAAATAAAGATTAGAAGCAGCTATGCACGATACTGTTGAACTGAAATTAGGACACAAAAAGGAAATAATGAAAAGCGGTGGAGAAAAGCAGCAGAAACCAGTCACATGGTTGGGGCTCAGCGCTGTTTTTCTGGGTATCCCTTTTCTTGCAGGGCCAGTCCTCCCACAGACACGGCTGGCCCTTCAGCAGGCACATCACCGTAACTCTATTAATACTGAAAAATCATGCATGGCAAACACATAGGACAAGGGATACAGCGTGTTTTTCTGGATGAAGGGACTTTGTGGAAGCCTGGCATCATTTGCATCTGGTACATGGGGCACACGAGAGAGGCCTACAGCAGAAACAACAGGTTTCTTCATGTGCTCTAGCCGGGGCAGAGCACCCCCAGACCAAATCAGAGGAGGGAACTTTCGAGTTTGCAACTGGAGTAGGTAGCTCTGACAACTAGCTCCGGCCCCAAGGTCAGTCCCTGGTCTTCACCTTGTGATTGCACAAGCCTCTTTGCAAAACCACCTTGCAGTTTGCTTGCTTCTGGAGAGAGGACAGAATGGATGATTCGCTTCCTGTGGTTACTCTCAGACTTATGATCAGATCTGAAGCAAGGGGACAGGGGTATGGAGAGTGGGCTGATTTAATTAAACAGTTAGGTGTCTCCTTCCCCAGAATATTTATGAAGCAGCAATGGCACCTTGTACTTGGCCGCGTGTAACACTTGAAAACTTCTGCACAGTGCTTAACTGCAGTCAAACAGTTAACATAGAATTATGAATAGAAATGTGTAAACCGGGAAGCATGCGCAGTAGCTGCATGGCATTCAACCTCACGCTAGAGCTACTGCTTATCATGAAGGGGCTTTATGGATAGGGAGAAACCCAGCTGTAGAGAGCAGTTGAGAACCATGTGGTACAAATCACAGGGGTTAATGGTGGGTGGAGAAATTTTGTGTTCATGTAATAATGAGAGCGTAGATGGACAGACATTAGTGGAAAGAGGAATGTAGGGATGTGGGAAGGAAGGAAGAAAGGAAAGAAGAAAGGGAGGGAGGGAGAAAAAGAGGGAGCGAGGAAGGAAACATTCCGGACTTAGAGGCAGGGGTACATGTTGAGCGTGTGTGAGAGGGAGTGGACAATGAGAGGGAGGCAGGGGAAGTAAAAATTCACATATATAGCTCTACAAAGGCAGATTGACTAGGACCCTGACTCCTGCAAACACTGGTCCCCTGACAACCACCAGCAGTGCCGGCCTCTTCCTCACTTGATTTTTACCTTCTCTTCCAGAAGCAAGAGTAAGGAGCTAGGGGTGAATCCAAAGGAACAGAGAGGCCACCCAAGTGGGAGGAGGCTGTGGGCAAAAGCTAAATTGCCCGTAGCAGTCTTTACCGGGTAACTAATTTTCCCCCCTCTATTCACAGCGAAGACCCCAGGACAGCAAGGGCAAGAAAGACGAAGGGGAGGAGTCAGATGCAGATGAGAAATGCACAATTTGTCTGTCTATGTTGGAGGATGGAGAGGACGTGAGGTAAGAGACCACTCCTTTGAGTACCGGTCCCCACTCTCATGGGCATTAGGGCTGGTCACTGCACCAAATGCTCAAGGAAGGAGGCACTTACTTGATGTGTACCTTAGGTACCAAGTGTGCTTCTGTGTTTCCTGGCTGCACTAGTGAAGTTAGGTATGGAATACTCTACAGGTGTAACCGTGAGCATGGAGTCATGGAGGCAAAGTGTGATATTGTCTTGGATGGATCTAAGAGGAGGCAAAGGCCTTTATGGAAGAGAGCTTTGAGACTTACTTCCAGGCATGGTTTCCAATGTGAGCCACAACCTCAGTCTAGGGTCTGGGTTCTAAGAGCCCTCTTTGTCAAGTTCCCAGTGGTCTTCATCCCCTTGCCCCTGCTGCTGGTCACCGACTCTTTCCTTTTCCAGACGCCTACCTTGTATGCATCTCTTCCACCAACTGTGTGTGGACCAGTGGCTCGCCATGAGCAAGAAATGCCCCATCTGCCGAGTGGACATTGAGACACAACTGGGAGCTGACAGCTGAAGGAGGAGCTAGCCAGTGGATGCCCCATTTCCTTCACCAGGTCCCCCCCACGGCCATAGCCCTTGCAGCCAAACTTTGCCTTCTGAGCCATTTGACGTAGAGAAGAAGCCTGCAAGCACATTTTTTTTTTGTGGAAAGAGGAGTTGATATCAGTGTTGGAGGGAGAGAAGGGGTAGGGAGGACCCACCCATCTGGAATGGTGACTGCCTCATTGCCTTGCTGTGCAGCGGGGAGGGAGCTGGCTGTGCCCAGAGCAGGGGCGGGAAGGGGGGGCCCAGCTGCTGAGAACTAGATGTGATCTTGAGGGTACTAGCTGAAGACCGGCCCCCAAATCCTGTCCTTTGAAGGATTGTGTATATACCTCTTGACCACGTAGAAATCATGTAGGGGTCTCTAGCTATTCTGTGGACGGCAGCCGGAGCATGTTAGCTTAAGAAAAATGTCGTGTGTGGTGCTCTAGTCATCTGTGGTGGACATGTCGCTATTACTGAACTTGCACCAAATATTTCTCATTGAGTTTCTTGTTTTGGTGCCTGACGAACCAACCAACCAACGACAGCCCCAATCTTCCCGTCTTTATGAGCAAAAAGAAAAAAAAAAAAGGAAAGAAAAAAAAAGAAATCAAAGGTGAAAGAAAAAAAAAAAGCCAAATCCTGTTTACGGTGAAAAAAACAAAGATGATAATTTTTCACCCGGGTTGGGAGGCGGGAGGGGGGTTCTCGTTTGTTGTTTTTGTTTTTTCCTTGGGCTTTGTTTTTCTCATGTTTACAGTGCACGGAGTGTAGGTGGGGCATCTGAGAAGGAGGTGGGGCTTAAAAGGAGCAGATTGGGTCTCACTGGGTCTCTGAGGCTTTCAGGCAAGGTGAGGAGGGCAGAGCCCTAGCTAGTTGAAGGGGGTCCATCTCAGTGTGGGCTCCCTAGTCCTAAGGTCCATTGCTTGGCCCCAGCTATTTTCCTAGGCTCCAAACTGAGCCAGGGAGGACGCTGCCTCCAGCTCCAGCTGCCCCAGGTTGCTGGGAGCCAGCAGCTCCCCTGATCACTCCAGTTCCTAACTTTAGCCTGAGCTCTCATTTTGCCGCAAAGAGGCAATGAAGCCACTGCCTCCCTATGCAAAAAATTAACCAGATGATACAGAGAAAACAGTATTGGCAGTGTGCGCTTGGCCTTGGCCAAAGTGCTCTCAGCTAGAGTGAGAGGGTGAGGTCAAGTTCACAACCTTGGGAGTAACTTGAGCTTCCTATAGGATCCTGCCATTCAGTCCCTGGGAGAAGGCCCTGGCTTTGAGACCACTGGTGGGAGGCCGATGGTCTCCCTTAGCCTCATGGTCCTCTGCTTCATCTGTGACTTTGCAAAAGTTCCTTTCTTTCTCTGTGCCTCAGTTCCTTCTCCTTCCAGTGGGGAGAAACAACAGTGTGTTCCCATCCCCCCATTCCTTCTCCTTCACCTAGATCTGAGGACTAACGCCACTCAGCCCCTCTGGGCTCTACTCTCTCATGGAAGCCTCTGAGGGTTTAGTGGCTGGAGCAGGAAAAGGAGACGAAAAGTTCCAGTTGACATTGTATTGCAGTATGCTTTTTGTACTACTCTGTAATTTTTTTCAGAGAGATGGGAGGACAGAATATTGGAAAAGATCTGCCAAATTTTAACCCAAAGTGTAGCTCTTATCATGTGCAGAAAATGCTAGGTTGCCTGCCATCCTGTAACGTTCCTCTGTTCCTTGCTTTCCTCCTCCCTCCCTCATTTGCACTGCTCTTAGAATCTACCCGGAACCCAAACACTGGACAATCTCAGTGCCCTCCTATGAGTAAGGCCAGGAAATAGGATACAGATCAGATAAATGGAGGGATTCCACCAAGTTAAGTGAGCCGAGGAAGAATCAGGATGAAAACTGACAGAGGCCGATCGGACTTAAGAGAGAGATCCTTCTAGCACAACTGACACCATCATGAAGGAATGGCGCTCTGTCCACTCTCCAGACAAAGGCTACTCCCAGGATCCATCTTCTGGCATCTCATGAAGTCTCTGTTGAGTGCCTACTGGGGTGAGTGCTGAGGAAGGTGATCACTAAGTGTTGGCTGGGCTTGGTGGAACTAGGAGAGGAGCAGAGGAGTAGCACGCATCCAACGTGCTTACGGTGAACAGCGCAGGTCAGCTGTGTTGACCATGGCCCTGTCCGACTCTGGTTGCCATCATGAACAGTGTCTCCAAGGGCAAAGGCTGGATACCCAGCAGGTGCGGAAAGAATGCTCGAGTCAGGATGTCAGGGAGCTGCTGCTGACAAAAAGCCACAAGAACTGTGACTTTTCTCCTGCTGCTCCCCAAAGGAGAGGAGGCCGATGGTATCCCTTAGCCTCATGGTCCTCTGCTTCATCTGTGACCTTTCGAAAACCAAGATTTCATCAGAAGATGGCTGTGGCTCAGAAGTAGTTGGGGTGGTCAAGGCAGGGCATTACTCTCTGAGGCCACTCACTCTCTGTTCCTTTGAGGCTGTCCTGAAAGGCTTGCAGGGAAAGGGAATTGGTAGGGACCCAGGAGGGAACTGGAACCAGTGTCCCAGATTCTAGTCCTGGCTCCCCACAGGCGGACTGGAACCTCTCCCCACACCCCTTGGTCTGCTGGGCCTCAGCTTCCTCAGCTGTGACACAATGAGGTTGGATGGAATGCTCGATAACTTTCTCCCAATACACATCCTGTGGTTCTCCCTAGCGTCAACACATCTTTCAAGTTGCAGAGCTGTGTGCCAGTCATGCTGGGGAGAGGCCTCTGTGCCCGAATATACCTGCTTCAGAGGCTGAGGCACACAGGCTGAGCAAGAGAGGGCAGGATGGTTTCTCCTTGCTCCCGTTTGTGCAGGCGCTTTGAATATCCCAGGCTAACATTAGGGCCTGGGCAGGGAAGGGGTTGATCCTGCCACACACACACACACCCCTTCCCATCTACCCTGTGCCCTGGTGGTGGGGACTGGAGCAGCACCTAGAGCCCTCCCAGCTCCTGTTTCAGGGCAGCTGATTGGGTGGAGAAAAGCCAGTGCCTCTGCTAAGTCCCTAGAAGGGTGAAGGAGCCAGAGAAGAGCAGTGACGGGCGGGGCCAGGCCTCAGCATCTCACATCCACCATCTCCAGGAGAGAGTCGTATGCAGTTCTCCTGCTCAACTCACGGGACTCAGACCCTTTTCTGACGGAGACGCATGAGTGCCTTTGACAGCGGCCCCAGGTTCGAGTCGGGCCTCCTAACCGCAGCCATGGCGCAGCAGGCCCACTGAGGACACCAATCAACACATCGCCACGAATCCAGCTGGGCACAGGCAACGGGCAGCTGGGGCTGCACACTCCTCCACCTGGCCAGGACCCCAGGCTCCCCGGTCACCCTCGCCACCACCTGTGACGCCTCAAGCTCCTCTTTGCAAAGGCCCCTAGCCTCCGTGCAAGCATTCTTAACTCTTTACGCCTAACGAACAAGCACAGTTTTTCAATGGTGAAGAAAAAAGCACCAGACTTTTTTTCCTGAAGAAATCCCCCAAGCCCCCCCCCTCTTGCGGGACAAACATTCCCCTTGTGGGGCTGTAGCAACGTCTGTCAGGTCCCCTTGTGTTTCATTTCCTGCGCGCGCGTAGAGCAAATGCTAGAGCGATTTCAGCTGATAGAAAAACAAAAAAGAAAAAAAAACACAAAAAATAAAAAACATGGCACGTTGCTAGTTTACAGGGTTTTTGTGAGTTTAAATGCCTTATATTTAACAATCATAATTTATGACTAACTTGTAGATACCGTGGGTTCTTATTTAATTATTTTTATAGTTGTTTTGCATTTTTAATTATAATTTATTTATTTAGAAAGGATACTAATGTTTTTTATTGCTCCTATTACCTCATTTTGGCGTCGTTTCTGGGAGTGGAATGCTTTGCATGCATTGGTACGATGACAACTGCGAAAACACAAACAAAAAAAAAACCCATTTTAAATAAAAGTCTGCGAAACTTTATTTTGTCCAAACTATCAGGGTGTGTGATTGCAAGCTGTCCTACTGTGGTGCTGGCCTCTTTGGATACATTCCATACGAAATGCAAACCTTTGATTCTGTATGCTGTGATCTAGTGAAAAGCTCCAATATAGTGACTGTATTTAGCACATATATAAATATAATTTGCACTTGTCAGCAGACTGGGGTAATCCTTTCACTTGCCACCCTTGGCCCCCTCCCCCAGCCCCTTTTCCACCTGAAACCTGCTTTCCATCTTCCCTCCCCTTCTTTCATTCTCAAGCCCACTCATCCTTCAACCCCTGAGGACAGTTTCAGGGTGCTGGAGGTTACTGAGACATATCTGGGCTCCCACTCACTAAGGTTCCAGAATTGGGGTCCTTCGGACACATTGAGCATAATCAAAAACAGAAAGCCTGCTCCATTAGGTGGCGGCCAGAAGGCTTGGGTTTCCAGACCAGCCCCACAGCATCCTCCCTGTGATCAAGGGAGTCCCTGGACTCCTGAGTTCCTCTTCTGAGAGAGGGAGGCAGGAAGGGTGATCTCTTGGGTCCTCCTGATTCAGAAAGAATATGTCACAGTCCCAGGGAGACCACAAAGATGGGTCTCTCATTTATCGCAGCAGAGATGGAAGAGGAAAGGATGGAGGGAAGGCGAGAAGAGAAATAGAGAGCAGAGGGAGCCAGTTAAGAGTTATCTTAGTGATCTGGTCAAAGCAGCCACCAGCAGGGTCCTCTTAAATATGGCATCCTGCAGGTGGCAAGGAGGCCAGTTAGGTAGATATGTCCTTGCATAGGAAACGTGGACTTTCTCAAGGTTAGTTGGTTGTTCTGAGACTGAGCTGAGATCCATTTCGTATTACCTGAGAGAGATAGCTGCTAGAACAGAAGTCTATGGTGTTCTATGGATCTCCACTCCCACCCCTATTTTGTCTGGATAAGAACTTGGGACCCAGAATTGTATCATGCCTTCTCCTCAGCAATCTCCCTTTGCCTATGTTCCACAGGGGCTACAGACAGGGGCTGTAGACAGGGGCTGCTGGGGACTTAGAGAGCTATGACTTCAGCCTCACTTATCTGTGTGAGAGTGACAGTGAGGAGGCCTTGAGGAAGTGGGCCCTGGATTAAGCCTGGGGAGTGGGCTGGACCCCTGGCATGCTGACCCTCCTCTTTCCCTCTTCTCCTAACTCATCCCTCCCCCTTTTTGGCTCTTGACATCACTGCCTTTGCCTGGTGGGTAGCTCCACCCTCCACAGGAGGCCCCATGGGTTTGCATAGCTCTGGCACAGAGGAGGGAATGGAGACCCTGGGTAGCCACACCACCTACCTGTGTGGCTAGACCGGGTGTGGTCCCTCAGCCCCATCCTTCTGATGAGGCATCTTGCTTGCTGCTGCCCAGCTTCTCTCCTGCCTCTGCCCTGGAGCCTTGCTTTTCTTGGAGATGGCCTGTGGAGTCACCCACCATGCTAGTGGAGCACAATCAGCACACTGC
The DNA here is from genome assembly GCF_907164565.1 of Psammomys obesus. Lineage (NCBI taxonomy): Eukaryota > Metazoa > Chordata > Mammalia > Rodentia > Muridae > Psammomys > Psammomys obesus. The sequence continues at coordinate 37,725,144 of NW_026596040.1, read as the reverse complement.
CAGGCCTGGCAGACACTGCCCCCTGCAGGGCTCCGCATGGGCTACACTGTTGGGTAGGGCCAGAGTAGGACGGGCCCTATGCTCTGGCTGGCAATGCCCCACCCTGGAGCCTCCCCACTCAGTGGGATAAGGTCTTCTCCCGTCAGCTGTGGAGAGGGCCACACTAGGCTCTCCAAGGGGCCGTTTGTTGCCCCTGGTAAGTGAAGGGATTATCCCCAGTGTTGATTGTCCTTTTTTTGTAATCTTCCTGCTGTTCTGTTCTGTTGTGCTGTGCAACATTTTGCTACATAGACTATTTTATAGCAGAAAGCTAGAAAAAAATATTTATTATGACTATTAAAGCAATAGTGCATCAATGAACAGGCGGAGACGTTAGGAATTGTGTAACTGCTTAGATTCACTTTGGGTGGATTTTTTGTACTTTATTTATAACTAATAAAAATGAACTGCATTGCTAACTACAGCTCACGAGTGCAGCCTGTTTTGTTTCGGCGCATGTGTAGAAGCTTCGGAAGAACTTCAGTTGGCCAGTGTCCCCAAAGGCTCAGGGGTTGCTTGGTCCGCTAGTAGGTGCTGCTGAGATGTGGGAGCCTTTATGAGGTGGGGCCTAGTGGGAGGGTGTTAGGTTACTGTGGCTAGATCCTCCAACAGTGACGTGGGAACCTCCTCCTCTCTACCTGCTGGCCTCCGTGCTTGCAGCAACCTCCTCAGCCACTCTCTCCTCCAGTACTATCCTACTCCTCTGACAGGCCCCAAAGCAGCAGGCTGTCAACTGTGGACCAACTCCCCCGAAACCATGAACTCAAAGAAACTTCCCTTCTTGTATGTTGTTTACCTAGGCATTTTGACCCAGCAAAACAGAGCTGGTTAACACAGTTTCCCTTTTTTTTCTTTGTCTCTCGGTGTAGTCTTTTTCCCATAGCCAAGGATCAGTCATCTAATTGGCCTGTTTTCCAACCTTTATAGGTTTTCAAGGGGGAGAAGTTCCAAGTTTTGATCAACTTTCAAACATAGCCTCTTCTGTGTTTGAACCGAGGGCTATTTACTTGTTCTGCATAAAAACTGACCTTGATTTACATAGCTGGGGCGGGTTTCTACCCTATCAGAAGAACCCAAGCTCAAGGGTCAGGGAATATTCTCAAAAATGTGTGATCTCAGAGAACTGAAAAATCACTTTATTTCATAAGCTACAAATAGACCATAGCAACTGCTTTAAAAAAAAAAAAAGCAGCAGACTTTTTTCCTTGAAAGAATGGATTTAGGTTAATAGAAACATTCAGGTAGGCTGTACAGAATGTCTATGTACTCTCCCTTACTTCACTACCCAGCTCTGGTGTCAACATGGCTCATTAGTGCAACACACGAGCCACTATTGACACATTGTTATTACAGTCCATACATCACATTGTGCCAATGAGCCACTTGATCAAGCTCCACCTGGAGGTTTTTATGCATTTCTTTTCTTTGAAACCATGAGCCAAGCTTCTTAGTCCTTGTCTCACCAGCTGCCATGCCTGCTATGCTTTGTCATTTGTCATATTCTCAGTTTTGCCAATGTGGGTCACCAACTAGGTCTAGCTCTGTGTCTACACAGTCCCAGCTCCTTCTAGCTCCTGTTTATACTTTAAGAGAAGCAGGGTGGAGTGTGGTTGTGGTGGTGGGTGGAATAGGGAGCAGCTTTCCCCCTGGACTTGGTGCCTACTCAACGCCCATTCAGTCTCCCTGGCCTCCTCCTGCCCTCCCAGTGCACTGTGAGGGGGAAAGCGGTATCTCAGGGTGCACTGGGAGAATTCTCTCCAGCTCCCTGGACTCCGGTCACTACAATGATCCTCAGACTGAGGAGGAGCAAAGCCCTTTCTCAGTCCTGGGCCTCCTGGGGGCCTCCAGGACACACCAGAAGCAGCACATCCTGCCTCCAGCTGCTGCTGCCCCAGCTTTCCTGGCCCAGGATCCCTTCCCATTTCCAAGCTGTCTTGTATCAAATACACGACTTTGCCCACTCATCCATGGGGTTGAATGGCCCTCTTGTCCTGGCAGCTTCTCCTTATTCCCTAGCCCACCACAGCTACTGTCTTTTCCTGTTTTTGGAACTATGGATGGAACTTCTTTTCTACATTTCATTTGAAGAGAAGCCCTGCCCTCCTGTGGGCTTCCATGCTACCTGGTAGCTAAGTTTGTTATAAAATATAATGCAGTGAGGGGGTATCATGGTGGGCCCATGGCAAGGTATGCCCCTGAGGAATTATGCAATGCAACAGATCCAGTATAAGAAGGTTTATTGGAGGAAGGGAGAAGAGTGAGGACCTGGAGAAGGTGAGATGCAGCAATCCAGCCATGAAGGGGGGGGCAGGAAGGAAGAGAAAGGGGGGTGCCTAGGACATGGAAAGAGAGAGAGATAGAACAGAGAGACCTGGGGTGGCAGGCAGGTACCTTTATCAGGCATACACCTGGTGTACCTGGCAGAGACCAGGTGATGAGTTAAGCAATTGCTGGATCCCTGAGGGCAGGCCAGCAGAATCACCTCCATGCCAACAATGTGACTTTGGGAAAGATGCTTAAACCCTCTATGCTTCACTTCTCCATCGATTAAAATTGGGATAATTAATAGTATCTGCTTCATTGGCCTTTAAAAATACTTCCTAACCTTTTTTTTAAACACATTAAAAACATTCACATCAAATAAATACACAGAAAAGAAATGACATAGATGGCATAAAAATGCTCTGTGTGTGTGTGTTGCATATATGAGTCTGCTTGTCTACTACTGTTGATGTCTATATTTTTGGAGCAGCATAAGCTTTGACAACCACAAACTAAACTGTGCGGTTTGGTCATGGAATCATAGTTTACAAACCAGAATGAATGCCCTAAGCTACACTTTTATCTCTTGGCTTCCATGCAGTCTAAATCAGAAGCTCAGACCTGTCAGAACTCTGGGTCTCTGTGGAGTGTCTAAATCCACTGCTTTTGTGTTTTCCTCGTCACAACATCATTGCCAAGTCATTAAAATGGGATTAGATTCATCACACACATAAAACCTTGTTATATTCACTAACCAAATGCATGTTGCTTTCATTTTAAGGTTTTGACATTGGGACTTCAAAACCTTAAAGCTTCAACTTGCAACAGAAGGAACGACCATGCTAGATCTTGTACTTTTGTACTTTTTGCCATTCAAACACAAGTAAGGTGCACAGCTAACACAAAAGCAAGCCTCCAGTTAGCACAGCTGCACCTGCCTGAAGTACCCAAAGCTTTCTCAGACTTTCCGTAACTGTGGGACAATAGAATGTTTGGAAGACATTACTGATTTTTATTTACCACAAATTTGAATTTGTTTTCACTGAAAAAGGGAAGTATTCGAAACTATGAAAGTCACACAACACTCTTTTTAAAGATCACAGATGCTATAAGTAACCGGCACAGTTTTCACGTGGGCATTGGCGTGGCCCAAGAGGTGTGGCAACAGTCACCTACTATATTCTGTAAAAGATGAATGCCAGAAGAAGACCATCTAAACAGCTTCAACTGGGAGCCTTCCCAGTGAGGAGCAGCCTGAGACGTCATCACATGTCAGTCCTGGCTGCAGATGGACTTCAAAAGGCCTTATGCCTGCTGCTGAGCACAGCAGGGACAGTGAGTCCCCACGTCCCCAGCAGCACAGCCTTTGCATCTGGGGAGATGGAGCACACAGAAGCCGCATGACAGCCACCCCAGAGTCAAAAGACCAAACATACTAAGACTGGGGTTAGAGGATGGGTGTCTGTGCCTTTGCTCATAAAACGGATGCTAAATGTCCCAATGCATTTGCTCCAGACAGGGTCTCATGTGTCTAGGCTGGCCTCACTCTTTCCATGTAGCTGAGGATGACTTTGAACTTCTGCTCCCCTGTCATCATCCCCTGAACACTGAGATTATAAGTGAGCATCACCACACTTGGCTTAGGTGATCCTGGGGTCAAGCCCAGGCCTTCTGTGACTGCCTGGTAAGCCCTCTATGGGTTGAGCCACATCTTTAAACTCCTGCCCTAGTTTTAAGTACCATTAAATGGTCAGCCCATTTCTCCATTGTCTTTAGTTTTCCTGAAACAAAATGGCAGAAACGGGAGGAAATTGGTGAGATTCTGTGAGGTGTGTACTAATAAAACAAGTGATAGCTGTCCAGTCCATTGCAGTTTGGGGCCTAAGTTAAAATTTTGAGGGGTGGGGGCAGCAGCTTTAAAGCAAGCTAAAATACATGTTGTTTTAATTTTTAAATGTTATCCCAAGGATCTAGATTAAAAGTAGTTGTTTAAAAAAGTATTTCTTGAGTTCTGTGTTCAAATCTGTATGCAGATTTCTACAGTATCTATTAAGAGAGATTACATATAGCTTTAAGAAATATCTCTTGTACAGCATTTCAGTGCTTTATAATGAGTCAGATTACAATGGGTCAACAGAGTCAAGATAATCAGATTTAATAGAAAGATACACAGGAAGCTGACTGCACGCCTCCCTAAACGCTATTGCTGTTTCCAGGCGGCTTTGCCTTTGAAGGGGTCAGCGATGGAGTCCGCCTGACACAGTTCACTTGGAGACGACAGCATTTCTACTGTGTTTGTTGCTCACACATGTTAGAAGCACACAGACTGTTCCAGTGCTGTAAAGTTCTGCTTTGGCTCTTGAAAACATAGCTGTGAAGGTTGCAGACAGCTTCTGTTCTCTTCAGTGAGCAGAGATGAATTCTCACAGCAATCCTGATTCTTGAGAAGAAAGCCCCTCTCCGTCTCTGGAAGTGCTGTGCTGCAGTCGAGAGCCCTCGTGTGAGCCCCAGCAGGACTGGTCATCCAGGAGGTCTTACACTGCACTGGACCGTCTACAGAGACTGTGGAGGCGTTATGGTCTTGGGAGCACAGCGCTGAAAAGCTGAGCGTTTTTGGTAAATTGCCTAAGGGCTATAGTTAGCATCCCAGCTCCATGAAAGCCCATGGAGGCTTTGTGCATATAACTAACTGGTTTGTGAATATAACTAACTGGTTGCATTGTGTCAGCCGGCACATGACCCACCAGAGGAAGGATGAAATTTCCATTTTTTAGGGACCCTGTGTTGTCTTCCCGTCCCCTAGAACCAAGCTCAACAGGAGGGACTTCTATTTCATCAGCGGGTGGGACACCAGGATTGGGTAGGTGTATCCATCGGAAGAACAGAACCTTAAGAGTTTGAGTTTGCTGCTTCCACCTGTGGAGCAGGTGCCTGTGGAGGCCTGCTGGGAGCCTCACGTCCCTCCGGAGACGTGTCCGGAAGGCCATGGTGCAAGGCCATGGTTGCTGGCTACAAACAACGTCTCCGGAACCAAAGAGAACACACAGCTCTTCTTAAAACTGAAGGTGTTTATGCCCAAGATAAAACTAAATTCTACTTAGGCAAGAGATATGTGCTTATGTGTATGAAGCAAAAAACAATACAGTGAGGCAAACCAAACAAAACCAGAGTGATCTGGGGAAAAGTAATTCAAGCCCATGGAAACAGTAGCCTGGTTCGTGCCAAATTCCAAAACAACCTTCCTACGAAGACCATTGGACACAAAAACCATGTGCTGCTGTACCCTTCCCGGATTTAAACTAATGAAAAGTAAATAACTAAAAGTGGATTTGTGGGGGGAAAAAGAGTTTGAGTCCCAGGACCACGTCAGGGGTTTTTATGATAAATGGAGCAGGTTTGCTATGGAAGGGTAGATGTGTTGTCCCCCAATCCCCCTTCTTTGTAAGGAAACTAATTGGATACTTTAGATTGGCCAGAGCTTGGCTCAGCACACACACTTTTGGATCCTTGAACTAATGATGCTCCACACAATTGGAGAGAAAGCCCTTTCTGGTCCTCAGCCCACAGAGCTCTGCTTTCATTTCCACTCTCAGGCCTGTTACCACACTGACGGCAGCTCTGCTTCCTGTCACCAGCCTCCAAAAACCTTCATTGTTTGCTTTGAGTTTGATATTTGGCCATCAACAGAACCGACAGACTTTGCTGTCAGTAAAAGCACCTGACAGTTTCTCCTAGTTGAGCATGGATTCCATTCTCTTGCTGAAAACTGTAGCTGCGTAGCTCTGGTACCTGGAGTTGTATTGAAGACCTGGTGAAACGTAGCTCTGAAAATCAGCCTCACCGTTCAGGTTTTTCTTCCCCCCCCCCCATCCTCCTTTGTCAGTTTCCTGCTCTGAAGCCTGACTCTGGCTTGATGTCCTGAAGGAGTTGTGAGGTGGTCTGCTTTCTTTTGTGCCGGGCCTGCCCACAGCTCTTTGCCCATTGCTCAGGTGATGCCTTCTGATGTCTGTGACATCAGAATGAAAGTCAGATAGGAGCTAGTCTGGAGGTTTCCTTGGAGAGTCACCCCTCTTCCAGATCCAGGGAGATCTCATCCAGGGAGATCACTCACTTCAGTTCTACCCCAGAAACTTAAACTATGCTCTGTTACGAGGTTGTCTAATAATCTTCCAAGAAAACAAACAACTTCTCTGCTAGAGTCTTCTGAGAAATTCTAAAGCTCTCCCAAAACAATCTTATTAGTAGTATGTGTGTGTACATGTGTGTGTGTGTGTGTGTATGTGTGTGATTTCAACATTGTGTAAGACATAGGGGTCAGAATTCACTTTCCTTCAGAGATGTGGGTGCCCCACACTCTGAGGTTCAGTGCAAAGGATCAAGGAGATGCCTGAAAAGCATTTCATTGTGTAAAAACTTAAACAGATTTCTTGAGATTAGTATTTGTTCATGATGTTCTTGACACCAACAAGATGAAAGAGGCCATGCATGGTGTGTTTAGAGCCTGAGAAGGTTCTGGTGAGGGTCCAGGTGTCTTCCTCATTGGTGTCCACAAGGGAGAGTGCTGTCATGTGGCTCATGTTCTGAAAGAGCTAACTTCCTGTTACAGACAGAATGTGTGACAAGAATGTGGAACCGAGATTATCGCTTTCTGCTGTGTCTGCAGACTGCCACTGTGGCTGATATGATATGTGTCTGCAGACCACCACTGTGGTTAATACGAGGCTCTCTTTCTGTGGTTTCAGGTGAACAGCCCTCTGATCTGTATTTTAATTTTCTACGGGTCTTGCAGCTTCTTTCTCTTTGGAGATCCCAAGAACAGGCCAGATTTCATCTTGGAGGAGGAATATTTCTTTGTAAATTCTTTTAGGAGAGTTTTCAGTGCTTATATTTTCCAATCCTTCCAGTATTTTCTGCCTTTTGGAAGCTCTTTCCCTTTCTAGGTGCCAATCATCTGATTGTTTCTATTGCCACCATTTTAAAGGAAGAGCCAGCTTCTAAGGGCTGGCTGCTACCCTTCCCTAGGGGTTCCTGAGCCCTCAACAAGTCTCATCACTTGAGTCCCTTTGGTCCTTCTCTCCAGGCTGAGGCTACAGGTGGAGAAGGACCACAAGGTCCCCTGGAATGAAAGGTGGGAAGAGGCAGGCTCTGCTGTACCTTATCACCATGTTGCTATGCTTGGCTCTTGCGTCTGTTGTTGTCTTCTGTCCAAAGAACTGAGAGATACTTCTGAGAGGCCCCCAAGGAAAGGCCTGGCTTTGAGCCTCACCCCACCTGCTTTGCTTTTCAATACACTCCTTTCCCAAGCAGGGCAGAAAGCAGGGCCACTGGGACAAAGACAAGAAAGAGCTCAGGATGCTAATGAAAGAGCAGAAGTTTAAGACACACCCAAACTCAGGGGCAGCAAGTGCAAGCTTGGCCTCCAAGAACAGCTCCCCTGTGCATTTCCCACCTGGACAGATTGCCAACCTTACCACAGTCCTGGCATCAACAGAGACTCTCTTCTATCTGCAGCCCCCTACAGGACTCTGTATCCCAACAGTCCTAATCCTGAGCCCAACAGGAAGGAACACAGTCCCTTCTGGGAAAAAGATCCCTTCTCTCACCATCTTTCCCTGCTGCCAGCAGGTTCCCAAGTCTTTGCTGGCCCTGCTCTGTGACAGGCAGATAGGTGAGCCTGTCATCTCTGGTGATGCTCCTCTCTAGAACTCATAGTGAAGCAAAGGAATGATTGAGTCTCCCTCTCCCAGCTGTTCCTTTCCTCCCTAAAGCCTCTGGAGAACGGGGGTGGGGGTGGGAGGGCGCTCACCACAGTTAGCAAAAAAGCTCTTTTTCACATGGGTGGCTGGTTGAGCTCCATCCTTCCTCAACAATTTAGGGTTAAATCTACATTCAAGACTATTTGGAGAGAATTTTAGTTGCTTTAGAGCAGCGCCTTACAAAGTATTTCCAAACAAATATCCCTGGGGGTCTACTTTAAAGAAAAGATAAAAACCTTTTGCTACTAGCACAGCTGTTTACATATAAATGGTCGTAAGAAGTCTAGAAAACACTTGCTGTTTCAAATAGGTTCAACAAAAGCCTTCCAGTTGATTTTTCTCAGGTCATGGGCTAAAGAGTTCTTTTCATTCAAGATTTTGATGAAAGTAAATTCAGCTTAGTCCAGATATTGTCTTTCTCAGCTGTGAGTATGTGCAATCTGAAACAGAATTGTGGGTCCCCAAAGCTGGGGTGGCACCAGGCATCTAATGTCCACCACACTGTGGAGATCTCCACCATATGGGACCGGGAACACAGGAAAGGTGGAAAGGAGCTTGGCCACGGGAGGGACATGAGAGGGCCCCAAGTAACATGCAGTAAGAAACTCTCTGGTCCTGGTTTTCTCCTGGCGACAGGAAGGTCCAGGTGACGTGAAAAAGCTGTTTCTCCACTCTGTTCCCATCAGGGTTGGGTACCTTCCAGAGGTTCATGTGGAGGGGACGAGATGCAACTCTGGTTTCTCATTAGTTCTTAAACTACTATCACATTTGCCTTTCTGTTTAGAGAACGGTGTTTTCTGGCTTATTAAAAATTAGAGATGTGTTTTTATTTATGTTTCTGTGTCAGTGGTTAAAGAGGAGAGTGTTTGTTTATTTTTGTTGCTGTTTTGCTTCTGACACAGGATCTTTTTTTTTTTATCTTGCAGTTACTTATTACATTAGGATATTTTATTTTGTTATAGTTTCTTTTTTTAATTTTTTTATTAATTACACTTTATTCATTTTGTATCCCCCCATAAGCCCCTCCCTCCTCCCCTCCCGATCCCACCCTCCCTCCCCTTTCTGCATGCATGCCACTCCCCAAGTCCACTGATAGGAGAGGTTCTCCTCTTCTTTCTGATCTTAGTCTATCAGTTCTCATCAAAAGTGGCTGCATTGTCCTCTACTGTGGCCTGATAAGGCTGCTCCCCCCTCACGGGGAAGTGATCAACGAGCAGGCCAATCAGATTATGTCAGAGGCAGTCCCTCTTCCCATTACTATGTAACCCACTTGGACACTGAACTGCCATGGGCTACACCTGTGCAGGGGTTCCATGTCATCTCCACGAATAGTCCTTGGTTGGAGTATGGGTCTCTGGGAAGTTCCCTGTGTTCAAATTTTCTTGTTCTGTTGCTCTCCTTGTGGAGTTCCCGTCCCCTCCAGCTCTTACTATTTCCCACTTCTTACATAAAATTCCATTCACTCTGCCCATCAGTTGGCCATCAGGCTCAGCATCTGCTTTGACGGTCTATACTGCAGAAGCTTTCAGAGGCCCTCTGTGGCAGGTTCCAAGGTTGTTTCCTGTTTTCTTCTGGCTTTCAGAGGCCCTTTGTAGCAGGTTCTGAGATTGTTTCCTATTTTCTTTTTCTTCTGATGTCCATCCTCTTTGCCTTTCAGGATGGGGATTGAACATTTTAGTTAGGGTCCTCTCTGACACAGGATCTTATCACATTCAGCCCAGGTTGCGTTCAGATCCTCCTGCCTTGGTCTCCCGAGTGCTGAGGTTACAGGAAGCTCACTATCATATTTAATAGTCCTGACTTAGAGTTAGCTAGTGACAATAACACATGAAGTAAAATTTTATATACACATACATTAGTGCACGTGTGCATGGGTGCGGGTGCACACGTGTGTGTGTGTGTGTGTGTGTGTGTGTGTGTGTGCATGCTTGCATGGGTCAGCATCCTTCATGTGAAATGCTGGAGGCCAGAAGTACTTCAGATTTTGTGCTGTATTTGAATATACACAGTGAGATATCTCAGGAGTCGGACCCAGGTTTAAACACACAAAAAATTCACTATGTCTAACATGCACCTTACACACACAGCCCAAAGGTAAACTTACGCCATATTTGTAGTGCATCTGTGTTTTGACAGCAGCCCTTCACGTGAAGTTGGCTGTGGAACTTTCCACCTGTGGCATCATATCAACATTCAAAAAGTTTCAGACTTTGGAATATTTGGGACCTCAAATGTTCTAATTAGGATGATGCTTAATCTGAATTTATCCATTGTTCGGCTGCAACCTGACTATGGAAAATAAAAGTTAGAAATAACTCCATTTAAATTTGAAGATTAAAACTAACTTAAGAAACAAGAAACCCGTCATCTCCTGGCCTGGGAGACAATGAATGCCTCGCAGTATTTCGAGGTGAAAGAGGATGAATGAGATAAAGCCAAGTGACAAAAGCAGCTAGCACACACCAGGGGTCAAGGAGCCAGCATGAAAGAGTGTCTTCAGGACAAGGGGCACTAGAAATTTACCCAGAGAGTAAGGGGGTGGGAACCTGCAAGCAGGTGGCTGACTCAGTCTAACAAGCAGTCAGACCCCTGGACTTTCCCTACACCACTCCCTGCTGGGCTTCCCCGGCACCTCACACTTCTGATAGTGTTTCATCTGCTCTTTGAACAACTTGGTGGGTCACCATGGACCAGGGACAGGGTCCTCAGGGACTATGGGAAGGGGAGCCGCACACTTTCTTTGCTTCAGCAGGCTCTCACTGCGTAGTCCTGGCTGGCCAGGAACTCCCCAAACTTACAGCGGGCTAGCCTCCTCTGCCTCTGCCCCCTGAACACTAGGACAGAGACATGGGTTACCACACTTAGCTGCACACCTTCCTTCAACATGCACATCCTCACTCTATACCTTGAGATGTCCACTCTACTGACTCTTGGGGAGTTTGTTCTGTTTCTTGCATGGGTGTAAGGACCACTGATCAGGAGAAAAGATGAGAGCCTCAGTAATGGTCACACAAGCCTACAAGGCCACAGAGGGCTGCTGTCCTTCAGTGGGCTGAAGATACGACTTTGAGGACAGAGGGTGGGGCCATTCTGCAAGAGAGAGGGTACAGGTCAAAGCACTCAGCTCCCGGATGCTGACTCCATGACAGATGTAGAGAAAAGCCTAGTTTGTGAATAAAGTGTGGCAATCACGCTGGGCTAGAGTGTTCCTTCACCCATGCTTACTGCATGGGTATGCAGGTGTAACCAAAGGCATTTCCAGACTGTTCTGTAATGTTAAGGTCTTTATAGAACTTTTTTTTTTTCTATAATTTTCCAGAAGGATGGGTGGAGTGAGAGGAGGATGCATCTTAGCCTCACCAGTTGCTACAAAGAATCAGTTCCCTGGACAGGGGAGTCTTCTTTCAAAGACAGGATGTGTGGACAGGAGCCCAGAGATTCCAGAAGAGACAGGAAGACTAAGTCAAGGTGTGTGTTTACTAGGCAAGAGACTAGCTGGCAAGAGAAGAGGAAGCATGGCAATCCTGAAATCTATGTTCGTCTTTGTCACATTGCCCCTATGTCACCTGATTACTCCTGAGGCTGAAGTCACCCTGGTAGCCACCAGGTCACCTCTTCCTCCACAGTGATGGGGGGTGGCTTCCAGGCTGTGGTCGCCTGAGGAGAGAAGGGCTTTGCTCTGATTCTTGTTCCAGTAGAGGCTACAGTTGGATAGAGTAGGAAAGCAATGGCAGAGCATCTAGTCACTGGCTCAGAGACGGGGTGATTACATTTCTGAAGCCCTCATGTAAACCTGCTAAGCTGGTTACTTAAAGCATTGAGTTAGTTTCTCATTTCTAAGGAAAATGGAGGCAAAGACAACTTCAGTCACTTGCCCAGGGTTGTAGAATCAGGACACAAGATTTGATCCAGACTCTTACCTCATATTCAAGCCTTAGTGTCATATTCCAGGGCTGTCCATGGATGCCCAGAGGAAGTAGAAGGTGTAGGAAGAGTTCCTTTATCTGAGTATGTCACTAAAGATGCTCTCTACCTTGAACATGGTACTTGGCTTCAACTGCCTGCTTCTCTACCCTGATGAAATGGTAGTTCCCATTTCCTGCTCACTTATGAAGCAGACCAGCAGACCTCAAGCCCATGCCTCCTATAGTCTTCTCTGTCAAGAAATGGTGGTTCAGACGGATGTAGTGGTTCATACCTGTGCTGATGTAGGAGGATCACCACAAGTTCAAAGACATTCTGGGCTACATTGTGAGTTTCAGACCATCCTGGGTGACAGAATGAGACTTTATCTCTAACAAACAAGCCAACGTTAAGTCCGTTCTTTCAGATGCACAGGCAAAAATGCCTTCATCAGCTTCTGCCCCAGGTCTCACATTTCATGTTCAGCTGTTCAGGGAAGCATGTGGCTCTGCCTTCCAGACCATTCTGAACTACTCTTACTGTAACTGTTCCTGTTCCTGTTGAAGTGACTCTCTTCTCTTGCTTAGGTGACTGTCACTGCCTCTTATTGGATTTCCTTACTGCCAACAATGCAGCAGTCTGGTAAGGTCCACATGTGAGTTAGGTTGTACCATCCTCTGCGCATAAGCTCCAGTAGCATCCCATTGCTGCTCAAGGACATGGCAGAGACCTACAGGTGCTCCAAAAGTCTTCTGGGGTTTATCACTACTGACCTTGCTAAACATTTGGCTCCTTCAAGCTTACACTGCCTCTGTCACATGGTCATCTTAACATTCTCCCACATTCAAAATTCATCCTTGTTGTTCCCTTTGTCCTGAGGGCTTTTCCCTCTGGTAAAGACATGACTGGTTATCTCTCCTTTAGGGACTGATTTACTCCATGTCATCTTTCCAGCATTTGAGTTAAAGTGGGCCTACACCCCAGTTATATCTTTTCCATATTTTATTTTTCTTTGCTCTAAGTTTTTAATCTGACACACAATAGGTTTATTTATAATTTTTAATTGATAGACTTTAAATACCAGAAAGGAAGAGTATTTTTTATTGCTCACTACTCTTTCCCCCAGTATTGCCTGGATTAGTGGTTTGAATGAGAATGGCCTCTATAGGCTCATGTATTTGAATGCTCAGTTCCCAGTTGGTGGAACTGTTTGGGAAGGACTAGAAGGTGTGGACTTTTTGGAGGAGGTGTGTCACTAGAGGCCAACTATGAGGTTTCAAAAACTCACACCATTCCCAGTTAGCTTTCTGTCTATTGTGTGGTTGTTGTCTCAACATGTAAGCCCTTAGCTATTTCTCCTGTGCCATACCTGATGCTGCCATGCTCCCCTCGATGGTGGTCATGGACTCAGCCTCTGAAACTATAAATCCAATAAACTCCTTCTTCTGTAAGTTGCCTTTGTTATGGTGCCTTAGTGCAGTGATAGAAAAGTAAGTAAGATAGCTGAGGTCTTGTAAATGTTGAAGTAATGAATAGTTCTAGGCTGAACCAGGACTTCTAGCATTCATCTTTCCTGGCCCCAGCAGCACACAGGAGTTCCCTGAGACAAAGGGCTTAACATGAGATCCCCCTGAGCAATCTTTTCTTTCATACACTCCAGGGGTAAGTTCACGAAGACTATCAGCTGATATGTAATATGCACATTCCAAATACAATTTCCAATCTGGTATTAATGAACTTAAGAATTCCATTAATAAAGAGTTATGTTGCAAGAAGATTAGGTCTTTGGAGAAATGACCTAGAGTGGCTAGGAAGGGTTCTTGGGGAATAATTGGAGGATCCAGAATGGTTTGTTCGTGAAAGAATTTTAGCTAGAAGTGATGAAACTGGGCATCCTCAAAATCTTGAGCCAGCACAAGTCTCAGCAGAGAAGGTATTCTAAGTACTGAAATGAATTCATTTGTTATATAGACCCATTTACCCTCTTACAGCATATCCAACCACCTATCCAGCCACTTATAATCTACATATCCACCAATTATTCAACCATTTACCCCTCAATCCACCCACTCGATATCCCATTTATCCTTCCATACATCCACTCAGTAGCCCATCTATTCATCCATCCATTCACTCACTATCCCATCTATTCATCCATCCATTCACTCACTATCCCATCCATCCATCCATCCATCCATCCATCCATCCATCCATCTTTTCTTCCTTCTGTCTTCTCCATCTACCACCCACTTAACAGACACATTTATTTACTCACTTATCCTTCCTTCTGTCCTTCCCTTCTTCCTTCCATCCTTCCTTCCATATACTATTCTTCCAGTACCACATGGGTTTAGTGCACACACTATTCCTTGAGCCTTATGACAAGTTCTAAGATTACAAAGATGAATTAGACCGGCTCTTTCTTGAAGACTCATGGTCTAGTTAGAGAGGCAATCCCCCACAACATACCATTCATAGATGTGGGCACAACATGAGGCCTCCCAGATCTATCATGAGGGAGGGAAAATGGAAAGATTTACTGGCAGTGAATGAAGACCTTGAGTTGAGACAAAGAGTGTAAAATACTGGGCCTGGTGAAATGGAGGGGTGGATGGGCAACAAGGACACTTCTAGCAGAGAGGAGAGGCTCAGGAAGGACAGGAGATTGTGAGGCATTGCTAGCGAGCAGTGGGCTGGGCTCAGAGCTGTAACTGATTTCCCCAAGGTAGAAGTGGTCCGGGTCTCAGGAACCTGGGGAAAGGGGTGAGTGGGAGAGGTAGGAGGGACCCTGTGGGTAAAAGTACACCCAAATCAACAGAAGTCCCAATAGTTTAATTGGGAGTTTTCAGTAACGTTTTCATCAGGTCCCGGCAAGCCAGCCCTCTGAGGAGCGTAAAGTAAGCAGGACAGGTTGAAGAAAGCAAGAGACTTGGATATACATGGTATATGGTAGAGCCAGGCCTGCTCTGCTCCAAGAGCGGCGAGCCAGCGTTTACGGAACACATCATTAGCAGAATGAAAGCACGAAAGAGACCCTTCCTGCCCTAGTCTTTGGGGTAGTAGCTGCCCCAAAGACACCACCATGGAGCTCTTGTCAGGGGAAGTGGCAGAGAAGTGGTGTGGGCTCTGAACTTAGCCCGTGTTGTGATGGGGAGGAGGGGCTGAAAAGAGCAGAGCAGGACAGGCAGAGAGACAGAGATAGGCAGACGGGTGTGTGTGTGTGTGTGTGTGTGTGTGTGTGTGTGTGTGTGTGTAAGCTCCTTTCTCTTGGTCTCTGGACAGCGGTAGGAAGAATTATCTACTTTTCACAGACTCATATGTCCCCCAACACTTCCTCCTGATGTTTTTCTGCACTTGCCCCTGGATTTGTTGGAACTGGGAAGAAAACATACACTTCTTAGCACACAGATTCGTTCTCTCTGGGGTGTGGCTGGTAATAATTTAATTAGCCCAGCTTTTTTGGGAAATAAGTGTTAATTAGTTTTTGCTTAAAATACACCATCTTGATAACCTCTCCTTCCCCACTTGTCTCCCCTGAGTGAAGCCCCAATTTTCCATCCACACCCTGCAGCAAGTCCTGGCCTGGGCACCACTGCTATTACAAGAAAAGGAAAAAAAAAAAAAAAAAAGGTGGTTTGTGCAGTCATGGATTATGACACGTGATGATGAGAATTCTTGTATGTCCGAGGGATGGAGAAGGCAGAGGCTAGGGTACCACAAACAGGCATTTGCAAGGAGCAGCCCCTGATGGACATGAGGCCTCAGGTCTGCTGCCCTAGATGCCACCCCTGGAGCGCTGGTGAGATGGCTGTTGAACACTGGGTAGAAAGTAAAAAGGGGTGGCCAGGTCATCTCAGACAGATGGGAAGAGATCCCGCCAGGTGAGCCCATCGCCCCGAGACTTGTCTAGCCACCTGCCACAGGAGAAGATGGTGGCCACTCCAGTGCTTGTGTTGGTGACCTCCACCTTCTCCACCAGCCAGCCCGAGTAGTAGCCGCTGCCATCGTGCTCCAGTCGGACCTTTCGCAGCTCTCCCAGCTCCAGTGTCTCCAGAAAGAAGCGGTCCGTGCTTCCACGCTCGAAGAGGTTGCGCATTTTCTGCTTCAGCTCGCGCTTTCCGGTGTCCCCATTAGCGCCGAAGATGGTTACAAAGACGTTGGCGTCAGTGCCCGCCCCTGGTTCGTAGCCCGTCGTCACGATGACCTCATACTTGACCAGCACCAGGCTCTGGATCCTACTGGCGAAGCTCTCTGTCGTTTTCGTAACCTCAAACACCTTGAAGTACTTCCTCTTCCTCTTGAGGGGGATGAGGCAGTCACAGTTAAAGAAGTACCTGACAGAAGGATTAAAAAACAGATAGGTATTGGCTCTGGAGACACTAGCACAGGGTCCCATAGCCTCCACGCGTTATTCCCCCTAAGATACCGAGGCTGGATGGTTCATCCTTCCAGTTGCTCCTTGTTTCTTCTAATTTTTTTTTTTAATTCTATTCTGCTTGAAATCCATAACCCAAACCTGTTGGTCCTATCTTTCAACTGTGCGTAGAATGAGCCTACTGGTCCCCCTACCTCACCCCTGAGTATCTCCCCGTGTGCTCTGCTCTGATCCAAATTACCATCCTCTTCTACCTGAAGAACATCCAAGGACCAGGTAAATGGTCTTTGTGCTTCTTGCTCCCTAGGTTTTGCCACGAAAAAATTGCTATGGTTTCTTTCCAGTACAAATTGCTGATTGTAGCGTGCTGTCTTGGAGGCCCTCTGAA
This sequence comes from Psammomys obesus, assembly GCF_907164565.1. Classification (NCBI taxonomy): domain Eukaryota; kingdom Metazoa; phylum Chordata; class Mammalia; order Rodentia; family Muridae; genus Psammomys; species Psammomys obesus. Next base: position 37,708,421 of record NW_026596040.1, on the reverse strand, counting down.
CTCTGGGCAGCTGTGATTTCCCACCCACAAAAGACCAGAACAAGATTTCATCATGGAGTGGGAGAGCGACGCACGAGGCCCTGCCCCTTCCTGAGCATTTATAGGTAACCATTGCTGAGGTGTGCATGTTTGTGCTAATAAGGTCTTGTCCCTCCTTGAGAATTTATCCGCAGTTAATGATTCTGAGGGTGAGGGTCTCAGGAAGCCCTGCCCCTCTCTGAGAAAAGGTTATAAGTTCCTGGGGGCAGGGGAGAAACATTTTGTTCAGCTGCTTATAACTTTCCTGTTCTCGGCCGAGTAACCCCCTATTCAGCTCCCTGGCTCGCCAGTCTAGATGTAGATGGAACCATTTATTTGTTCTGCCATTGGTTTCCTGTCTGGGATGAATAGCTGCTTGCTCATCTCCCCAGAAAAAGTTCCCACAACACTGATAACTTAGCAGCTTTTGAAATAAAGCAATCTTGGAGCTTGCTAATGACTTCAGGAATGCAGCGACGGAAAAGTGTGCCCAGAGGTGAATACACTGGAGATAGGTGGAGGGCAGCTATCCTAAGAGGCTCTCTATAGAAGCAGTGGCAAGGAGTCAGCTTCAGAGGTTCCCTGCTGGGTCACCGGCCCAGTTCTAGACCAACGCTCCCTCCTTGCACACCAGGAACACACAGCAAGTGTCACAGGTAGACTGAAACATGGCTGGCAGCAGCATACCTCTAGATCAGAGAGAGGAATAAACTGTGACTCAAAATTTCACTGTGTGCTGCAATGGAAATTTAGTTTGAGCCCGTGGACACATAGAAACAGGACCAGGGCTTGCCCTTCACCCTGTGGTAGCCAGCACAAAAGGCAGGACCTGCCCCTGCTGTGCCTCCAGAAGAACCTTCCAGAGAAAGGATTTATTCCAACACCCCATCGATGTGAGAACACACACAGGACTGGCCCATAGCATCTGTGTAAGAGCCCACAGAGCAACGCTAGCGTTCATACCTTAGGCTCACAGAACACACACAGAGGCAGGTCCTATATCCGTGACCCAGTGTCCTTCCTCTCTGAAGACTCCAGCGAGTCCTCCCGTAGGCAGTCAGCACCAAGCCGTGCAGGGATCAATTGCACAGGTTGGTGTGGAATTAGGAGTCTCCTTGTCTCAGTTCCCCAAGTGCTGGGATTGGTTTTGGTTACTGATTGCATCTCTCTCTCTCTCTCTCTCTCTCTCTCTCTCTCTCTGTGTTCATGCACATGTCGGCACATACATATAGAGGCCATAGGTCAACCTTGTATGCAATTCTTCAGGTGCTACCTACCTAAGTAGGGTCTCCTTTTTGAGTCAGGGTCTCTTGGACTATGTTGGCTGGCCATCAAACCTCAGAGATCTGGCTGTCTCTGCTTTCTAAGCACAGGGGTTACAAGTGTGTGACACCATGACAGGCTTTTCTTGAGACTCACACTCAGGTCCTCATGCCTGCATGAGCCATCTTACTGACTCAGCCATCTCCTAGCCCTGACTGCATTTTTTTTACCACCTTCTCTTTTCATTCTATATTCACTTGGAGCTGCCTTATCTTCTCCCTTTATCCTTTGTTCTTCGCCTATTTACCTTTCCCTCTTGTATTTTCTCTGTTGCTCTAATTCTACTCTCTAGTATTACTCTGCTTATTTACTTCCCTCCCTACCAGAAGTAACTAATATCTTAGGACATGACATTCTATTTGTGCTTCTTACTTCCTCCAAATTATTTACAAGGAAGGGCGATTGCTTTTATCTGACTATTGTTATATTTTTATAAGTCTATGTATTGTTTATAGCCCCAATGAAAACAGGATTCTACTCTTGGAGGGAAGTTGGAGAGCAAGCACACAAACTGGGGTTTTAGCCATATACCCAGGTCAGTGAGGATAAATGACATAGTGAACCTTCCATAACCTACTACTACCTGAATATTTCAAATACTTAGACTAACTATATATGCATGATTAAAAGTAAGATTGAAAGCATCCAACCTCCAACCTAATGCGTAAAACCTAATGCAGAAACATCACTAATTCCACCATAATTGACTACACTAAGAGCGGATGAGATGTAATCCTGGACAATAATTTAAAATTATTATAAGAATGTTGCTCAAACTCAAAGAGGACATGAAGAAACCCCAGAAAAATCACAAAGAGAACACAAATTATTGAATAAAATAAAGAAGTTAATGCAGGATATTAAAGAAAAATTCAATAGAAAGAAGTATTATAATTTTTTTTAAAAAGAATGGAAATGAAAAGTTCAATAAGGGAAAAAATGGAAAGCCTCATTGATAAAATAAATTGAGAGACAGAATATCAGGGCTTGAAGACAAAGTAGACAAAACATTCAGACAAATGCAAAGACAAAATAATAAAGAAAGCTCAACAGAACACTTGAGACCTACGAGATGCCATGAAAGACATAAACGTAGAAGATGTAGAAGTTCAAACTAAAGACGCAGAAATCATATTCAGAAAATGCACAGCAGAAAGCTCCTCAAAAGCAGAAAAAGTGAGGACCAATTAGTCACAAGCGACCCTGAGAATACCAAACATACAGAAACAAAAAAGAATTTCCCCACATCATGCTTTAAATAAAACATTAAGACTACAGAGATGAATGTTGAAAGCTGCAAGAGGAAAGGATGAGGAGTCAAAACAAAATTAATAGGAAGAGATAAAGAAAGTCACTTCCTATTGATTAGGGGAACAGGACAGTAAGAGGATATTGTAGTATGAACTGAGTATTGACACATAACTTTATAAAACAAACACTAATGGGTGGGATGGTACAGATTTACACCAACACAATGATAGTGCTTCATTCTCACCAACAAACAGGCCATCTGACAAACAAAACCAAATTAACGAGAAATATCGAAGAAACATCACAGCTAAATGACACTGCAGATCAAATAAACTTAGCAGACATGTCCAGAATATTCCACCCAAACATTGCAGAATACATGTTCTTCTCAGAAGCTTGTGTAGCTTTCCTTAAAATAGATGACATTTGAGGACACTAAAGAAATCTTCAAAATAAAACAAAACAAAACAAAACAAAACAAACAACCCCCCCTCAACACACACACGATTCAAGTAATTTCTTATGTCCTATCTTTAAAAAAAATTCTTCTGAGGTTCTAATTTAATTTAAACACTTCCTCTTTCCCTTTGTTCACATCAAACCCTACCATATACCCCTCCCCACTCTCCATTACATCCTAGCTTATTGCAACAAATAAAATAAGCACCAAAAGAAACGGTAGAACATAGCTCATGGGGCTTGAACAACTCACTACTAAATGATGAATGGTCATTGAGGAGATCAGAGAGTACTTTTAAAATTTCTAGAACCAAATGAAAATAACAATATAACGTACTAGATCTTGTGGAGCATGAGTAAAGCAGTATTGGAATATTTATATCTACAAACACTTGCATTAAAAAAAAAAACAGAGTTCTCAAATAGAGAGCTTACTGATGCACCTGAAGGCCTAGGAAAAACTAAAGTAAGCCAAACCCAAACCAGTAGATGAAAAGAAATAATAAAGGTCAAGTCAGAAATGAATGAAATGAAAACACAAAAAAATAATGCAAAGAATCAATGAAAGAGTTGGTTCTTTGAAAAGATAGACAAGATTGGCAACCTTTTAGTCAAACCAAATAACTCAAAGAGAAGATCCAATTCGGTAAGATTAGAGATCAAAAGGGAGACATTACAATAGGTGCCAATGAAATTCAGAAGATCATTAAGGCATTCTTTTAAAGCCTCTGTTTGAGCTTGCAGGAAAGCTGGGTCGTGAGGATGCTTGCTAACAAGCCTGAAGACCTGAGTTCAGTATCTGGAACTCACATGATGGAATGGGAGAACCACTTTCCACAAGTTGTCCTCCAACTTCCGTGTGTGTGTGTGTGTGTGTGTGTGTGTGTGTGTGTGTGTGTGTGTAGGGTGCATTAAGAAATGAAAATACCAGATTCCTTTCTAGATAAACAAACCTGCAAATATTAAACCTAGATTATAGAAACAACTTAAATAGATAAATAACAGGCAGTGAGATCAAAGAATAAATGTGAAGTTTCTCAGGCCGAGACCCAGTTGGGTTCACTGGCAAATTCCACCAGATATATAAAGAACTAAGATGGATGTTTCTCAATGTAGCATATAAATCAGAAAAAAGGAGTGCTGCCAAACTAATTTCAAGATGGTGGTATTACACTGCAATTAAAACCAGATAAAGATACACCCCCCCCACTTGTAGACTGTATTCAATCACACATCAAAAAAAAATCATACACCGTCACCAATTGGGCTTTGTTGCCGGGATGTAAAGACAGTTCAACATCATAAACCAATAAATGTAATACATCATATTATAGATCCAAGGACAGAAATCATATCATCATCTCAGTGATTACAAAAAAATTTCTGACAAATTCCCATTTCCCTTCATGATAAAGTCCCAGAAGAAGCTAAGACTAGAGCAATGTAATAAGGATTCTCTGTGACAACATTTAACATTGCATCAAATAGGGAGAGACTCAAGGCATTTCCACTAAAATCAGGAATGAGACAATAGTGCCCAGTTTCTCCATGCTTGTTCAACACAGTCTGTGAAGTCTTAGCTACAGCACTAAGGCAGGAGAAAGAAATAAAAAGGAGCACTGGCATACATGCAAGAAAGAATCAAACTATTCAACTCTGTGGATGATATGATATTGTACATTAAGGACACTAAAGACTCTGACAGAGCATACAGAGCAGAACAATGAAAGAAACCGAGCTGAAGATCTTCCTCAAAAGAAAACTTCCAAAGAGCAGAGTGAAGGCAATGGGAGACAGAAAGACCTCCCATGCTCATGGATCAGCAGAATTAATTCAGTGAAAATGGAAAGAGATTTATTGCAATCTCCATCAAATTCCAATGACATTCTTTATAAAAATAGGAAAAAAATTTACAGCTTAACACAGAAGTGTACAGAAGGCCCTGGATTGCACAAAGCTGTCCTGAGCAAAGCACAAAATGCTGGAGGTGTGCTTGTAACCACTGCCTTTTTTTTTCTTTCTAATTTATAATTCACTTAATATGACTGTAACCCCCTACCTTCTCACCTCCCAGTCCCACCCTCCCTTTCTCTTCTCCCTCTTCCCTCCTTCTCCCCTACTCCTCAGAAAAGGGGAGCCCCCTCATCCCACCCTAGCACATCAAGTCTTATCAGGACTAAGTGCATCCTCTTCCACTGAAGCCAGGCAAGGCAGCCCCATCAGAGGGAAGTGATCGAAAAGCAGGCAACACAGGACCTGTCAGAGACAGCCCTTGCCCTTCTTACTACGGGACCCATACGAACAAAAGTAGCGCAGTACCCACAGAAAAACAGGGTAGTGGGAAAGATTTAAGGACCCAGATTTAAATTCATAGCTGTAGACACCTGATTTTATGTATGTATTTATTTTTTTTCACCAAGTTACTAAATAACATTCATTGTAGAACAGACTGCCTTTTCAGAAAATTCTGCTAGGGAAATTGCATATTCATGCGTAGAAGAATGACATTAGATTCTCATGTCTAGTCCTATACATAATCATTTCCAAATGGATGAAAGGCCTTACTATGAGACCTGAAACTCTGATACTGTTAGAGGACAGTAGGAGAAGGCTTTCAGGATACAAGCACAGGCTGAGGCTTTCTCAAAAGGAGAAACTCAGGAACAAAGGCCAAGAACTGGTGGATGAGATCACATGAAATTGAAAGTACAGCAGATGCTGGAGGGTTGGGTCAGAGGTTTAGAGTACTCTAATTCCCAGGGTTCAATTCCAGCCTCCACACGGAGGCTCACAACCATCTGTTACTTCAGTTCCAGGTGGTCTGACGCTCTCCCTCGACCTCTGTGGGCACCAGGCATACATGTGTGCACATACATACATACAGCCAAAACGGTCGCACATACAAGATAAATAAATGTAAAAGCAATTAAAAGTACAGGAAAGGAAAAGATCAGCAGAGAGAAGCGGCAGCCCAGAGAATGGGAGAAAAATCTTTGTTGCTTATTCATCTGCCAGAGGATTAATATCCAGATCATATAAAGAACTTCAAGAAACTAAATTCCAAACAAGCCTAGTCAATACATGGACTAATAAAATAAGCAGTTCTTAGAAGGTGAAGTAAAAATGGCCCAGAAAAACAGGAAATGTTCAGCATTCTTAGCCTTCAGGAAAATGCAATAAAAACTACACTGAGAGTTCCATATCGCTCTGGTCAGAACGACTATTACAAAGAAAACAAATAGCAGCAAAGGCTGGTGCGAATCGGGGAAAGGGAACCTTTGTGCCCTGCTGGTGGGAGGTAAGCTGTCCGGTCACTACGAAAGAAAGATTAGTGTTCGTGAACAAACTAAAACTAGAATTATCATGTCGTTCCTCCTGGATAGAAACTTCAAGGGTTCTGAGTCAGCGCCCCACGCCCGTGCTCACTGCAGCGCAGCTCACTGTAGGCACGCTATGAGATCAGCCTACGCGTCTATCAGCATGGCCGAATAAGACAATATGGCATAAGCACACAATGGAGTCTTATCCAGCCACAAAAAAAAGTGAAACTGTCGTTTTCTGGAAAAACAGGTGCCATTAGAAATCATCACGTTAAGAAAATCAGCCAAACCGCAACTTCGAAAATCACATTTTCTTTAATTTAGAGATGCTACTTTTTTAGAAAACAGATACATAAAACCAGTTGTGTTTGTATCTGATGTGAACATAGAAGAAAGACTGGGGGAGGCAGGGGAATGAGAGAAAGGGCACAAGGTGAAGGGGAAGAGAGTGGAATGGCAAAACTTGGTAATATGCTCAAAAGAAATAGATTTTAGAGTCTAGCACACGTGCTGTAAACAGATGCAAATGAAGAACTAAGCATTGTTCATGTATGTACATTGGTTTTACATGTATGTATGTGGCTGCGGCAAGCACCTGCCAGGGCGTATATGTGGAGGCCAGAGAGCAACTCGTGGAGGCCCAGGCATCAAACTAAAGCAAGCATGGTGGCATGCACTTTCACCTGCTGAGCCAACCCTCGGGCCCTTGATGCCAATAAAGAAATTTTAGTTAAAAAGAAAGAAAAAATTTGAAGGAAAAGTAATAAAGGTGCCTCAGAGGGAATTTCTCCTCAGTTTTGTCACTTGAAGTATTTAGACTTTTTTTTTTTTTTACATACCAGAATATCTTCAAAGGAGATGTATATTCATTGTTCAGTTTAAAATTATTCTAAAATGTGTTTTTTGCATAGATTCAGTAACATTCATAATTGGATGTAAATGCACCAATTGTGTGTTCACATACATGGGTTTCCAAGTGTGGTCTCTCCCTTTCTGTTGGCTGTGTGTTCCTTCTCTCTGGTTCCTACTGCAGCACCCCACCCTTACCTTAGATAACCCACATAACAGCTGAGGGTGCAGCCTGCCAGACTTCCTTCCACCCTTCTGACAGACCCACGTACACACAGACATATGGGGACGTCAGTGTTCTCTTTTCTGCACAGCATTATCGTACAAAACATGTTTTCCTACATCTTGGTTTCCTCGCTTGATACTACTTCCCGGGAGCTGCTCCAAGTCATCTGTGCGCACTTAGATCATTATTTCAAAAGGCTAAAAAAATCCTGGTACAAAGACAAGGACATGCTTCTTAATAGACATCTAGAAACACGGCCCAAGATGTGGGGCTCAAAACCAGGGGAGCCGAGACTGTGGCTGGACGTGGAGGAGGGGCCTATAAGACTAAAGGTGGAAACAGTGAACGGAAAGGAAATGGTCTGGCTTAGCACCCAGGCACCTTCTGTGAACACTGCATCCACAAAGGGTCAGAAAACTATAGGGAAGAATGAGATTCTCGAAATGCTCACAATGGCTAGCTCTGATGGGTCGGACCTTAGGGAAAATTTGCTACCTTTTACCCACTTTTGGGTCTTGTTTAAATTTTGTAGTGATTATCTATTAGATAAACTGTTTTGATAAAACAGTATGTGTTTTATGTTTAAAAAAAATAGATAAAAGCCTCTCCGTGTCCTCCCACTAGAACCTTGAGGGCATTAATGATGAACAAGGATGCCAAGAAGCCTGGGGATGCAGCTTATGCAGTGATGGAATGCTTATGTAGCATGTGCATGGCCCTAGGTTCTATCCCCCACATAAAAACTATACCACACACACGCACACACACACACACACACACACACACACGTACGTACATACATTCATACATACTTTTATGCACACACACAGGGGAGTGGGGAAGGAGGGAGGGAGATTAAGTGAGGTTACCCTATACAGAGGGATAGCGCACTTCTGAGATGCCATAGGTTATGAAAGAAAAAGCCTGGTGCCAGGTGAGGGATGCTTTTCTTCACATCATTGGTCAGTGAGGTCCCATAGACTCCCAAACCAGACAGCTTAGTGCCATTGCTCTTCTTTATTCACCGAAACAAGATGGTGAGATGCTGCTACTGAAGACACTACTTCCTTGAGTCGTAGGAGATGAAGACGCCTGCCTGTTGCTTCTCTGTGTGCAGCGACCGCCTTCCCGAGGAAGGAGGAGCTTCACCGTGTGGAATGAGCAAGCACAGTTCCGGGAAGCAGTATGGCGGGAGGCAGGCCAGCAATGGCCCTGGGCGAGATGCCCACAAGCAGCCAGTGGCTGCTGGCACGCTAGCCTTGTGGGCTGCACATCCTTCTATCTTATCCCACAGCTGAGCCTGGGCTAACCCGCTAGGCTTCTTCGGATCCTTCTCAGCCTCTCCCCAGGTCTTCTAGTGCCTTAGTGGCGCTCACCCCTCCTAAAACTGTGACCCTTTACACTTCCTCATGTTACAGTGACCCCCAACCATAAAATTATTTTTGTTGCTATTTTATAAATGTATTTGAGCTATTATCATGACTTGTAGTATAAATATTTATGCTTTCTAGTGATCTTAGGTGACCTCTGTGAAAAGGCCATTCATCCTCTCCCAAGAGGGTCACAGCACACATGTTGAGAACCACTGTCCCAGGGCTTTTCCTGGCTTGCTGTAACATCACCAAGTGGTTTTAATCACACCTGTTGCCCAGGTAACTAAGGTTCTTACTCTCCCAGAAATGGCTGAGTCTCCACTCTCATGGCAGAAATGCCAAGCCATAGGCACCTGGAAAGCAGGTGTGCTATCGAATTACCTGGCTAGCCTGTGTTTATCCATAATCTACCTCCTCACTAACAACTCCTAAGCCGCTGGCATACAAACATCATTTCTGGGTCAGGAAAGAAGGAAGGAAGGAAGGAAGGAAGGAAGGAAGGAAGGAAGGAAGGAAGGAAGGAAGGAAAGAAGGAAGTTCAAACAAGGAAAGCCTCCAATATCTTCTACTATGTGCCTTTCTTGGTGTTCTTAGAAGGAAATCTCCCTGAACTGAAAAAGCAGGAGACACCCAAGGTCACCCGATCTATTCCCCCGGCTCTGGTAGTGCAAACATAGTTCAGATAGCTCTGGTACCGACAGATCACCAGAGACTGCCCATGCCCTGCCTTCCCCATTACCATGCCCTCAGGGGTTCAAATCCCATCCAAGTAGATTCCCAATTACCCCACTGATCTCAATCTGTGGATCTCAACCCCTTTGGAGGAGGCTGAACAGCCTTTTTACAGGGGTCACCTAAGACCCTTAGAAAACAGGTTTTTATACTACAATTCCCAATAATAGTGAAATTACAGCGACGGAGTAGCAACAAAAATAATTTCATGATTGGGGTCACCACAGCCTGAGAACGGTATTAAAGGGTCACAGCATTAGGAAGGCTGAGAGCCACTGCTCCAGCCCATAGCAGCTGCTTTTTCCTGTCCTGGATATAGGTTAATATCCATGAATAAGGTAACCCTGGCCTTGCAGGACACACCTTCCCACACTCGCCATCTCACACATGTGTGGTTGAAGTCCCCGCTGCACCCCAGACTCAGCTTTATACATACACGTTGCCATACTCCATCTCGGTGACGGTGATTGTCTTGACATGCCAGGCTAGCTCTCTCTTGGGGATGAAACGGTCCTCTCTGGCCAGGTGGCCCACACAGAGGGAGGCGATGTCTCCTAAGAAGATGCTGTCAAATTCAAATGTGTCTGTGGTCCCCCTACAGGAAGCAAAGGTGTGATCAATGAGCCGCCCGTGGCTATTGCTGCGGTGCACATTTGCTGAAAGCCTGCTGGATTCCAGGACGGTGTGGAAGGAAAGACCTGGTGTCAGCCAAGCGTTCCTTGAGGAATTCAGGCCAGTTTTAAATCAAGACAATGAAAAAGCATTGCCAGCAATCTGGTCCCCATACAGAGATGGCAATGCCACTAAGAAGGCTGATGCCACTCAGCTGGGGTTGGAGCAGCAGAGGGAGGAGGATAAGAAAGAACCTTCTAATAGGGATCTAAAGATTTTTGAACAAAATCTTACAATGGGAATAGTGGGGTAATGGGAATCCACTTGGATGGCATTTGAATCCATTGAGGATGTGGTAACGGGGAAGGCAGGGCACGGGCAGTCTCTGGCGATGTGTTGGTACTAGTCTATGCAGCTCAGACTCTGTCCTCATGGAAGGAGAATTTGAATAAAAGGTTGTGTGGTAAACAGAATGGAGCATCCTGCCGAGTTTGTGTGTTGAAACCTAGGCCCGTGTGGTGGAATTTGGAGCTGGGCCTTTGGAAGGTGATTGAGCAGCAGAGCAGCAGAGCCTTTGTGAATGGAATCTTACAAAACAAGCCCCAGGGAGCTCCTGCACCCTTCTGCTGCGTGAGGACGGGTGAGAGGGACCCCCATCTGTGAACCGGGAAGCAAGTATCAGCCAACACAAAATCTACCAGCAGCCTCAGGAACATGGGGAAAAGATTTCAGTTGTTTGTAAGCCACCGTCTTGCATGGCAGCTTGAATGGGCTAAGATAAAGGAGGCTGAGCAGGGGGAATGTGAGACCTTCCTTGCGGTTCTGGCCAGAACAGACACGAAAGTGGAAACAGCCACTGAAGCCTCCCAGGGTGGGGAGCTCTCAGCTGTCTGTAATCTCTGGCCCATTTGCAGGCCACTCAGTGAGGGTATCTGCCTTACCCTCCCCACCTCCATTCCATCCTGCACCTTTCTTCTTACTTCCGAAAGGCCCGCTGTCTGGAAGAATTTTCCACCAGAAATTCCTTGGATCTGTTCTTCCTGCCTTCCAGGATGAGCCAGACATTCTCTCTGGTTTCGCCTCCGTTGCCTGTTTCTATGACAATCTCGTAGGCTGCAGAGAGGAAGTGGGAGAGGGTCAGCAGCAGGAAGCAGCTGCCTGCAACCAGCCAGTCCCTCCCTCAGGGACTTTTCTCTGGCCTTAGGCCACAGTCTGGGTGTAGGAGGTGGGTCAGCCTTGCTGAGACCCTGGCACTCTAAGCAGAACTGGTGAATCAGGGACTGCAGTGGGCAACCTCCTTGCTGACAGATATGGGAGTGTAAGAGCCAAAGGGAAGGAAGCAGGAGGGAGGAATGAGTCCCCAAGAGATGTTAGGGTCTGGGTCTCACAGCTGGGTGAGACACTATACTAAAGTGCAACGTAGAAGCCACATGCTGGGAAGATGAGGGAAGAGAGGCAGGCCCCAGCTACAGAAAGCGCAACACAAAGACCCAGGAGGTAAGGGCCTCAAGGAGCCTTGAACTTACTTTAGCACACAGCCCGCCCCACTCCCACCAACCTCACAGCAGTCCCTGCCTTGCCCTCTTTCTGCCTCCAGCCTCTGACCCCCTAGCTCTTGCTTAGAGCTCTGCCATGTTCCCTCTCTCCACCTGACATGTCCGTCCACTCCCCCCCCTCCTTTGGGTTATGTCCTCACCACCTTAGGGATTCCTGTGCCAGTGCTGTAATTAAGATGGTAACTTGGTCCCCTGACACTTCCATTCTGCCTTGCCTCACTGTTGTTTCCTTTAGTTCTCATCATCTTCAAACATTCCATATCATTTCAATTATTCATTACTGTTTATTGTACCTCCTCCCCCTTCCTAAGGGAGAATAGGATATGTTCATTACTAAATTCCCAGCTGCCAAGAACGGTGCCCGGCACATGGTGGGCCTTTACTAAATGTATTTCTAAAATTTATTTATTTCTATTTTATGTTTATGTATGTCTATGTACAGTCTGTGTGTAGAGCCTGGGGATGGTAGAAGAGGGTGCTGGATCCTGTAATTACAGCCAGTTGTAAGCCATCATGTGGGTGCTGGAAATGAAAAAAACTGAGCCTTCTACAAGAGCAGCAAGTGGTCTTGACCACTGATCCATCTCTTTAAGGCCTCCCCCACCCCCACCACATGTCAGTCAATAGATACTGAATGAAAGAATGAATAGCTAAGTGCACCAATCACTAGGAGCCTCATGAGTAAGGAAGCCCAGAGCCTGCTGTTGTGGGATAGCTGTGATACAGTGAGCAGAGGATGGAGGAAGGTTCCCAGGCAGAGGGAAGAATGCCAGTGAGGACACAGAATGCACCTGTGACCCAGCCCAGGGATGGAGCCAGCATATGGGAGCACACATTAAATGTTTGTCTGAGATGGTCCTTATGTGGAGAGAGTAAACAGATGGGTAGTCTTGAGACAAGAAGGACAAACACAGGACAGCCATGGAAGAATGATGGGGGGACAGTGTGCTTCTGGTTGCCGTCCAAAATTTTACTGCTCCCCTTTGTCAGGACTCTTATATACTGCAGAGCTCCCTGTCACATGCTGGGATGGACCAAGAGTTTCTCCCCAGGGATATGCTCTTTCCCCTTCCTCAGAGGCCATTCAGCAGTAAGAATTCAGGTTGGTGATGCCAGCAGCCATCTTCCTGGGATTCAGGGAAAACTAGCACTAAAGTAAGTTAACATACTGGGGGAAATAGAGCTGAGAAGAAAGACTTACAGTACTGGCACCCCTGGGGACAGCAAAGTTGGAACCAGAGCCACCTCAGATTGCAAGTTCTAGGAGCCAACACATCTCCTGCATCCAGCAAAGATACGGTTTCCAGGTATGTGCTACTGAGAGTCCCAACCATTCCTAGAAGCTTCTGTTTGACCCTGTTGGGGCCATCAAAGGATGGAGGCTTCAAGAACATACATGTGAGGATGGATTCTACTGCCTGGTAGACCAGTGAGTATTCCATCTCCAGGGGCTGGCCAGCAGAGGGATATATTGGGGCTAGAAGCAGGGCAGATAAATGGACAAAGCAAACCAACCTAAAAGACTATCAGTCAGGAAAATGAAGGGCTGGAAAGAGAAAGGCACCCTTCAGCTGGAAGATGTTCCAGCAGGAGAGAAGTGTGCTCGTGTGTGCAAATGCGTGTAATCTCACTGTTTAAGCCAGATCCTGGAAAAAGTGAACCCAATGCCCAGAAGCTTGGACATTAGGACTACATATGAAGACTGCCAGCAGCATCTGGCTTTGGGGGTATGTTGGAGTGAGCTTCAGAGGTGAATGCTTGCAAGATGGCTGGAGCAACTTCTGGGAGGGCTTCAGGGAACTGGAGATGAAGCCTGGAAACAGGATGCTGCCGGATGTGGGCAACTGATAGATATGCTGTGCCAGCCAGGCCCAACATGGAGAAAGCATCCTAGAGCCATTTCGAAGTGGGCATTGTGTAACCTTTCTGAATTTTCGCTTTCCTTAATTTTTTATGCAGGAGAGTAAATGGCACCCCGCTTTCTCCTTATGATAGACATTGGATTTCCAGGGCTTAATGAGACTCTGGTGTAGAATGCCTTCCCACAGATGAGGCTTTGTTCAAGACTGAGTATCCCCAAAGACCCAAGGTGACCAGAAGGAAAACTCCAGGGTATGGGAATGTCCTCTGAAGTCAGGGTAAGGCATGGCACTCGTGACTGCTCACTGTGGATTTGTCTCATTATTAAATAAAAGCAGCTGAGAGCTGGGATGCAGCTCAGTGCGTGCCACCTCCAGCACCAGCCGCCACATGGGAACAAAGGTTTGTCTACCTGTCTGTCCCCATGTGAGCACCCAGCTGGCTCCAGGATGCTCCCTACACATTCTTGGCTCCCTGCTCACACTCTCCTACTTTCCACACCCACAGAACTCCCCAGCCTCAGCCCAAATCCTGAAAACATCAGCAACTATTTGGCTGTTTGATAATCTGAGAAGGAGTCTTGGCAATGGCGATGGGATTTATAGACTATTCCTCCCCTAACCGCCAATGAGCAGTCTCCATTGCTCATCTTGATTCTGTGTGAGGAGCTTAAGTTTCTCCCTCCAACTACATCTTAAGGCTCAGCAGCACAGCACAGCACAGCAGCCTTTCACTGAGCATCAATTCACTGAGACTCAAGGTCCAGAGTACTGCAGAGGGTGACAAACATGAGTGACACTGCCCTGAACCTGTGTAGGTCACAAGGCAAGGCACATCACTCACAGCTTCCAAAATAAACCGGGCACCCAGTAACTCCTTAGTACAACTGCAGAAGCAGGGAACACACTCTCTAACCGGGCTCTGGATCCCTGCCCTTACAGAAAATTCAGCAAATAGGTACTGTTTCCATCTGAGTGTGTTCCCAGGTTTGCAATGCTCACCGCCTTTCAAGACTTTAACCCTGGGCGGTTTGGCCTGGCAGAGATGGCAGGGGGTTTTCAAGCCAAGAAGCACACTTCTCTCTCACAGTGTAGAGTGGTCATGCAAAGAGCTTCGCAGTCAGGCCCAGGTAGCCTTGCCCCTGACAGAGCCACAAGACTCGTTCACCGAAACAAAACGCAGGTTAACATGCTGGGATTACACAGCTCTCTTTTTTTTGTGAGTCACGTGGGAGCCATAGCGTAGAGATGGCAGAGGCATAGACAGAGCTTGGGCTCCTAAATCGCACTATGGAAGACATCCCACCTCACTCCCACACTGAATTACAGACTGCAGAAGTGTAATTACAGAGAGAGAAGCCGTGTGGTGCTAAGATGCCAAGGTGTGTGTGTGGATGGGCTGCCTTAATAACCGTGGTTGAAAAATCCCTTCGTCAACCAGGCTCTACCTTGGCAGGCCCAGATGCTGGCCTGGGTACCAAAGAAATGTCTTTTGAAGCTTTGATGGCCATTCCACTTAGGAACTGATCACTCCTTCCTTCTCTGTTTCCTCCATGGGAGGGAGTAGGAGGCGAAGACCCCTGCTCTCCATGACTTCTGCTCCTAGAAACTCTGGGTTGGCAGTCATCATCACAGGCATCAGTTGGAACAGGCCACGACATAAAAAAAAATAAAATAGCCCTCAGCTGCCCTGCCTAGCTCAGCTTGGCCCTTAGCTCAGGGAAAGCCTGTCCCCAGTGGGTTTTCCTTCATTAGTACTCATGATTCAGGGCTATGAGTTTCTTAGCAGTTCTAGGAATTCCCTTTGTTGGTGTGTGTGTGTGTGTGTGTGTGTGTGTGTGTGTGTGTTATTGAGGAATCTCCTCTGCAGCTGCATGGAAACAGCTCTTTCCCACTTTGTTCCCTACCTCCTCTAGCCAGCCCTTCCTCAACTAGAAAAGCCAGCCCTGGTGTCAGTGGGCTGGGTCCACACAGACCCACTACATACTGGTCTCTTCCAGCTCGTCACGAATCTCATTGTTGGCACATGCGAAGTCGCGGACGGTTTGTCTGTCCCCCTCGCTCTTGGACAGCCAGCAGTCACACTGGAAGCGGAAGGTCTCATCACGGGAGTTGTCCTTCACATCAACATAGCTCAGATGCCAGCCAGGAAATAGCCCTGTCGAAGAGAGGACTTGGAATGGAAAGTGTCCCCTCCCTGTCAAGACCTCCCTTCTCCCATTCATAGCTGTGTGACCTTGGACAAGTTTCTTGTCCTCTCTGTGGTTTGCTGTCCTTGTTGATGAAGTGACCAGCTGGGCTGGTAGTTTTAAGGACTCCTCCAATCTGAGGAACACAGGGGCCTTTGTGAAATGCGTAGAGGACTTATGAATGAGGTTCCAGCTGTGGGCTCCAGGAAACTGCACTGCTCTCCTCCTGCAAAGTTCTCCCATTGAGAATCTATCCAACATGAACATTTCAGTAAACAAAAGGCTTTTGGCTTTCATCTGACTCATAGTGGAGGTCTTCAAGACCTTTCAGCAGCTCCTTAGCTGAAGGGTGGCTTCTGTTCCTGTGTCCACCCAGCTCCTGTCAATGATCCTTCGGCATCAGTTGAGGTATCGGTTCCACCAGGAGGCCTTTCCCGATGTCCTAGAGGCCATAGCAGGAGCTCACCCCCATGCTCGGTGGTACCCTGCATCCATCTTCAGTACACTTTCAGGTTTGTGTTGCTATTATTTACACGTGTCTCTTCCCTGTGACCAGGGTTGTGTGAGGTCAGACTATCTTGATAGAGTTTGTTTTCCTAGTGCTCAGCATATAACTGGCAGTTCACTAGGTGCTCAGTGAATGTTGAGTGAATAAATATGGCTTGTGTTGGGGGTTCTTGGCGGAACTGTTCAGCAATCTTGAAGGGCCCAGAAGCTGCCATTTCTTGGGATGTGTTCCTGCATTTGACACATCCTGGGCAGATCATGAGCACAGAGCTGCTCTGTTGTAACTGGCAGGGCTTTTCTCAGAAGTGTCCCCACCACAGCAGAGCTGGCAGTGTGGGCCAGTGTGGGTTTGCTGTGACAGCTGCATGTGACTTATTCTGCTTCCATCACTCTCATCAAACTCCTTGGGAGTGTGGAGCATTACGGGTCCCACAGAGAGAACAGTCTCAGTGCTCTCTCGTGCTAGGCATAATGTTTGCTACTCAAAACATATCCACGAGCCGCACAAAGGTGGGTCTCACCCCCTCACCCCTGCTTCTTAGGCCACCTATGGCTCTAGAGGCATTCTACTGTCACCAAAAAAGCCTTTCTGTCAGATCCAGACCCTGTCCAAAGCAACACCTCTAGAGATCCAGCCTCTGCACCCAAGAATACATAGAGGCATCACAGATTCCAGGATGCTGGTGTCAAGTTCATCGCTGGCATACATATGTTAGCATTATCTCAATTTAAAAAAATATTGTTTGAGGGTCTCATACATAAATTTAAAGTGTTTTTATCAAAGTTATCCCCATCCCTTCCATTACAATCTCTCTCATATTCCCTCTTCATATCCTGCACCACACTTCCCTCCCAATTTTGTGCATTCTTTTTTAAAACCCTCTGAGTGTGCTTAGTGCTGCTACTATGCAAATGGGGGTTGGTCCATGCACTGGAACGTGGGTGTCCCGATCAGGGGCTGAATCTGAAGAAAAGTCTCTCTCCCCTAGCACCCACCAACAGCTCTGGAGATGGTGGGATTCTGTAAGCCCCTTCCCATCCACACGGGGACCTTGGCTGGCTTGCTCTTGCACAGGTCTTATGCATGGAGTCACAGCCACTGTGCGTTCATGTGTGCAACACCCTGTCATATACATAAGATACCACTACATGCAAGCCTTCTGCTACATCCTTCTACTACCTCCGGCTCTTACAATCTTCCTTCCCCACCTTCTATGACAATCCCTGAGCCCTGGAGGTAGGGGCATGGCCTAGCAGCCGCACTCTGCATGTTCTCTGCACTGTGGCTGGATGTTAGTCTCTGAATTAATCAACATGTGCTATAAAAAGATGTTTCTCTGATGAAGGTTGAGAGATCTATTGGTATAAAGATAATTATTTCAGGGGCAGTTTAATATTGTTTCCATTAGGCTAAATTCTCTCCTAGGAACTATAGCCTGGCCAGCCATGGGTTCTTAGCCCAGTATCACAGTTCTATCTTGTGGAGTAGGTTTCAAGCCCCATCATAAAGCTGTTGGTTATCCTCAAAACACTGTGTCACTATTATAGCAATAGGCATACCATTCCAGGCAAGTCATTATTGTATCGCTCAGTGCTCATAGCTGGGTAAGACTGTTGTTGACTTTTTTCTCCCAAAAGAGCACCTTCTGGGTGCTTTGAAAACTAGCCATTAAGGAGGAAGGCTCCAGGTTAGTACCAGCTTGATTTCTCTGAGCCGCATGTCACTCAAAATGTCTTCAAAGTAGGGTCTTAGCATCAAATTTGCAGCATTATTTTGTGGATTCATGGGACCTCCCATTGACCAACAATTTGAATGGAAGTAACCCATACCTGGTCCTTTTCTTTGTACTTCATAGACTATGATATCTGGAGAGGCATTACTCCCCTATACAAGGTAACTCCATTTAGACTCTCTTTATATGTTATATATATATTTTAGAAAGCTTCTACAACTGTAGGTTTCCATATGGCTTTTTCAAAGGTCTTTGGTGTTGGTTATCTCTCACTGTATTTATTGGGTTTTGTGAAGCCAGATCTTTGCTGAAGAAGAAAACGGTGAGCGATAACAGAAGTGAGAGTGCAAAACACTTCTGTTGTGTTATACAGCAGTGAGGTGAGTTAGTTTATTCATGAAGTTGCTTAGTACTTGATATGGGTTTTTTTTCAGTTTTCTAAATTAGGGCCAGTCCCATCTGTAAGTTTACAGGTTGGCTGGATCAGAGATGGTCTCTGGTATACCATGAAACTGCTCACAGAAGTTAGCAAGCCTCCACGCATGCAGAACGGAAATGATGAGATGGTCAGAGCTTTTTTCTCAAGGCTTTAATCTTAAAACACAGACAGGAAGTAGCACACGGAGAAGAAACTGCACATGGTTGATTGTATTGATAAAAAACCCAAATGAAGAGATACTGGGCTTTCCTCGTCCTACACTCTGCCTTGAGCAGTGTGTGTGGGTTCTCTCACCCCATAGCCAATTCCCTTTTCCAGCTGGAACGCATCATTGCAGCTCTTTCCACTAAACAACAGGCTAACCTCAACCCCCTTCACATGAAAAGCCTTGCATTCTTGATGGTTTTCCTGCCCTGCTTTGGAAATACAGAGTGTGACCGACAGAGCCCAACTTAACAGTTTGTGCTACTAAAATCTAATCCAACCTGCAAGTGGGAACAGGAAGCTCTGTGTGGTCTGACGTCACCCAGATTTGATAGCAAAGACTACAGAATGGGAGACAGACTCATAGGTACAGCATGCTTAACTGACAGCCAGCCTGGTGGGTCAATAGGGAATCACCTGAACCTAGTTGTTCAGAAACTCACTTCTTGCAAAGTGCCTCTTTTGATGTCTCCATGCATTTTCACACAGAGAGCAAAGACCGCACACAGTTCACTGCCACAGAATGTAGGTGTGTCTCATTGCTGATCAGAGCTTCCCAGATCACAAACTGCTCACCTTATCTTTTCTGCTAGAAAGCTACCAAACTCTCCAGACTTTTGTCCTGTGTGTCAGGCTCTTAGAAACACCTGTATCATCAGGCACCATAGTGATCTTTTAAAGTCACAAATCATTTTGCCAAAATAAACCCTCAGTGGCTTATCAGTCCAAGAAACACAAACAAACAACAACAAAAAACAGGCTGTTCATGGAGAACTGTATGGAGCAACACACTGAACTCCACATCTCCATGACTCCTCACAACCTCACTAGGTCACACCTTTGTCGCTCTTCTTCTGAAACCTTGATTAGCAGAACCTCGCTTATCCACCATCTGAAGTGATGATCCCAGGCTCTAGGTACTGATGCTTCCTCATTGCTAACATCCCTGGGAGAGTGCTTTGTTTGCGCTTTCTCATTCCTCAATACTTGCTTTCAGTCTTTATGTACTCACCACTTGATCTGAAATCACCTTGCTTTCACATCATTGTATATTGTTTTTGCCTGTCTCTGTCAATGAGATCAGAACCCTCTGAGATCAAGAGGCTGGCCTCATCTAGGTATTTTATCTCATAAAGCTTATTGCATGTGTGAGTTCATGCAAAGCCTGAAGATGAAAGAACAGGAAATCAGCAGTGGTGGTAGTTTTAGGACAAGAATTTATTGCCTTACCTAGAAGGAACGGTCTGCCCTGGTACTATTGGTTATTATATCCCAAATGTCCTAAACTCACTTTCAGGAAAAGGCCTAGAAACCCTGAACTGCTGTGGGGTCCCAATACCCCAGATAGGAGATGACAGGCTGAATGAGAGTGAGGCTGGTAGCAGTTTGGACTTCCAAATGCTTCTTACTGCCCACTAGCCTGATGGCCTTCTGCATCTGGTGGCATGAAGGGCTCTGTTCTCCCTTTAGACCATTTCAATCAGCCCTTGTGAGACAGACTCATTAGGTATCCGTTTGGCGTCCCCTTTCTCATTAGGACTTCAAGCTATTCCCCTATGCTCAGCACCTGCATGCTCTCTGCACAGTACGGCTCTCTCTGCCTTGGAGCCTCTCTGCTGTTCCTGTGTCTACACTGTTCCTTCTGAACTGTATTAGTTATTTTGACCATCACCATGACCCAAATACCTGACTGGAACAACTGAAGGAAGAGTTAATTTGGCCTCACAGTTTCAGGGGACTCAGTTCTGCCGGAAGGGAAGGCATGGCGGGATTTACACAGCAGGAAAGTGTAGCAAAGACCCTCACATGATAACAGACTCAGAAAAAAAATGACAGCACCCATTATTTCCTTCAGCCAGGTTCCCGCTTCCTAAAGGCTCCACAGCCTTCAAAATGGTGCGGCTAATGGGAGACTATTTAAAATTTAGCCCCTGGGGAACATTCCAGATTGAAACCAAAACATGTCTGTTCTCCTGGCTATCCCCTCTGATGTCCTGAGAAATCTCTGCTGCTGAGGTTATAACTATGCCTTAACTCTTTTAAGACTATTTTTATATTTGAGTCTGACTTCTCCAACATCAGGGAGTGAAAATCGTGTCTTACGACCTCTTAATTATATTACTTAGTATTCAATGATCATAGAAGCGATAAATTATTTTCACCATCAAAAAGTCAACTGTCAGTATTTTTATCCAGTGCAAACCATTGAGATTCTTCTCAGGTAGAAAGATTCGCTTCACCAAGCAACACCTTCCCTAAAAATAACCCGTAAGAAGCTAAAAGCCCATATGGCTGACTCACTTTTCCTCAGCAAGATCATGAATGGTTTGAAGTGAGCTACAGCACCTTCAGAGAGCCCTGGGTATGGAAGAATAGAAGACGAGCTATCATCCTTTCAAATGCTCTCAAGGGCCTTATCTCAGAGGCCCAGGCAAGTCCTTGGAATTTGGCAGATCTGAGTTCGGGCCTCAGTGTTTCTGCCTAAGTGAGCACACTGTATCAGCCCTCTGATTATTTCTGAGGCCCTTCCTATTTCTATGGACTTACATTATTCAAAAAATGTCAATCATTTTTGTGGTTGAAAATTCTTTGTGAAGCAGAGCCTTCATTTAACCAGAGGAAGCAAGAAGAGCAAGACAGATTAGAAAATAAACACATTATTACAATTTGTTGAGTACTATAAAAGCTATCTGGGTAATTAAAATTAAGTAGAAGAA
Organism: Psammomys obesus; assembly: GCF_907164565.1. Lineage (NCBI taxonomy): Eukaryota > Metazoa > Chordata > Mammalia > Rodentia > Muridae > Psammomys > Psammomys obesus. The sequence continues at coordinate 37,687,054 of NW_026596040.1, read as the reverse complement.
TTAATCATTTATCTTGATTTTCTTCTTCAAACTGTATTTTGTGGCATTCAAATAGCCGCAGGGGAAAATTTTTTAAAAAGAAAACCCCTAGCTGGTGAGTGGAAGAGAAATGATAGAATTATAGCATCACATTTGTAATTCTAATTGATCATCACCAGATGAAGCCATTAGATAGAGAGTTAGGAAGGAAATTTACAATGGAGCAACCACACTTGCAAGTGTTGAATCCAGAATTTGGTATTAGCACTAGTAAGAGCAAGCCTTCTTCCTACATGCTACTGTATCCACACGCATTTCCTCAATATTCCGTACACTCTTCCATGTACAGCACATAATTTATAAGTGCATTTTCCTAGTACATACACTGGGGAAATGTGTTCTATAGTAGAAACTGAATTATTGTTAAGTGTGATGATGGTGAGGTGGTTTTACAGGAAAAAAAGTCCATTTCCAAAGGAGAAATACAGTAAGTGTGAGTGTGTTTGGAATGAGGCAGTACAAAATTTAGGATTTGGCTTCATATTTTCTGGCAACCAGAGAGGAGTCAAGAATGAAAGACAAAATCAAACAGTTAAGTGGATGTGATAAAGCATATTCTTTGAACTGATAGACAGATGGGAGTTGGTGTTGCTATTTTCTTCACTTTTGTGCACATTTAAAAGTTTTCACTAAGTTAAACACACCCCAAAGGTCAAAAGTTTTTACTAATTTAACGCTTGCCCCTTCTCCTAAGCAGATCCAGAGGATGAAAACACTATGATTTAAGTTAGCCAAACATTTGTGGCCTCACTTATATATTTGTTTAGAAATATTTACTTTTTGGCAGAAGAATTTCAAACAAAACACATTTGTTCTCACACATTTTTGTGCAAGGACAAGATGGAGTTGGGGCGGGGGAAATTGGTATGAAGAAAGTATGACAAAGGCTGGAGTTAAAGACATGCTCAGCAGCCTTAGCTTGTGTGAACATCTAAATTTCCATCCTTGAAAGAGAAAGCTTCTGTAGAGAGGAATTGAGTGAGGGCCTGGCTCTCCTCAGGATTTGTGTTCCAACTACGTAGTTCACCTACTCATGGTTTTATCCTGCTTTCAGGACCAAAGTGTGGAAAGGACACCCACTTCTCTCCCTACAAGGGAAAGGGGATCATATCAATGACTCAAAGTTTGTTTGTACCCAAGAGTCATCATGGGACCAAGGCCATCAGACAGTCTTTGCTATCCAAAGCAGGAATCAGTGTCAAGCTCTCTGGGGAGTCTGGAATCTAAGACAGTGAACAGCATCTAGCTGCAGCTTGGAGGAGGATGGCGCTGTCCGCGGTGCTGAACCCTCTCCCCCCTCTTGCAGGGTTTTCACAATGAAGAGAAGAAACTGGATAAATGGGTGTCAGGTTTTTGCACGGGAAAATATACATCAAGAAAGCCCAGATAGTCTAGATATGTGCACAAAAACCTGTCTGGAGAAGGGGTGTAGGTATCTAGAGGACTTAATCATGAGCTCATCTGAGGTTTATGGCCAGCCCCACCCCCACACACCATTTTTGTTGTTGTTTGTTTGTTTTCAGTCAAGGCACAAGGAAATCTTTAGCCCTGGAGGAAACTAAATCTCTTTATGTTGAGGACATGAAATAAAATGAAAGATTTGAGAGCCTTAAAGAAATATGTAATTAAGTTCCATTAAACTAGACTAATTCCCTCTTATATCATAGGTAGTGAATTGTCATCAGGGAAAGGCAATGCCCAAGACAGTGGAACTCCTCATGGGACTACAAGCCAAGTGGGCTGGCTGGTTTTATGTCAACTCAACACAATCTAGAGTCACTTTGGAAGAGGGACCCTCAACTAAAAAAAAAAAATGGTCCCAATAGATTGGCCAGAGGGCAAATCCACAGTGCATCATCTTGGTCGATGATTGATGTGCGTGGGTTCAGTTCACTAGTAACTGCCACTCGTTGGCTGTGGTCCTGGATGCTAAAAGAGATCTGGCTGAGCAAGCTATGGTGAGCAAGCCAGTAAGCAGCACCCCTCCATGGGCTCTGCTTCAGTTCCTGCCTCCATGTTCTGGCCTCGAGGCTGAACAGTAAGTTTTTGTTGAGAAGAGGAAGACATAAAGGCACTTTCTACCCAGAGGCAGGGAAGTACAGTCGTGTTGGGATGCATGCTTGGGATCACGACACAAGGCAGAAGTACTGGCAGCTGGGATTAAGTAGAAAGTCCGTAGTGTGAGTCAAAGCTAGTTGATGATGTCACCTACACCAGACTGTTTCCTTTTTCAAGCTTAGAGGATGGCTTGTTTCTGTCTCTCAGTTGCTGGAAGACAGATTTTAGGGCTGTAGAGATTCAAGTTATGAAAGTTGATAGCATTGCAAGCATTATTACTGGACCATTCAGTCTTGCTGTACTTAATGTGCAGCAGTTAGCATCTCTGACACTGAGCTTGCAATAGAACTGTGTACTTTGGTTTGCTGTGTTTTTCTTGGTCCCAGTGGCTTGACTCCCTTTCCATCAGCAGCAGGTCCTGAAGTAGATTCTCTACAGCATGCACATGGCTGAACTGGGACACCAGGCAAATCTTTACTGTTTCTTAAAGTTATTCCTCACTCTTTTATTTTCCCGGAGCTACAAAAATTACTACCACAGATTGATGTTTAGAAAAACAACAGAAAAATATTATCTCATTATTCTAGAGACCAGAAGACTGAAGGCAAGCAAGGGTCATTTTCTTTGAATAAGTTTTTCTGACTTGCCTTGGCTTCAGTGTCTCCCAGCAATCCTTGCTGTTTCTTGGCTTATAACTACTGGCTAGCTCCACCTCTGTTTCCATGTTGCCTCACATGGCTGCCTTCCTGCATCCTTCCATGGTCTCTCTTCTTCTTCTTGAAGGAACACACATCATTTTTAGGTTTAAGAACCACTCTAGATCAATGATGATTTAATTTAAAACCAACCGTATCTATAAAGGCTCCATTTAAAAATATAACCATACTCTGAGGTTCTGGGTGAGCAACAACTTGGGGAACAGGAGACACTATTGAGCGTACAACACCTAGGCTTAGAGAATTACAAACACTTAATTAAATGCCAGATGTGATGTGCTACATCTGGAAACTGCTCAGACATCTGGAAAAGAGAACGAGATCTGCATGGATGACTAGAAAATAATCTGGAACCACATCAGATCCAGAAACTGCAACAAGCTGATATAGAACATCAACCTATTCACTCACTCAGATAATTATTAGGGACCTATTAAATACACACTTGGCACTGGGAGTACAAATCTCAATCAAACAAGGTCCTTGTCCTTAAGAAAATGGAAGTCTGTCGATTGTAATTGGCAAGACTGTTATAATTAGGCACCACGCTACAAATAGAGGGACATATAGAAATCAAAGGGGTGGAGAGCAAAGCGCATTTAACTTCATTCAGGGTAGTCAGGAAACTTCATGAAGCACTGACTAACTAACATGGATTCTGAGGAATGCATAAGAATGTAACAGAATTGTAGATAGGAAAATATCTATTGGGAATTTCCTTGTGAAATACTTGATTGTGAAAAATATGTGAGCTCTTGCAAGGTAACATTTAAGCAAGGGTTGGGCTCCAGTTGTAGGGAGATATTAAAGAGAGTAAGGAAAAGAGAAAGTCTTTAGAATGAAAGCAAAACTCACAGAATCTCTATCACAGACTCAAATGTACCATAGCATTTTCTGAATGGAGTAGAATTATAAAAAATAAAAGGGCAAAACCACATAACAAGGACCAAAAAGCAGAGAGACTGTGGCTTTCTGAGAGTGGTTCCCTGGCATTGTGTCTGGTGGAGAGGGGTCTCTCGGGAGACAGTGACCAGCAGTTTTGTTTATTGAACCCATATTCATAAAATTCATAAATGATAGAAGCCTGCATTCTCTCCATTGCAGGGACTGAAATATTTTGCTGTGTAATAAAATCTCTCAACTAGAAATTCTGGGAATTTGTAGAAAGAAACAGATTTTTATTTTATTATTTATTTTTATTTTACATGTAGGTGTATTTGCCTGCATATATGTATATATGTGTACCACATCCAGGTTTGGTGCCCACTGAGTCCAGAAGAGGGCATCTGGTCCCTTGGAAGTAGAGTTATAGATAGTCATGAGATGCTATGTAGATTCTGGGAACCAAACCTGAGCCTTTTGTAAAACCAGCAAGTGCTCTTAACCATTGAGCCATCTCTCCAGCTCCAGAGAAACATTTAAAATATTTTAAATTGCTTCATTATTTGAAAGCAAATGCTACTTTGCATTTCCTATATTAAGTTTATGTCCAAGAAGCTATGGAGTCAGTACATCACAGCTTGGGATCTCACTAGAGCGGCCAGTCCTCAGCAGTAGAGTTCTCCAGATGAGTCCCTGCTTCCAAAATGCACTCTGGTTTAGAGAGAAAGACAATTTCTCTATCCACTCTTCTTCCTTCCCTTTAGTTATCCCATTCAAATTCAATCTTCTTTTAGCCACCCCTGATCTGCTCAAGCTGCATTCCCTTCATTGAGCCTTGTTTATGGCTTTAATCCTGTCTGCTATAGTTTGGATCTTAATTGTTCCCTGAAATACCCAAGGCCTAAATTTTAGCTTGGTTCCCAGGGTGGCAATTTTGGGAGGTTGTAGAACCTTTCAGAAGTAGGGCCTGGTGAAGTTCCTCAGGTATGAGAGGATGTGCTCTTGGAGGGGGATGACACGCTCCTTCTGTTTTGTTTCCTGGGTTCTGATAGGGGTGGCCTTGCTCTGCCAAGAACTCCTGCCATGATGCCCTGTCTTGTCATGGGTGCAAAGCAATGACGTCAATCAGTCATGGATTGGAACCAGCAAAACTGCAAAGCTACTTTGGCTAGCTGACTGTCACTGATCTATTAACTGAGATTGGCATTTGAATCATGAAGGTTGTTAGAGCTACAGAAGTAAAGGGCCTGGTTGCTTATTTTATTTAAGGTGTGGTCATACCAAATAAGAGGAACACGCCACAGGAACATGTAAACCTGGACATCACTGGAAACAAACATTGTCCCTGTCTCACGAAAGGTTCCTGTAAGACCTAATATTACCAGAGATGTGAGCCTCTTCTTTCTTGGATTGGAAGGAAGGGTACAGCATGAAACATCCAAGAGGACTTGAGAAGGTTCTCAGTGAGAAACATACAGTGTCCATGGAAGCAGACATTGTGAGAATTGGCAGCTCCATGAGAAAATAGACGGGGGATGAATAGGTAGATAGGGCCCAGATTGGAATAAGATGGAGCTTTTATACTTGGAGGACAGAAGTGTGAGCTATGACCATTGAGCCGCAGTCCTGTGTCTTTCGTGCTGTCAGCTTGGGATAGGACGCATGAGATATGGATGTCTTTGCCAAGCCTCTGAGTATCTAAAGTGGGGTCAGGATGAAGATAGCCACACCTGGGTGGAGTATCTCACATCTCTATTTGTGACACTCAGCAGGTTGAGGCCAGAGGGTTGTCAGGCCAAAATGAAATATATAGTGAGTCTCCTGCTCACCTAGGCTACTGTGTGAGGCCTCAGAAACAAGCAAACAAACAACAAAAACAAGAAAGAAAGAAACTAAAGAGAAGGAATAAGGTAATGGAGGAAGTAAAAAAAAGAACTAAATAAATAAGTGAGTGAGTGAGTTATGAAGTCACAAAGCCCACATCTGGCTATGAAGTCCAGAGTGAACAGAAACTAGAAGTCAGAACCTCGGACAGTTCCACAGCTCCCAAAGAGAGCTGGTTTCTACAAAAGCATGGTCTTTCCTAAAGAAGGACATCCTCAGCCTCTTGGTCATATCCCTACCCTCACCCCATGAGTGAAACTCCCATGTTGCAATAGTTCTGGTGTGGTGTTCCTTTTTGAGAAACAGTGATGGGCTTAGTTGACACAAGCTTCTTCCCTGTCTACTTTGGGGCCTAACTAGAAGTTACTAAGGTCTCCCTGTCTTGCTGTGTGGCCGTTGGTTTCGGCTGCCTGGGTATTGCAATCTTCCTTTTTGGGCATGAGTTCTAATGTTTCTGAGGTGGAGGGTGTGACAGAAGTCTTGAAGACTGTCTTCTGCCCTCTTTCCTCCACACTGGCACCATCAGTCTAGTCTATTTGGTCTTGTTTGTTTTATTTTTCAAAACAGGGTTTCTCTGTGTAGCCTTGCCCATCCTGGACTCATTTGGTAGACCAGGCTGGCCTCAAACTCACATCAATCCTGCTTCTGCCTTCCCTAGCACTGGGATTAAAGGCGGTACCACCACACCTAGCTCTGTTGGGTCTTTCTGATAAGGCCTATGCAGACGTACACCTGTGGCTTGGGGTTTGCACATTTGTTTTGACTGAGGAAGTCACTGTGGCATGCCATATCAGAGGCTGAGCCTGCTCTTTTGAAGTATCTGTGGCAGAAGACTATGGTATCATTCATTCATTCAGACTTTGGATTGCCAATCAACCCACTAATAGGAATATCTTGGGAGATGGCAGCAGGGAGAGAATTCAGAAGCTTTGTGGTGGCTCCTCAGTGGAGGTATGGGTCTCTCCACAGACTTGTGATGCCACCTGAGGTGACTAATCTTGATTTTAAAACTGACTAGGCCAGGAGGTTAATAAAGCACAGCCTAGGACCTAATTAATAAAATTACTATGTAAACAGGCAAGTGGGACTGTGCAAGGTGGGGTCAGCTGGAGGAAAGTGGGGTCACTGGGGTAGTTATTGAAAGGCAAGAGCTCAGGCCCCTGGCTGTGTTCCTCTCTGCCTCTCTTGGCTGCAGTGAGATGAGCAACCTTCCTTGGTCATGCCCTTCCTTCATGATGTTCTACCTCACCACATCCCACAAGCAAGGGAGCTGGCTTACCATTACCTGAATGCTCGGACACTCACCCAATAGAAATTCTTCCTCCCTTATTTTATTTTTCTTAAAGATTTTTTTATTTTATGTAGATGAGTGTTCTATCTGCATTTACATCTGCCAGAAGAAGGAATCAGTTCACATTATAGATGGTTGTGAGCCACCATGTGGTTGCTGGGAATTGAACTCATGACCTTTGGAAGAGCAGACAGTGCTTTTAACTGCTGAGCCATCTCTCCAGCCCTTATTTTCTTATTTTGTCCCAGTGATGAAGAGGAGCTCCTAAGCACTGCACTTTGTTGGGATGAGAGTCCTGTCCTGAACACCTGATAATAAAGCAGAGGATGCTTTTGCTCACACCGCCATCTTCCTTCCAGGTTCTCTGGCATGAGGGCAGTCAAGATGCAGAATTATGGTCAGCGGGATGGACATGGTGGATCAAAAGAACATCAGAATACTTGCTGATGACTGCTGGCTGGTCCATTTGCTGTTCGGTGGTCCTGAAATGGACATCCTAAGGCCTCAATGTTCTTTGGTTACAGAGCAGAGAACCAGTACCATCCTTTTGTAATTTAAGGTCACAAAACACACTGAATGATCAAATATTTGCATCTCTTGCTACCTCACAGGGTCCCAGGCCCACCAGGAACACATAGATGTTCAGGGCATGAATGACATAATAGATGGAGGAAATCTGACAGCTGTGAAGTGCTCTGTCACTGTTATTGTTTTGAAGAGCAGCTGTTTTTTATGCCTTATCTGAGATTATTGTCATATGGGAAATGCTTTGACTATGACTCCATGTTGAAACAAATCCGTGCTATTGCTCCTTCTGGAAGTGTAGCCAGCTGCGGAGTTGGGTCTGTCAATGACCAGCTGCAGTGGGATTTGAAGAGCCTCAGGACAGCTTTGTAGGAGGAGACAGCAAGGCAGGAGAGGGACTTAAGCAGACAGCTCAGGGGAAGCTAGTTTGACCGAGGACACTAGAGATGAATTGGAGGAAGCAGCAAGCACGGAGGTGACTAAGTCTGATAATGAACTCTGATATCAAACAGAAGCTGCAGGTGCAAAGCCAGAGTAAAGAGATACCTGCAGAGAGCAAAGCTGTGGTCAAAGGAATGTAGAGGCCACGGACTCCATCACAGCAACAGATAAAGTACCCTGTAAGTGCCTTGGAGTTAAAAAGTAAAGTTCTCACTTGGCTTGTATCCTGTTTAAACTTATGAGTGAATGTAGCGACCTCCAAACTCAGTGTTGCAAGGGAAAACATGTAGAAAATCCATGGGAAGTGGACTTGGTGAGACTCCCTTCCTCCCTCCACTTCTCCCTCTTCCCACTTCCTCCTGCCCTTTCCCCCTCACACTCTCTCCTCCAGGTGTAGAAAACAGGACCTTTTGCATGCTAAGCAATTATGTTACATTTGAGCTACTAACCCAACTGAATCCTCTTTTTTTCTAATTTTTTTTTATGCCTGAACTAAGTAGAATCCATGCTCAGATATTGCAGAAATGAAGAATCATTAATAACCCAGGGAGAAACAGAAGGAAATAAGTTACAGTATAACACCGGTCTTCTAACTGATGGTGCATCCAAATGCAGCAATCATGGCTGACTCGCCTTCCAGCTGGAGTAGAAAGTCAGAGGGCCCAGGGAGCACCATCCCAGGGAGACCCTTTACCACCCTATCTCAGGCCGTAGCTACCTTTGTTGTCGTGCCAGACCCTCAGTTTGCAGAGGTGGCCCAGGCTCAGCATGTCGGAGAAGCTGAAGGTGTCCGTGTTGTTCCGCTCAAACTTGTTCCAGTTGGCTGACTGCTTCAGGGCCAGGGTCCCGCTGTCCCCATTTTCCCCAAAGATGATGATGAACACATTGGCATCTGTGCCTGCCCCTTGGGAAACACACAGGGTGAGGCTCTGGGAACTGGGGTCTCTTGATAAAGCCCTCTGCCTTAGCCATATTCCCAGACCCTTGGGACACATGGGGACAGAATCTAGAGTCAGTGAGACTAAGGGCAAAATCAGAAAGGCCAGAAGTGGTCTGAGCCTCTTAGGTGTTGCAGGGAATCATGGAGCTGGCCTGGCCTAGTTGCCTTGAGAGGCATGAGTCATAGGTTTTTCTGGTTGGAGTCCATGGTTCTTGGGGCACTGTGTGCCCTTCAGTTCCTAAGAAACTGAGGAACTCCCTCAGGCAGTGAGGCATTCAGGCTGCCTTGTGATTCTCCATGTCCCCTAGAAGTCAATAAAGCATTTAGAACCTTGATACAACAATTAGTCTTAGACATTAATCTTGTGTACTCTGTATAGAGTGCCAATATCATTGTATCCTGGCAACTGCCACTGTATTGATCCTGGCAACCATCATTATATTCTGCTTCTGATAAATGTATACTGCTTGGAATAAACCTGTCTCAGCTTAGTCTTGCTGAGCCCCTCCATCCAGGCCTGGTTAAGATTCATTTCTAATCATCCATATCAGCCAACCTCGGCCCGCTGAGTAAGCACTGCCACCTACGTGTCCAGTTCTCTCCCTAGCCTTCTCTTTGCATGCTGCAATTACTGTTGGTCTAATTGCAATCAAAGTAACACAAATACTTAGCACAGAAATGCATGTTCACAGGGAGGTGCTTCAAACAGGCGTTGGCCATGTTTAAGAAGCCAGAGTTCCTGAAAGAGCTATTTGTGAAGCTTTCCTGTCACATACGTGTTACCATCAATGAACTTAATTCTTTTTCTGAGAGCATACCATAAAGGAATGAAAAGAGGCCCTTCGAAGCATGTGGACACTGGGAACGTCAAGAGATAAAGAGGAAGACCCACTGTGAGGAGAAAAGAAGGAAGGAACAAGCTAGAAACAAACTCTACCAGATTTACTGACCCATCTCTTGAGGCTGAGATTTCCACCAGCACAGCTGCTTCTTTGGCAAACTGCTGTGTTAAAAGCGTGAGCTCTCTTGACTCATGACCAACAAGTCATCTAGGGTGAATGTGAATGAATCTGCCAAATTCCTGTCCATGGTTCTTGCAGAGAGGCCCTGGCTAGGGGAAGGAAGGCAGGAGGCACTGCCTCCTGGCTAGATCAGGGCTACCCCTTTCTTTGCTGAGAAGCTTTTCTTCTTAGCATCCTGTCAGCTCAATGGCTTTGTTTATCTTTCTGGACTTGACTCGCCAAGTCAAGTCCAGAAATGCCAAAGATGACTTTGGCAACTTTCTGGGATGCCTCTGTGGCCCTTGCCCCTATATATAGGGGCAAAGCTCCCCAGAAGCACCTAGGCTGACATCTGTCTTGGCTAATGGTGTGTTAGCTCCAGCAGACTATGAGACTTGTGGGTCCCCTGGAGCCACATCTTTGTCCTCGGTCCCCAGAGTCGCATACAGATGTGAAGCACAGATGTGCCAAGGGTCACAGTGCCAGGGTGAGACGCATACAATAGCAGAAGCAGCAGGCTCTTTGCCAAGCAAAGGCTGTGCGGCTGAGGTTATCTTCTCTGTTTCTGTGGGGGGTTGGGGAAGAAACCAGCTTGGTCATTGGGAGGAAATACTCTCCCCACAGACTGTGATGCACTATGGAGATGATATGACTTCAGAAGGTTACATGAAGAAAAATGTCCTGATTAGGAGCGTTCAAGAGTGGAAGGCAAGGGGAGAGGAGGCAGGAGGCCACAGCCTACCCAAGATGTCACTGGTCTTCACTGAGACTGTGTAGGATGTCCACTCCATCATCTCCTCTCCATCAATGACTGCACACATCTCACACACCAATGTCTTCTTGCCCTTCCTTTGGGACAGCCAGTCTCCGTAGTAGAACATTGTCAGATCTTCTGTGTTCATGTTCTTCAGCAGGATCTGGAGAGGGGCCATGAAGAAATGGGCTCTCCATTCCCCGAATCCCACCGCCACCCCAAACTCCCTGATTCAGATTTCTGGGTGTAGGGAGGGCTCTGCTTATACCCTTTACTGAAAGTCCCATGCAAACCGGAAATTGGAAATTTATCTGAAAAGGCTTCCACAGCAATGCCTAACATGATGTATAGAAAATGTTTGCTGAATAAGTGATAGAAAATAAAACTAATTAACCCATTACTAGCCTTGGAGCAGGGCGCTGACATTTTCCAGGTTGGCCTGGACTCAGTATTGTCAGCTCACTGACAGTCTGCAATGGCTATATAGGGAACGGAGAGCCTGAGGAGAACCAGGACAGATGGCCTTGGGTGGACGAGGGGTGGGAAGACTATTTCAGACAAGCTTGCAGAAGGATTTGTGTTATAAATTAAACTGTATTCCCTCAACCCTGAGTGTTAGATATTCAAGTTCCAATCATCAAAGTCTTGAGATACAAGCTTAATAATAATCAGTTAAGATGAGGTCACAGAATGGGGGAATTTACACACAACAACATATACACTGGGAAAAGTGCTATGTGACCGCTGGTAGCGCTTGAGGACAGCCAAGGTCAGACCCTCTGCTGTGTTCAGAGGACACCCAGCCTGCCTGCACCTTCGTTACTGAAATTCTGGAGCTTTGTCACACAGCTGCAGGAAGCTGTCTCACACCGTACAAGGAGAGCATCCGACACCAGTGCCAGCCCGTTTGACACTGGAGCATGCCTGTGGGACTGTCATCATTGTCATTTGTTCTCATGAAAACAGAGCAAGCTGAGCTGTGCCCTGGGAGCCCTCTGCTCTATAACAGTGCCAGTGGCTGTCCCCTGGTCCCCGGTGTCAGAGTCTCGCAAGGGTAATGAGGAGCACAGACACCGTCTGTCCTTGGGAGAAGCTGAGCCTGTGACTATGTGTGGTATGTGATGCGTTCTGTATGCTGTGTGCTTGAGAGGGGAAGATGGAGGCAAAACAAAGCCATGTCACGCTTCCACTTGATGTAACTTTCTCACTATCCCTGTTAAGGATGCACTCAGCCTGCCTGAGAGCCCAGGGATGGGCTGCAGCCTGGCTGCCTGGGTGAGTTCAGGCTCCTCCAGAGAGCAGCTACCTAACAGTGTAATTACAGGGTTCAGAAAAGCCCACCATCCGCCCAGCTCTCACTGCCTCAAGTCTGCACTGCTAATCCCTCCAGCTCTTGTCCCAAATGGTGCTCACTCTGAACCTTTTCCAGGCTCTGCCCACTGTGCTGGGTTTTCTGGCAGTAATCCAGCTCTTTCTAGACACAAATAAAGCTTCACTTCCCAATTAATTCACACCAAAGTCCATGGTCAGGACAGCTGCATTATAAGGTCACTTATAACCAAATGGCATGGAGGAGAGGTGGGTAGGGACAGAGGGAGGGCTCCACGTTACCCTCTCCAGGAACCACTCTGGCCGGCTACCCATTCCATCAATGCGGATGCGCATCTTGGTGAAGGGAGCAATGTCCAGGATCTCCATGATGAAGGTGTCATTTTGTTCCCTCTCAAACCTGAGGGTGGGAATGAAGAAGGGACGTTGGTAAGCCAACCTGGTGATAGACCAGGTGCCTTCCTGCTCCCGGCAATTTCCCAGCTGCCCACCTTTTGCACCCCAGGTGGGATCCAAGAAGGCTTGGATGATAGCCATATCCCCGAACCCAGAGCTGACAGCTTTGAGTTTTGCTCTCATTTGCTAGTTTCCTACCTTCCTCTCTGGGACCGGGGCTCCCCACTCGTAATCTAGGGAGAATGACACCCTGTGGTTAAGGCTATCCTGGAGACCAAATAGACGGGAAGCCAACTTTAAAGGTAAAAAGAAAAAGTTCATACCTGAAAAAGCTTTAGGTGACATTCTATGAGTGACAAGGTCTCCCTAACGGGCGGGGCAGGCAGTACACCTCCAGATCAGCCTCATTTCTGTGTGTGAAATTGTGCAGCTGAGCACAGTGGCTCTGGACTGGTCCGTGTCCCTGACAGTTGTGAAGCGGCAGCAGGCTCAAGGCCGCATTGCTATGGCCATCTTTCTCCTGTCCGATGGCTGCATCATCTCAGAGTTCTACCCTTAGTCTTTGCTGCTCTTCGCACAAGTCCTGACTGGTTGTTTGGCTGCGGACTGATTCTATGATACTGCTGGTAGGGTCCTGTGGTGGTGCAGGTGGTCCTGAACAGGCGACTCTGAGCGGCCTCTGGGTACAAGACACACTTAAAACAGACCATGCCCAGGGCTAGTGAGGCTGTGTGCCACAGATTGAGGGCGAGGGACTTCCTCACCTTGGAGATAGTGTTAGTTCACATTACTTCTCCTTTGACAATTCACAGGTGTGTGTTTCGTGACCATCAGATTTCTCTAGAGGTGGGGAGCTTAGATGAGGAGAATGAGTTGCTCCTGATTGCAACTGACAATAGGGGCCTCGCTGTGCCATAATAGGGCCCTACTGTAAGCACCCCACAGTGACAGGGGCCTACCACAAGCACTCCATAATGTCTCTGTACATGTGTATGCATATGTGTGTATGTTCTGGCCCTCATCTGGGCCACACAGCTTTTTTGGGGGATATGTGTCTCCCTGAACAGCCCCATGCAGTGATTATGACACACACCTAGAGCTCATTCTGTCCTCATCTGCCTCTAAGACAGCCCTGACATGGGAGAACCCCTCCTGGGAGCAGATGCAGCAAAGCGAGGCGTGGCTCAGGAAGGAGCTTCATGCCAGATCAAGTAGGACATGCAGTTTCCCTCTCACCATTAACCTATGCAGAGAAAGTCTGTCCACATGACCGGGTGTCAGGGTGTTGGAGCAGAGAGGAGACTAGCAGGAACCGAACATGCGATGGGGTATCACCAGACCATGCCTAGAAATCAAGCCCCGACCCAAAGCCTCCTTGGCACCTGGCTCACAATGACCACTTGTCCATCGACTACCAGCTTCCTTATTTGGTTCCAGTTTCCCAGCTCAGGACCAAAAGGAGAAACAACATGTCTCACTAATTCAGTCACATGGGATGCCTGATTTTCAGCATGCCTCACCAAGCCACAATGATGCTTCACAACACACCCTTCCACATCACCGTACCTGAAAACATTACCTGACCAGCTTCACAGCAAGCTCTAAATAAATCACCTCTGCCCTCAGGGGTGCTTCATTTTTTTCCCCAAGATTTCTGAGTTCAAACCCCAGTGACCTTGGACTATTTACTTTCTCTCTTTGTGCCTCAGGACTTCATCACAAGTGGGAGATGCTAACAGTGCAGACTAAAGGGGTGCCCTGGATTAAAACAGGTGACAAGGCTCGTTGAGCAGTGCCAGGCATCGAGTGGGTACTCAGTGTGAGCCATCCCAAGGTTGTCACCATGGTGCTTGCATACCAAGAGGGTGGAAGTGTAAGAGAGGGCAGCAAAGGACCCTTAGCAGGTCCCTGGGATGAGCTGCTGTGAGTGTGGGAAGAAATCTCTGCCTGGTCTGCATTGCTTCAGCAGCCTACCCCCTTTGTCACCTCCATCACTACCATCCTCACCCTCATGGACCATTTGTTAATGTTATGAAAGCTGATCACTTCTATTTTGCAATCATTTTAGACGCAGAAAAGCCACAAAAGCAGAGGAACTCCATGCACCCTTCACGCTGCTTCTCCCGCTGGGACATTTCACCTGATACAGTGCATGGAACAAAACCATGACATGAATAAGATGAAGCAATGTCAGCCATACGGGCCTTCGGGTGAACATTTTTGGAAGATCAGATGAGTGAACAGAAGAAGAAGTGGGTTGGAGAGGCGGTGTAGAGGTTAAGAATACTGGCCACTCTCCCAGAATGCCAGGGTTCTATTCACAGCTCCACATGGCAGTTCATAACTATCTGTGACTCCAGTCTTAGGGTGTCTGACACCCTCTTCTGGCCTCCACAGGCACTAGGCACCCAAGTGGTGCACAAACATACAGGCAGATAAAACACTCATACACATAACATAAGTATTAGTTTAAAGGAGGAAACATTGTCATGGGTTTTGGTACTCAATGAAGGCTTCCTGGAGCAGGGATATTTAATCTGGCTCTTGAAAGGGAAAAGTGTGGGAAAAGAGCAACAAAAGACAGCTAGGGAGCCTTATGGCATACAGTGGGTGGGACAGAGCCAGCATGCCTGAAGACAGCGTGGCTGAGGATAGAGGAGGTCAGAGGTGATCGGGCTGTGGGGTCAAGCTCCTGCTGGGTACCTGGCCTTCTTTTTGTCCAGCTGCACCTCTTCCGTGCTCCCGTTGATGCCATAGAGGGTCATGAAGATGTTGGAGTCTGTGCCTCCACCGACCACGTCACCAGTCCACACTGTCATTTCATAGAGCACCTGCCACGAGAGGGTTCGAGTTTCTGACCCTCAGCCCCACCCACCAAACCACCTGACCCATCAGTGTCCCCAGGGAGAAGAGACACGCTCTCCAAGTCCTGCAGCTGTGAGCTGAGTCTAGTGCAGTTGACCAGGAAGCAAAGCCAGTCCAGCCCCACCTCGCCCCACCTCGCCCCACCGTAATCACACAGCTGGGGCTCTGGCAGAGGCTATAGGCTATGGGAGCCCACCCACATGAGCCCTGCGAAGGCAGGACAGTGGTCTTGGGAGCATGAAGAGCTCCATCTATCCAGGTCTGCCTTCTGCTAGCTTTTTACCTAGGACAGATGCCCCGGCCCTATCCTTTCTCCCTTTACAGAGAGATGGGGAGGGGGAGACAATCCTTGTAGACTCATGAGATATGCAGGTGGCTGAAATACAGTTGGTGCTGGCACTGGGCCTACCATGTGTGTGGAGGAGCTATACAAGTACATGGTCTGGTACCATGTGTATGATGTCCATGCATGTACATAGTGTGGACCATCTGTGTAGTGTGGTGCCATGTATACGGACAGTCTGGCACTATGTGTGTGGTCAGGCTATACGGGTGAGGATGCTGCAGTGGGTCCGAATGTCCCCAACTTCCTGTCATACCCAGCTAGCCCTGATGTCTGTGAGCAAGACATCTGTGGGGATACGCGTGTGTGTGTGTGTGTGTGTGTGTGTGTGTGCGCGCGCGCGCGCATGCGCATGCTTTGAGAGTTCTGCCTCAAGCTACTTATGAAGCCGGCAGTCAATTACCTGTTCATCCAATTTCCACTCTAGATTTGGATTTTGCTCCTAAAGGACCATATTCCCTTTATTTATCTTCAGGCCCTGGGTGGGGCAGGGGGAGCAGAGCTTGTCTTGCCTGAGTGTCTGACTTGAGGCACTTTGAAGGCTCTTCTTCAGAGGTGGCCTTGGGTGGAGGTGTCACCTGTGTGTGGCACCCTGTGGTCTTGGGTTTTTTATTCATCCCTTCTTAACAGGTACCCACAGACAGACTAGTAGCTCTGAGAGCTGAGGAGAGGTGGAGGAACGGCAAGCCTGCCGCATCCTGTCGTACCCAGGCCACTGTCCAGCCCCCATGCTCTTCAGGAAGACTTGGACCATGAACTGTGTGTGCTATGTGTGACCGTGGCCACATCCTGGTCACTGTTCCAGATGTACCTACACTCTTCTCCAGGGTCAGCAGCAGCATGGGAAAGCTTGGCTCTCAGCAGAGCACAGGATATCATTGTGGGGAATGGACAAGTATAGGACTGGAAGAATTACTGAGCACAGGCAGTGCCTTTCTTTCTCTTATCCACACAGGCACAAAAGATAGAAAGGTCAGAAAAGGGTGTTGATGGCCTGAAAGAGACCAGCTTCTGAGGTCAGGCCCTGCTAGTTCCTTTGTTCTCTGGGTCCCTCATTCTCTTCATTTACAGACACAGGTCTTTTTAGATAATTGACATGTTTCCAAATGAGAGATGGAAGCAGGGCTGGGCTCCTGCCACTCTGGCTGGTTTCCTGGAGAGAGGACAGCACAAAGGGCCCTGCAGTTCCTCTTGTGGCTAGCCTATGTTCCTGAACGGCCCTGCAGTTCCTCTCATGGCTAGTCTATGTTCCTGAACGGCCCTGCAGTTGGTACAGTGACTAGCCTATGGTCCTTGAAGGGCCCCGCAGTCTGTGTACTGACTAGCCTAAGGTCCCTGAAGGGCCCCGCAGTCTGTGTACTGACTAGCCTAAGGTCCCTGAAGGGCCCCGCAGTCTGTGTACTGACTAGCCTAAGGTCCTTGAAGGGCCCCGCAGTCTGTGTACTGACTAGCCTACGGTCTTTGCTGTGAACAGTGGGATGTGGCCCTGGTTTTCCCCGACAGAGCTGGAAAGAGCTGTGCTGAGCAGGGTGTGGTGTGTATGGGGGCGAGGGGTGGGCTCAGAGACACACAGAGGCTGGGAAGTGGGTCAGGGAAGAAGCCCAGGATAGACGGCAGGCTCACCCACACTATCCATCTGGTCACAGAGGGAGATGGCTGTGTTTCAGGAAGTTGCCCTGCCCCCGACTCCCCTGCTGGGGAGGGCAGGCACAGGCACAGTTTCCTGTGGAGGATTTGGAGTGCAGAGTTCAGTCCCTCTTGGCGGCTCCCATCTCAGCACAGGAAGGCTTGCTTGGCCCTGACCTCGGTAGGTGGCCTGACTGAACAGAGCTGGGCTGCTGTTGGCTCCACAGCCCATGAAAGAGAGAGAGAAGCAGGTGAGCAGGAGGCCGCTAGCTAGGTGTTTGTCGTTGGACCACCTGCCTCCTGCCTGACCCTGACGTATGAGGTTTTGCAACTCGCCCCAGCTCATGTGACCCATTAGACAGAAAGTAAACCTCATGCCTTCTTGGCTTTTCTTGATGTGATGGATGTCATGTCACTGATATACTGTGAGATCCTGAGGCCCTCAGTCTCTGGCGTCCCTTGCCTTGTTGCTATGCCATGGGTGTGGAGAGCAGTGCGATGTGATCTGGGCAGAGCTGATACCACCCAAAGCCCTTCAGGGACTGTTAGCCATCTCATTGGTTTTGGCCAAGACTGAGCACAGAACAGGCAATGAAGGGAAATGTTTTTTGCATGTGGTGTAGGAGAAGAGGAGACTTCCCCAACGAAACACAGCAGCAGACCAAAAGGCAGCAGTCTCCTCAGCTAAGTGAGTCCAGCCATCTTTCCAGGCTACAGCTTCTGTCCATATCCCAGCGACAGCTCTCCTACCTCCTTCACATTCCTCTTCCCTGTGTCTCCTACTTGCAGAAGACACACACACATACCTTCACCCCGATGTTCACAACCATGGCATCCAGGAGGTCAAAGACACGGGAGGTGACACCATCGCCTCGGTCCTTGGCAAGCCAACAGTTGCAGCGTAATGTGTACTTGGTACCCTGGGTGGGCACTGCCAAGCACAGCTCCTCTACCAGCCAGCAGCTCTCAGGGGAGGCTCCATCGTGGCCCAGCTGTGAGATACATCATCCCTGTGAGGATCTGGACAGAGCTGAGAAAAAGCCTTCCCTGCTCAGTGTCCTCTCCCGGCTTGTGCTCTCCCTCCAGGCATTTCCTCCCAATATGCATCAGGACTTCCATGGAGGACAGGTGATTTATCAGGGTTAATCAAAACATGAAGTGGCCGTGACCTCATTGGGTGAGCTATTTAAAAGAGACCATGGGTGTTAGGGATGGAAAAAGTCAGAGACTTTTCGTCCAAGCTCTTCAAGCTCTCCTACTGGACAAGCTTGGATGAAGGGCATGGACAGGTTTTGGTGATTGTCACTAGGCAAGGAGTAACAGGAAATGAAGGCCTTACCCCCAATAGCAAGAGAATGGTCTGCCCAACAGCTAGTAGGCTTGGAGAAGAATGGAGGCTCAAGAAAATACCACAGGCTGGGTCATGCTTTACTTTCATCTCAGGAGGCCCTGAGAAGTTCCAGCCAGACTCCTGACCCAGGACAAGGCACACACCTGGGTTGTTTTCAGTTACCAGCTTGATGTTAACTTTTAACACAGCAATGGGGAAACGGGTACACAGGGTTATCTCTACTCACGAGGCAGAAATAGGAAACCTGAGGTCACCCCACACCCTGGTGGTGAGGCGGGGGATCTGCCTGTACCCCAGAGGAGCTCCAGGTCACTGTTCTGTCTGTCCACAGTTTCCCGCCCCCACCAGTTGTTTTTATCGGGGGGTCATCGTCAAGGGGACCCAGTGCCAGCACCTCTACTTTCTTGATGATGCCCACATCCAAGCCGCCGACGTAGAACTCCTCCACAGAGCCGCAGCTGAAGCCTCGCTTCCCCTGGGGGTAGTCCAGCCAGATGCGGTTGGTGCGTTCATCGTCCTCCCCAATGAGCACGACAAAGGCCCGGCTGTCCGTGGCCGCATCCTTGTGCTTCCCCGTGGTCACAGACACGTAGTAGGGGATCACTGCAAGAGATCGGTTAGCATCACAGCAGGCTGTCTTGTGGGCTTCAGATCCACAATGACCTTGGGAGGACCCTCTCCTTCCTCACTCGCTCAGATACCAAGTGCAACGAAGACTTTCAGATAGGCTGCAACTTCATGGTGTGTGTCTGCTCTTCAGGAATGAGTAATCAGTAATGCCCAATGAAAGACCCAAGAGGGCCTCCTTGTATCCTTTGCAGTGTCAAGCTTTTGAAAGCCCCATTTAATCGATTATCTTAGGTGAATCTTTCCCTCCCAGGCAAGGAAGAACATGGACAACTTCCCACTAGGTCTGGGGCGGTTACATGCCTGAAACAGTCACCACTGCTGAGAAGGAAGGTCTCACAGAATGCAAATCAAAGAGTACTGTAGCAATAACACGGCTGAGGAAAGTTCGAAAGGCATCCATTTCCAAACCAAAACACATTGGTTTGGTCAGCAGAAAAACTCATTCAGGTCACACAGTTCAGATTCTAGATACTCAGTCGGAATTAATTTTCCTTCCACTAGGGGTGGTTCTGATAGGTAAGCCAGTGATTGCTGGGTGGGATTCTAGGGTAACTGTTTAAAGGGTCTGACTCTCCCGGAAGGAGTGCCCTATTCTGCTTGGGATGTGGATGTGAAGGCTGGTGCCTCAGCCCTCATTGGGGAAGGTTATCTTGGGTAGCCTTTAGGGTAGGAGCCTTTGATAAGGTTTCAGAATGAGCAGGTTGTATTATCAGTGCTCTCAGGGGCATCCTGGAGCTGTTGGGTTAGCTTTAGATGGCTTTCCTTTTATTGCACTAGAGAAATGCTGGAGTTGTTTAAGCCATGGATCTCCAGATCCCTGTCATCGGCAGTTAGGAAGCCTTCTCCTGGCCTGTCATCCCAGTTGACAGGAGTCACTGCCCCGCTGTGGGGGGCTTAGGTTGTGCCATCTGTATCTCTCTGAAAGTTAACCAGACGGGCCTCTCCCAGCTGGCACGCTGTACCAGCACCTTGCTTGGCTCTCCCACAGGTGACCGCTGAGCTTTGTTAAGGGTAGCCATTTTGTGGATCCTGTCATGTTTCACACAAGGAGAAGGTGGCATGTGGAGAGCATGTCAGTCTCTCTGACCCTATAGATCTACCCCATGCTGTCCTGGAGGGTGACATCGTGCTGGTCACACCCCTAAATCTAAGAAGGTAGGACTTTCAAATGGTCAAGAAATAAACATAGAACTGTCTTATCTCAAAAATATGATTGGTGAAGTGAAATTTTCCTTTTTTTAAGAAAGTATTTATTTATTATCTATAGTCTCCCTGTATGTATACCTACACACCAGAAGAGGGTACCAGGTCTCTCCATAGATGGTTATGAGCCACCATGTGGTTGCTGGGAATTGAACTCAGGACCTTTGGAATAACAGCCAGGGCTCTTAACCTCTGAGCCATCTCTCCAGCCCATGAAATGAATTTTTCAAGGACATTGCTTCATGGAGGAGACAAACACAGAGGCCAAGAGACTGACTTATACAAAGCTGGTTTTACTGTCAGAACCAGAAATGGATTTTAAGTCCCCAAACTAACAGCTTGGGACCTCTTGTTCCTGGGCCCAGGAACATACCACATCACACTTCGGTGGCAGGTTCCTGTTGGTCCTGCTTTCTGTTGGGTTGTCCCAGATCCCCTGGCCGGAACTCATGTTCTGAGAGTCTGGGTGAGAACAGAGCTCAAGACAAGAGCTTTCTGATGGGTTAAGGAGATCATCACCACAGTTCTCTCCACTGCTTCCTCTGTAGGGGGCTTCTCTCTGCCTGCTCACCTCACAGGGCTCTTGTCTGTGTAAACACCACCAAGTACAAAGCTCTACATCCACTCGGTCGGTATCAGTAGAGCAACACCCATCTAAGACTAGCTTAAAGCCTCCTTCCTGTGCCTGCTCACCTCCCGAAGAGCTCTGCTTACCCGGGCCATCCTGAACATAGTCAACCATGGGTCCTGTTACTGTGGCGATGTCCACGTCTGCCATCTTGGAACTCAGGGCGATCTCCCAGAAGTCAGCAGGGCTGCTGCAGTTGCTACTACGATCTCCAGTGTACTCCTGCAAGGAAAAGCACAGCCTGGGCTCATTGCACGGCTGGCACCTTCTGCTCCAAGGATTGTCTCTTGGAGAATAAAGATGACAACAGGTTGTGGCTGCACGGAGGTCCCAGCAACCCCCCCCCCCATGAGGTACCTTCTCATAAAAGAGCCTCTCCAGCCGCCCATCCTCCTTCTTCAGGGACAGCCAGCGTCCACACAAGAATAGAAACTCATCCTCGTTGGTGTCATTCCAGATCTCCACCTTCTCTACATACCAGTCTGCACACCATTTGGTGTTGTCATGGCGGAGTTTGATCTTGTAGATGACACCCAGGTCAGCGGCCTCGATGATGAAGGTGTCAGCCTGGAGGGACCAAGTATGGGGAGTTGGCGAGAATCTCACTTTAAGCCCACCCCATCCTCCTAAATTACGGGGTTGAGCAGACATTCCCAGCTGGAGATTCCCCTCTAGAACTGAATCCCAAAGATCATTGTTTACTGTCCGAGCTCAAACTCGCCTCCTCCCTGGCCCCATTATACAGCCCATTCATGTAGGTCCCTCCTTGAGGAAAACTGCCTTTGCCTGGATTTCTCTTGGGATGGGCCTGGGGGTGTCTGGAAGAAAGCATCTCAAGAAGTGTGTGAAATACTTGAAGGCTAGTGCAAATGAGGAGTGAGGTCTGTCAGCCAGAAGAAGCGGCAGCCACTGAGTCCACTGGAGTCAAATTGGGTGCACCCTCCTCGTGGTTGTCTCCGTGTGAGCGGAGGGTTTAACATGTTCACTAGGACATGTGCAGTGGGACAGCGCCACAGAGGGAGGTCAGAGGCCATCTGGGGCCTTGCCCCTTTGGGACCAGCAGAGAGATTGTGGAACAGCATTTTCTATGGAGTGGGTGGCTACAGAGGTCCCATCTCCAGAGATGCCAGCCCCTGTCTCTACTATCTTGATGGTAAAAGATTGCCCCTGCATCCTACTGAATGCACGGGCCAGATGAGGAGTATTTAGACAGCGTCGTGGCTTTTAGGTAAAAGGGAGAGCCTACGTCACAGCAGCGCTGCCTGGTGCTCCTGTGGCACATGGGTGTGAATACAGAGAAAACGTGGAAAGGCTGAGAGCAGAAAGTGTGGATACTCTTCAAACTGGGCTCAGTGGCCTGCTGGGGGCTGTGCAGGGCGGGTCCTACAGTCTGCAAACAACCATGGCAGATTTAGGTGACATCCCTGATTGGCGTGTCCCCAGAAATAAGATATTGCTCTGTTAGCATGGGGAGAGGGGCTGGTGGCACCTGCAGGGGAGAGAGGTTGGGTTCAATACAGAAGCAGACGAGGAAGGGCTGGCGGTGATGAAGCTATCCCAGCAGATCTGAGGGCACTTGTAAGGAGACTCTCAGACCAGGGAATTGATTGAACGTGGGCAGGCAGAGGGTACTGATAAGAGAGGGGGCACCAAGAGTGACTACCAGCTCCCAGAGCAAGCAGCTAGAGAGCGGCAGCTTTCAAATCCTCAACAATGAACTTAGGAAGTCAGGTTAGTAACTGGGCCAGATGCAGCTTCAACTCTTCTTGTGGGGCAACAAAACCAGAAGAGGTGGGCATGGTGGCCCATGTCTGTAATTCCAGCACTTGGGAAGTGGAGGCAGGAATACTGTCATGAGTTCGAGGTCAGCTGGGGTCACATGGTAAGTTCTGGGTAAACTCTGGCTATAGAGTGAGACCCTATCTCAAAAAACTCCAACAAAACAAAACAACAAAAACTACAAACAAACAAAAAATATCAGAAGAAACAAACAAAAAAAAACATGATGGGGCAGAGTTCTTAGAGCAGAGAGAGAGGGAGGGAGGGAGGAAGAGAGAGAAAGAGAGAGATGGAGGGAGGAAGAGGAGACAGAGAGGGAGAGGGAGAGGGAGAGGGAGGGAAGTGAGTCTGAACTTAAAGAATAGATTGCTTACATTTTTGTTCATGTATTCTCTGTGTGTATTTGTTGAGCACCTATTGTTTGCCAGGCTCTGGCATGAACAAAAGTCTGTCTATCAGCCACATGAGGCACATTACTATTATACCAATGTCTTTACCAGATGCCAACAGTAGGTATCCATGGCAGGTGGGGGGAGGGAACTCTCCCAAGCCTTAGCAAGACCCATGTTGGCTAGCCAACTAGGCACAGTTGGGCATCTCATGGTTTAATTCAGCTGGCTTTCACAGTCACTCAAAACTATTTTATGAGACACGGAGATATTAAGTAAGTTGTCCAAAATTACATAACCAATTAGTCTTAGAGCTGGTGTCTAATTAAGGAAATCTGAGCCCATCTGGGTACTTGATCAAACATGTACTTGGTCTAGAGCCAGGGACATCACAGGAATTCACTTTGGCCTCTTCAGCTTTCTATTTTTCTAAAACGAAAGAGCAAGATAGGCCCTTCTCCTGAGCAGGGTACTCAGGCAATAAACAGTTACATCTCATGTTCTCTCTCTCTCTCTCTCTCTCTCTCTCTCTGTGTGTGTGTGTGTGTGTGTGTGTGTGTATGACTTGTAAATTATCTTCCTCGGTATGATGTACTTTTCTTCTTGCTCAGTGCAGAGGTCTAATTAGGAATCCTGTTGTTATTCCCAATTCAGAAGCAGGAACGTGAAGTTAAAGGCTGATTGATGGTCTTTATCTAGCTGGTTAATGAGAGTGCTGGGACATGGCTTCTGAGGGACCTGCAGCCAGGTGAGGGCTCCTTCTTTGAGCATAGCACATGGGGTCACCAGGCATTTCAGATCCACTCACAGGACACCTGCTCCCTGTCCCGCTGCTAATTCCTTCCTCAAAAGCAGCAGATGGTTCGATACAAAAGGCCTGTCTGGCTGAGAGCTGGGCTCTTGGGACATGCATGGATGCCTGCACAGGCATGGCCATTGGCAAGATAGAAGCTGGACCAGACCTATGACTCTCCTCTTTGGAGATTCTCCTGGAGAGGGAAGCTGAGCTGCACAGATGGGA
This sequence comes from Psammomys obesus, assembly GCF_907164565.1. Lineage (NCBI taxonomy): Eukaryota > Metazoa > Chordata > Mammalia > Rodentia > Muridae > Psammomys > Psammomys obesus. Next base: position 37,662,963 of record NW_026596040.1, on the reverse strand, counting down.
AAGTTTCAGTGGTCTTTCGTCCTTCCTGTAAATCATAGCACAGCAGAGCTATAAGCGCTGCAGACACTGACTGGCCATGTGTCTTTCAAGCCTCTTTAGAGTCACAGAACCCTAACAGAGAGCATTATTGCCCTCAACAAACTGGTCAGGTCAAGGAGAGTCTACCTGGGTGGGTAAGGGGGCCCTGCTGCTCCCTAGTTTTATTTATATTGTTCCTGAGGGCCCCAGCTCTGTGCAACACACCTGAGCCAACTTCTCTTTACTTTCTCATCCTTGAGACAAGGAAACTAAGGTCAGCAAAGTTGAATCAGACAAGGTGGTGAAGGCAGAGCCAGGCTTCCAGGCCACTAATCAAGTCTCTGTCAGGCCAGTCCCAGCCACAATACAGCCTCCACCTCCACATGCGTGGACCCTCCACAGTGAGCTGGCTTCCTGAAGAGGCCACTGCCACACAGAGAACAATCTAGAGCTCAGGTCCACACTTCCACTCAACCCCACCCCGTATACAAAACGTGGAGAAATGCACTGGCCAGAAACGGGGGCAATCTGTGCTTGCAGGGTAAAAACAGTATCAAAAGCCCAAAGGAGGATCATGGCACCCCACAGAATCCAAAGATAGCCTCAGGGCCAGGAGACCTGGCACTCAGATGGCTGGAGCCAGAGAGGAGACAGGTGAAACGAACCCAGCGTGTCCCTCCTACCGTTCCTCTCTCAAACTTGTTGGTGCGGTTCTCTGACTTGCCGAGGTACCTCTCCCCCGTGTCCCCGAGGTCTCCGTAGATGGTAATGTAGACCTTGGCATCTGTCCCTGCCCCAGGAACGTTCCCAGTGAAGATCTGCACCGAGTACAGCACAACTACCCATCAAGTTGGGCAGACAGACAGACAAACGGACAGACAGATGGAAGAGAAAGGTGGAAGCACGTTAGCTCTCGGGAGCAGGGTTGGTCGGTATACAAAGGTCTCTTCCAGGCCCTGAATCAGCAGCATTTTCCTTTCACTCCTTGGCTATGTGTGGTCAGTGGCACACTGTGCGGGGTCTTCAGTCAGAGGTCACATGTCAGGTGTGGATTCTCAGAAAATTGAAAGATGGGGGTGTTGGGAGTGCCCTCCCAGTCCATTCCTTCACCCAGTCAAGCTAGTCCAAGGAGACTGCCTTAGGTATGTCTTCACTATGGCCATTGAGTCTTCATGTTGTGACAAGGCCTCGTCACCTAACTACACCAGTTCCTTCTAACCGGATTGTAGGTGTGTGTGTGTGTGTGTGTGTGTGTGTGTGTGTGTGTGTGTAGTGGTTTTTAAAAAATCACCATCATTCTTATTTTGATTTATTCTTCAGCCCACCCACTAGTACCACTCACCTTGCCCCAGACAAACTCTTTCTCCCCAAACCACAGTGACTGATGCCCTCTCCTGTCCCCACAGTGCCTGGCAAAGGGCTCAGTATCCAGGTGACTGGTATACAAAGATCTTGAGGAGAATGGAACTGAGTGTGGGGTCTTGGCTTTGTTCTGGTGATGTGGCTCAGCAAGGAAGAATAAGACAGCTGCTTCCCCAGCCTCCAGCCCCATGGATTAGAAAGTCCCCCACGTGCTTCTAGAGAGGCTGGGAAGACTGCGTTCTCTCTCTACATGCCTTTGCTCTGGGAAATCCAAGGGAACAGGATGGAAAGGAATCTTTTTAGAGTAGTGCTTAGAAACTGGGAGGTTTCCTGCAGTACTGCTTTTGGTCACCCAGAGAAATGGTAGACTGTCAGCATGGACCCAGAGTGCACTGGTACTGCACGGCAGGTAGCTAGGGTGGGGTGATTCCTACCCTGGACTGAGGGCCATTCCTGTGAATCCTGGGGACTTACAAGACATTAGAAAATGGTTCTCTTTCACACATTGACCAAGATGAACTTTCTTTCTGACCCCTGTAAATGGGCCCACAGTCATCTCAGTGCAGCGAATCAACGTGCTGTGGGCAGCACAGTTAGGGACACGTCCATGCCCTGTATGGTTCCTGATGTGTTGTTTTTCCCCTGTATTCCACAGCATCGTGCTTCCTTCTGGCTTTCTTGGGTTCCTCACCTTCCACACAGCCCACGGCCACTAAATTATTTAGCTCCATCTTCACCCTTCTGCTCTCATTTTGTACAACCTGGCTGTACTGCTCGTTTTTAAACTCTATTTGAAGTTCCTAAAGCCTCTCCCTTCCAACCCCCAACCCTAGGTAGGACAGAGAAGGTGAGGGAGGAGAAGGGGTACAGACCACTTTACTTCTCCTGGCTGTTTAGGGTCATGTGGTCCCCGGGGCTACCAATCTCCACCACCAGCAGATGCAGCAGGCAGTCTCCCCCAGAACCCCTGCATTGAAACGTTTCTCTCCGTCCACCACACCTTCCATCTCTGGTCACTCCAACTGGCACACCCCCCACCAACACCTCATGCCCCCTTCCCCTCTCTGGGCTTTCATATTTATATCCTTCAGAGTCCCAGACTACACCTCTCTTTGTGCCACACGGAGCAGGCTGTTACCAGCTGGCAAAGGCCACACTCTACATGAGACAATTATCAGCTATGGAAAAATGAAAACCCCAACTAAAACCCCACACTTGGGATTCAAACAAAAACATATCTATATAACATAACTGAGTTTACGAAGGAACTGAAACTTCCACCTGGCTTTGTCTTCCTTGGCCTCCTGAGTCTACATCTTCAACCCAGGTTCCTGGGCTTCAAACTTCCAATTCCTGTCACCTAGTAACTGCCTCCCCAAGACAGGACCCCAGCGTCACAAACATCTATGTGCACTTGATCCCTCCTGTATCCTACACCATCTCCAAACCTACCCTTACCTTCCCCCTCTTCATAGCTCATGCTCCCTCATTCTCCCTCGTTGCTGATACAGTCAAGAGTCGGGGACCAGTCCCATTTGCTCCAGCTCTACCCTGCTCAGCTTAGCACAGAAGCAGCCAGCTTGTCACAGGCCTCAGGAACTGATGATGAAATTGTCTTTTTGTAGCTTAAAAGAGTCAGCAATAAGTACCCAAGTCTGCCGGGCCAACACCAACACAAGGTAACATTAGGAATCCTGTCAGAGCTTAGACACAACATTTGATGACTGTCCTCTCCCTGCCACACCCCTCCGCTTCTGGCTGCATTCAAGCTCAGTTCTGCAGGCGAAATTATCACAGGTGGGTGGAGCTGTTAGAAATTCCTTTTCTAGGCGCCCTTGTCCCAGACTGGATGAATGATCTTCTAACACCCCCACTCCACCTCCTGCTGCTTTCTCTGGTCCTTTGGGAATTGAGAAAACTAATTCAGCTTCTGGATGCTGAGCAACATGGGGATACAGGATCCAGCTATTTCTGGATCCTCCTCTCTCCCATCCCACCCAGGCCACACAGCTTGTCAGGGAAGAGGTGTTTCCTTAGAAACCTCAGAGAAGGTTCTGTGAAGTGCTGTTTAGAAAGAACATCCCAAGAGTGATGCTGGGAACAGCAGCCCGGCTTGTCCATCTGTGGTCCAAATAGAAAAAAAAAAGAATCTCCCTGACTGAATAGTAAAGACAATTTGGAGAAAAGGATGTGGATGGAGAGAGAGGCACTCTTGAGCAAGATGGTTTAGATTAAAGGAAAGCAGGGGCTGTCACTGCTTTACATAAAAAGGAAAACACATTTGCCTCTTGTCTTCTAACTCTCATAGCAGAAAGCTCTTGCTTTTTGCCCCCACTGGCTTCCTAAGAGAATCTTGAGTTTTAATGGAATCCTGGGTTTTACTCCAGTTTTCCCCAAACCATAACACTATAAATTTGGGTTGGGTTTCCGGTTCTTGGAGCTTCTATGGTCTCTTTAGACTACCATGTTGGGGAGGACCATGGGCACCCTTTGTGTAGCATCAGTGGTGGAAACTCCTACAGGCGACATTGACTCTCGGACAGCTAAAGCTTACTCAGAGCTGAGTGGCTGGTCAGTGCTACCTGTGTGGTAAAGGAAGGACACGTGTGTGTGCATGTACAGGCATGGGCACACAGTGTAGTTAGAGAAGGCTGGGGGATGAGCCTTGTATGCCAGTAGGCACCAGAAAGGACCTACACTAAGCAGACTATTGAGGGAGGTAGGAGGATAACCAGAAAATGGTGATGTCACTGAGACCAAAGGGAGGAAGAAGCACAGGGAGTGCGTGGTCGGGATGATTCAAGTTCTGACAAGAAATAACATCCATGGGTGACAGTGACTGGCTCATGCAGAAAACAAAACCCCACAACCTTGGACAAACCTAGAGCCTGGACCTAATCTCCTGAGATTTCTTGCCAGGAGATTTCTACCTTGTTTGGTTGTTGTTGTTTATTCTGTTCTGTTTTTCTTAAGAAACAAATCTTTTACAGTACAGGGTTTCAAACCAGGTGCTCACGTGTTGGGCATTTACTCTCCCACTGAGCTGCACTCTGGCATAGACTGTCCAGCAACAGCAGAAAGGGCCACACTACATCAACTAGTAGCCCAATGAGCTGAGCAACAGAAAGCTAGGAACAGGGGAATGCAGGTAGTGGGTGTTATCGGAACACACACTTGAGCGAAACAGGCCAGACTCTGAAGACCGGCTTGCCATCTACCAGCTGTGTGAATGTGGCTCTGTGACCTCTGTGAGTTTCCCAGTCACAGCATAGACCATCCTCCTGTGTGAGTAGGCTCAACCTGGCAGGGGCAGATGCTTTACCAGCAGGGCTGTGGTCCTGGAGCTTCCTGTGTGACAAGGGCCACCCCCCCACACTTACTGTCCAGAGGCTCCTCCACTTCCTTGTAGACTTGTCTTAAGGACCCGTCTTTCATGTACTTCTCAGTGAAGATGTCATAAGGCACCAGTTCTCGGATGGTCTTCTTGTCATCCTCAGAGGTGGCCAGCCATCGATCACACGGGAAAGTCAGGGTCTCTGTACCCTGGGGCGAGGAGGAAAACCAGTCTGTGAGGAGAGACCACCAACTCCAGAGATTCGCCAGCATCATCAAGCTCACAGGAGCCAAAGACAAGTAAGGTGTCTCCTCATAGTAAGAAGACACGGGGAACCTTCCTGGCCCAATCAGAGGAGACCTAGCCTTAGAGATTCGCACAACCACAGCAGGAGGAGTTAGCTTTTGAAGCCTGTACCTGTTGGGTCACTTAAAAATCAATATCTGACCCCTCTCCCAGATGCATGGGGTCAATGAGTGACCCCATCTTGTCACCAGCAGCTCGCCGTCTCCTAACTGTGGAAGTTTACATTTTCCTAGTGTTTTCCAAGTTGTTCAGGTTAGATTTCCCTCTGGAGCTGACCCTGAGTAGAAGCAAGGACACGCTGATCACTCACTGGTGCTGGTGCTTTGGAGCTTGGGGCAGAGACATAGACGGGACTAGATTGCCAAGGTCAGTGCTTCTCAACCTTCCTAATGCTGCAATAACCCTTTAACACAGTACTTCACGTTGTGGTGACATCCAACATAAAATTATTTTTGTTGCTACTTCACAACGGTAATTTGTTACTGTTATGAATCACAATGTAAATATCTGATTTGTAGGATATCTGATGTGTGACCCTTATGAAACAGTCGTTTAACCTCAAAGGAGTTGCGCCTCACAGGTTGAGAGCCACTGGCCAGACTCTTTTCCTTGATCTCTTGAAGATTCTGCCTTGGACCCCCCTTGGACCCGAGCTGGTTAACATGCCCCAGAGGCTGGAGCAGCCAGCAAGCCAGTATGCGGTGACCTAATTCCGGAAGAGGAAGAAGAAGACGAGGCAGCGGGACAGACCCCTCTCAGACTTACGTCTTTATCGGGGAGGAGCCTGCGGATGTCCACGTGGGAGCAGTGCCACCCGGGGTTTACGCCTGTGTTATCATGACCAATCCGAATTTTTTCAATGATTTCGCCCACGTCTTCTAACTTCAGAAAGGGAAAGAAGGCACTGCGTGTTAGCGCAAAGGCTTCGGTTGCGTTGCACATCCTTGGGGCAGCCATGTTCAGATCCCTCTGGACCTTATTTGCTCTCCACGTGTCTCTACTGAGCAGGCAGGCCGAGCCCCTGCTCTGCACATGCTAATGCTACATTCCCTCAGTCAGGACATAGTTGGCCATAATCTGGGCACTCGGTCTTTCAGGGATGTCTGACTCTACTTCCTGAGGCCATGGGAGCCGTAGTAGTATGTCCTCTAAGAACTGAATTGGGTCTCAGAAGAGGAGATCAGGTACAGCCCGTGCTCCTGTCTCTCTAGGCAGACCGTGTCCAAATCTTCTAATTCTTAAGAGCCCCTCCACTTTGGTAGTTCTTTTTCTCTACTTCTACAAATTCTACTTCCTCAAACTTACAGAAAATGGTGTCTGAGTCACCCAAAGCTGGGACCGTGGCTGGGGCAGCCCACTGAGATCATGCCTAGGTCAAAGACCACAGCATGGTTCTTTTTTGTCACCTGATCAAGCACCATGCTGTCCTATAGACAGACAAGGATGTCACAGCTTCCATGAAATTGCTGCTTCCCCCAAGATGCTTTACCACCTGACACCTGCTCTGAATCAGAGAACAGAATCCATGGCCACAGTGGTCCTTAGAGGCCTTGCAGGCCCAGAGAGCTCAGTAACGAAACAAAGATTGGTGCTTCCTGGTAATGTAAGGCCTGTAGAAATTTTAAATGGATCTTATTTATCTGTCAGAGAAGTACTGTTGCCCCAAGTGAAGGCTGAGGTCCACAGCATCTCAGATGACAACCTTGCTGACCAAAGTGGCCGGGAAATGAAGGTCCCTGGCTTTTCTTCTACCCGGGGTCTTCTTTTTCCTTCCCTGTCCCATAGGCTTTGAGGTTTGGGGCATGTGGCTTCAATGGGACTTATGAAAATTTAATTGCTTGTATCAGGGGACCATCTTGGCTGTGGTACCATGGACAGCAAAGAGGCCTTCAGAGGACTGGTAGTCAGGGGTGATGGACCTCATAGATAGGCTCAGAAGTCATGGGCATCAGAAAAGGCCCTAGTCTTCTTCCTTAGGAGGGGTGAAGGCATTGCCCAAGAAGGCTCTGGAGCTGAACTCCCTAGCTCACTGCATAATGCCATCTTCGCAAGGTTCAAACGTTTCTTGTTCTGGGTGCTTATGTGTGATATGGGATTGTTATAGCACCACCCTCTAGGTATTGTCATGAGGGTGTCATGACTTAGAACAGGGCTGGCATTTCAGAAGAGCTCAGGAATCCTAACTGGTCAGTGTTCTTCTCCCCAGCCAAGCCTTTAGGGTGGACTACAGAGATGGGGAACAGTTTGCTAATGGCTGATTCAGACTCAGGACAGGAAGGTGAGCTGTGGACTGAGTGACGGACAGAGAATCCATTGGGGAAGAGTAGAGAGGTGGAAGATGTAGGCAGAAAAGAGAAGCTAGGAAACAAAGCCTTTTCATTTGCTCAAGTGCCCTTGTTCCCCTAAGAGCCAAACATTGAGAAAGGAACACCAACAGCAAATGAACTGGCAAATTATGGCTGCCTACTAATGGGGGACCTCACTGATGAAAGCCCTGCAGAGATGTAACCCGGGCATTGATGACGTCACATGATCCACCCACAACATCACTGTGGGTGGAGAGATGTTAGTCTGTGTAGATGAATGAATCTGCCTTGATTTTTCCACGAGAGACCTCCCACCAAAGCTGACTGCTCCCAGAGAGGGTGGGAAAGAAAGTGAGATTCTTGGGGCAGCAGCTGGATGAAAAGAACAAGCTGGACATTGTTTCCCACCAGAATACAAGGGCATGGCACCACCACTCCCCATTACCCAGTGAGTTGAGGCTCCCAAAGCTCCTGGCTCCTCTTCAAACCTGGCTTCATCCCTACCCTCTTCCTAAGTCCCACCACACTCCTCCTGGCCCCTCAAGCTCCATACTGTCCCTGTTCCACCCATGGGCTCTTGGGTAAAATGCCTCTCCTCCTTGGCCCCTTGCTGTCCCTGTTCTACTCATGGGCTGTTGAGTGCAAAATGCCTCTCCTCCTTGTCCTGAGAATGCTTACCCACATGCCTGGCTTTAAGCCATCTCCTCCAAGACCCTTTCCTCTCTGAACACTAATGGCAATCTCAGTCCACTTGGGCGTCTACCACAGGGTAGAAGAATACACATGCCAAAGTCAGTTACCCGGGTTTCATTCTGGCTCCCCTGCATGCTAGCTGTGTGGTTTGGGAAAAGCCACTGCCTTCGCTGTGCCGCAGGCCCCTCCAGGGCCAGTACAGCACAGAATTGTTACAAGAGTCCACTAAGTGAACATAGATAAATCCCATAGGACAAGTGATGGTGTCAATCCCAGGTTTTCCATCTCGTGTGGAGGACTAGGCTCTCCAGCTAGCCCACAAGCTCCTGGCAGGCAGAGTCTTCTGTTGTGTCTCCTGCCCATGCTAGCTCACTGGAGAGGACAGGACAAACATGATGAGTTGCTCTGCAAGCATAATGAGTTAGTTGCTCTGCATAGAGGCAAGTGGGAATTCCAAGGTGCTGGAACCCACATCTCCCAGCAAACATCAGATGGCAGAATCCCTTACCCAGACCTGATAGGAGCTGTGAAACACAACAGTTCTGTGTTCAAATGGCTACAGCTTAAAAGCCAAGCAGGTGACACAGCCCTGCACAATCTCCTGGGAGAGATTTGCACCATCTAGCACCCCAGCTCCTGCCTTCCTGGAAGCCATGATGCATGGGAGAAGCAGGAAGATGTCCTGTTGGTATGGCTTCTGTTTCCCGGGTTCTGGTCACTTGTCATCTTTAATCATGGCGCTTGTCCTAGAAAGCTCCAGCTAACTTTATCACCCTCCTGTCTGGCTGGACACAGGGAGGCTCAGAGAGGCTAGGCAAGCTGCTCATGTCCTATTGGCTGTGGTCAATCTCGATGAAGTGCTACTCCAACCCCACCCATCTGTGGCAGTGCACGGAGTCAGGTACCTCCACAATGAAGCGAGAGGCGGACTTCCTCTCGAAGAACAGCTTCTGCTCCCTCTTGTTGGTGCACAGGAACTTCTGCCGGGTGCACACAGCATCACAGCCATAGATGACTACAAAGATGTTGGCATCGGTCCCAGCAGCAAAGACATCACTAGTGTAGAGGGTGATCTCATAAGGGACAACTGAGAGGGGCAGCAAAAGGCAAGGTCAGGGGTGGCAGGGAAAAAAAAAACAGAAGAAACCATAGGTGAGGTCAAGTCCTTTATAGCATCAACTTTTCATGCCTACTATCCAGAGACAGCCCCTGATCCTTCAGACCATGGATTTACAACTGCAGGCTGGCTGAAGATGGAGGTTATGGATTTTGGAAATCTCAAGCCTGAATCTGGAACCTAGCTTGATGACTAGTGTGTCCTGGACAAGTTATTCAGGAGCTTTGGTTTCCATTAAAGTGCCTCAACAGGAGGCTTAGCAGTCATTTGTAACCCGGAGCTTTATATTTCAGAGGCAAACTGTTGGTAAGGTCACCCAGGCTGCCATGATAGGATGCCATTCTCTCCTCATTTTGTTCTTGGCTCTCAGCCTCTCATTTGCTCCCTTGAACAATCCATCTCACACCTGGCCTCTCGTTCAGCTTCCCTGGCTTTGTAGATGCTTCTTATAGGGGAGTGGCCAGGAGGAGGAAAGGGATTCTCTGGGGTTTTCCCATAGCCACAGGACTATCAGTCTTTAAAGGAGAGTTGGTACATTAGAGCAGCAACTTCTGAGTACGGCTGCTCCATGACACGTGACCCTCTGTTTCTGTGTGGGCTGGGGATCTTCTCTTCAGGAGCTCTTGGACAGATTGATAAGCAGATATTCCTAAGCCCCTCTTCAGATTGTCTATGGGGTGGACCTAATTCACACCTCACACTATGGTTTGAAGTTATTAATCTAAAATAGCAGTGTCAAGTCCAGGGTCAGATTCATTAGCAGGTGATGAATGTAAGTGAGCAGTTAGCAGTGTTCTGAACAAAAGTTACTGTTGCCTACCATACCGAGTGAGGTCATTTTTGTGACGTGTTTGCTTGTCACATGCATACATGAATGAATGTGCTCATTATGGATTGCTGGAGAGAGAGAGAGAATGAATACAGGCTGGGAAGAGGGCTCCGTGGGTAATGTGTCTGTCATGCAAGCAGGAGGACCTGAATTCAGATCCCCGGAACCCACATAAAAAGCTAGGCGCTGTGAAGTCACACACCTCTCTCACCAGCACCTAGGGCTAGGACAGAGATGAGCGGACCCCTAAAGTTTACCAGTTAACTAGCCTAGCCAAACTGATGGGAGCTGCAGCTTCAGTCTTGAAAAATAAGAGGTGCAAAGCAATGGAGGAGACATATAACACTGAGGTCTGACCTCAGCATGCAGCGACACACGTTATACATGCTATATCACATACATTACCAAAGAACAGAAGGAGGGAAGAATGGGAGGGAGGGAGGAAGGGAGGAAGGGAGGAGGAAGGAAGGCAGAAAGAACAGAAGGAAGGAACAAAGGAAGGAAGGAAAGAAGGAAGGAAGGAAGGAAGGAAGGAAGGAAGGAAGGAAGGAAGGAAGGAAG
>NW_026596040.1:37649551-37652427 GCF_907164565.1 Psammomys obesus | reverse complement strand
AAGGAAGGAAGGAAGGAAGGAAGGAAGGAAGGAAGGAAGGAAGGAAGAAAAAAAGGAAATTAAGACCCCAGAGGAGTCCACAAGCAAACACACCTTATTTTGTGCTTTTGGATCTTAAAGGGAGCCATCCATATGAGGAGCTACCAGCTCTTAGGGGATCCCCACCTTCTCCCAACGAGGAGCCTGCCTTCAGTGTACTAAAAAGAATTCTCTGAAGACGGACAGAGGCTTCCATGCCTGTGCTGATGTCAGTCTGGGAACTTGTCCGCCAGATTCAACACTATACCCTCGACAGTCATTTTAATCCCCCATGGTGCCTGGTATTGTGCCCATTTTAACACAGGAGAAAGCAAGACACAGAGAGTTGAAGACCTGAGCATTGTCTTGTTATTGTCTGCAAGAGTCCTGGAACCAATCCCCAAAGATACAGAGGAACGCTCGTGTACTCAGACCGTGAAATCCCACGCTGCTGGGAGACAAGGCGTGGCCTGCTGGTGCAGGAAGGGAGCTGGCAGCTGCTGCAGGCTGCATTCTCTCACTCCTGCTGCCCCTGCTGAGTGTCCTGAGACTAGCCTGCACTGCCCAAGCCGTGACTAGGGGAAAGGTCACTTCAGTTCAGGTTTTGTATTTCGGAAAATACACTGATGACCAGTTGGTTTCCTCTTTGGCTGCTGCAAAAGCATGTTTCTGGTCCATGCTGTTTAAGTCTAAGTTGTTTGAGAAAAAAAAAAATTAGTACTGTTCATTATGTAGCTAGAAAAAAAAAAGAATGTTCTGTGTGAATTTTAGATTTCACCAAATTCTGACAGATTTTCACAGTTGGGCTGATTTCCGTTTGGGTGTTAGCACCTAGCGCAGACTTACAGGGACATGAGCATGAGATGTGAACATTTTCATGTCTCTTTGATTTGTCCAGTGAAAGGAATTATATTTACCCTCAAGTTCTCTCCACAACCCCCATCAGCAGAAAAACCTCAGAACAGGGATTTCTCTGGCCTGGTAGACTGTAAAGAGGATTGGGATCGGCTCATGGCTCCTCACGACCACCCCCCATCATTGTCCCAGAGAGGCTAGGTGATACATTGTTGGATGTAAGTGTTGGGAAGAGTTTGGAATAAACCTGTATTATCTTTTTGGGGTCCTGGGCTAGGCCCACAGTACCCCTTCAACCCCACAGCACAGGACATTTGAAGAAAGAACAAGAGAGAGGAACAGAATCTCTGAGGTGGGTTTGACCCTAGCTCAACTGTGGAGGAAGCTTGGAGGCTGAGTTGGGATGACAGGTTATGGGTCCCCCAGGAGGACCAGCCTTGCCATGAGGGTTCCTACATGGCGTGTAAAGCCTTGTCTGAAGTTCTGCATGGAAGAGGTCCCGGACGATGGCTCCGTCATCCTCATTCTTTGCCAGCCAACGGCCACAGGGAAAAGTCATGCACTTTCCAAGAGATGGGGCATCCACCTCCACCCAGTCTACAAACCAGCCTGGGGCCTTGCCTGTAGATGGAGAGAGAGAAAGGCAGAGCCCATTAAGAGCATGTGCAGATGCGGCTTCCTAGGGTGAGCTCAGAGACTCCCAGGACTCTCCCCTTCTTGACATTGACAACCAGAGCTCTACCAGGTCTGTAGCACCATCTTGCTGACAGCATTGTCAAGATGACACGTATTAAGACATGCACATGGCTGAAACTGCATCTCACTCCAGGCTGGACCAGTGAAAGCAGGGACAGTAAAAGGGCAGTGGCAGAAGACCAACCTGTCGTTGTTGGTCTAGGAGAAGCACCAAGAGGCGGTAACAGGAGAGTAGGCAAGTTTGGGCAAGGGAAGCATGGATGCTGTCCAGGGTGGGCAAAGCTCTAGGCAGGAGCTCAGCTTGTGTTCACGGAGACATTCTCCTCTCATCATATGTTGGACATGAGGCCCACAGCTCCCTGATTCTATTTGTGATGGATGAAAGGTGAGGCAGCAGGTGCTAAGCTTAGGGAAGAAAGTGAAGACCAGGTAGAGATCCTAATCCTACAGTCTGCCAGCCCCTGCTTCTAGGAAAGGGGTTTCTTCTCATGCTAAGAAGCAGAGCTTTGGGGAACAGCACAGAGTCCCACTTTCCTGTGGAAAAATGGACACACCTTTGCCTGGCTGCTTTGTCAGTGGCTTCCATGAAGATAAGGCCGGCTTGTTGGTCCTGTACTGGGGTATCTAGGCTAGCAATTGTGTATGAGCAAGGGACTTGAAAGTCAAGCACATTCTCGGAATTCCTGAATCAGAGACACCCTGGTGGACTTTGGGAGTCATACTCCAATACCCCCTCCCACTTAGGGTGACACCAGTGCACCGCCAGGCCAGAGAGCCATTGTGCTATTTCAGGGGCTTTCTAACCCAGTTGCACATTACAAGCTCCGGGGTTGGGATCTGGAGAAGGGCTCCTCAAAGCACCCGTGTTCAGGTCCCCAGGCAGAGCAACCGGCCCCAAATCTGCCGCAGCCAGGGCTCCGCCGGGTGAGTGGGGCCCGGAAGCTGTGCCATCCTGGAAGACTGCCCGTGCACACTGACTTGCCCCCTGGCTCTCGAGTTCTACCACAGGACAGAAGGAGGGGAAACCAGACCTGTGTTGTCATGGCCGATCCTAACTTTCCACAGCTCTCCCAGCTCCAGCGTCTCCACAGTGAAGATTTCAATGCTGTCCCTCTCAAATTTGTCACTGTTGGTCTTGGAGGACTTCAGGAGGGTCATTCCTGCCAACCAGAGAACCCCAACATGACTGGCTGCCTCTAAGGCCTCCCCAACCTGGCCTCACTCACCATCCTAATGATGCCCAACCTTCTGAGTTTCCATCAGACCATCAAAGGTGCCGCTCCACCCACAGTGTGTGTGTGTGTGTG
>NW_026596040.1:37602462-37649541 GCF_907164565.1 Psammomys obesus | reverse complement strand
CGGGGCAGACCTACTGACAAAGTCACCTTCCCCACACCCACAGACCATCAGCGATCTCTATGGGGACGTGACATAAAAATTCCCTGGAGACTCACCTGGACCTACAAAGAGAGACAGCTTCAAGTGCCACACATGAAATTTGGGGCCGGCTGTGGTATCCACATCAGTCTTCACCATGCCCTCCTGCCTGCTTGGTACAATTTGGCCTCGAAGCCCATCACCCCAGGTCTAGTCCCTCCTGTAGAAAGCCTCTGACACTCAACCTTAGGGCAGACTGACATAACTGCTCAGGCAGGCAGACAGACAGACAGACACCCTGTCCTGGTGCCTGGTTTTGCCTTCTACCATCCATTGGTCCTGGGAAAATGACTTGATGTCTATGACTTGCTTCCTCAAACACTGGAAAGAGATGATCCAGTGCTTTCCCTGCAGAGCTACTGTGAGGCCTGAAGAAGACTACGATGACGAGTGCTCAACATGATGACAGCGGAAAGCTCCAGGTGGTCCCTCAGACATGACCCAGGCTCACTGATTATCAGCCGTGACCTAATTTGTTCATTAAACACCATTTGCTCTATTCAACCTACTAAGCAGTGACAATTGATACTTTTGAGTACTCCTTTGGCCCCCAAATTTTAAGTGTTCTGTGTAATGAAACTCACAGCTCCATAAGACACGTAAAGCTTTATCGCTGTTTTACAAATGGGGAAAACTAAGGCACAGAGTGGCTAAGCCACTTGCCCCTGGTCACACAGCCAGTGCTGGAATGGAAATTTGAATAAACCAATCAGGCTCCAGCTTTGAATTAGCGCATCACTGCACTAGAATGGAATCGCCTCACGGTCGGGGCTGGGTTGGTTCATTCCTCAGGGGTGCTTGGCCCAGGGCTTCAAGTTAATACAAGAAGAGTGCATGAAGAATTGTTTCCTCTGTAGACACAGGCAGAATGCCTGCGAGAGTTGAACGGAAGGTGACAACGCTAAATTGAAGGTGCCACCTGCCCTGAGCTTCTGTACAGCTTCTGGAGTAACTCTGGAATTCCCTGAAGACCTTATTGTGGGGACCCCTGGAACTCCCAGGGCTGATTTTTATAGAACTCGAAAGAGTCCTTTCTTCCATTTGATTCTTGGGGTACAGTTAGGGCAAGCACAGCAGGAGCAGGCTGGCTCCAGGCAGAAGAGGTTTTGTAGGAACAGAGAAGCTGCCTTTGTCTCCTTGGGCCCAGTACTGTGTTCTGCTGTGAGACAGGTATGCAAGAGAGTTTCCAGAAGAAGAGAGACCTTCTGATAAGTCTTCCAGGGTGCCCAGAAAGCCCTGTGTTTCTTTCTTACCATTGTCATCTTGTGTGCCAAACAGTGTGATGAAGACGTTGGCATCTGTGCCCGCGTTCTTCTTGTCCCCGGTCTTTACGGTTACTGAAAATGTGGTTGCCTTATCTGCGAGGAGAAGATGACAGAGACGTGAACTTAGATCACCTGGGGATACCAAGAAGTGGAAGGGGAGGCCATGATCTGTCCACCGCGCCTCTGTCACTCCAGTTCCTCCCCTGTATCCATCCTGTAGCAGTGAGCTGTGGTAAGCAACGAATGTGTCTGTTCACCTGGTCAGTTCTGAAAATTGCTTTCCTTGTAGTGCCTTTAACTCTAAAAACTCCCCAGTGGCACAGAAATGCCCCTGCCCTGGTTCCTACAGGAAGTCCTCGTGGTTCGTGGTCAAAGAGACCTGAGGTGAGTGGGAGTCAGAAGCCTGGCGCTCTGCTCTGACCTCTCTAGGCTGGGCGGGGCTTCAGGGATAGGCCCCATGGGCCTTTTGCTAGATGGTGCTAATTCTTTTTTTCTTCAGAAA
The DNA here is from genome assembly GCF_907164565.1 of Psammomys obesus. Lineage (NCBI taxonomy): Eukaryota > Metazoa > Chordata > Mammalia > Rodentia > Muridae > Psammomys > Psammomys obesus. Next base: position 37,647,696 of record NW_026596040.1, on the reverse strand, counting down.
TATGCCTCAGGAGCCTAAAGATGTACCTAGAGGACAAAAGATAAGTCAGAGCTAGTTCAACCACTCTTTTCCTGAAAAGCAGCTCACAGCTGTGGACCTCGTTATTCTAAGCCCTATGCTAGGTATATGGGAACACTGCTCCCCCAACCTCTATGTTCTCTCCATGGAGAGAGGAGAGGGCAGGACAGCTACAGGGTCAAGGAGGAGGTGCCCAGAGTCCATAAGCAGGGAAGAGCCTAGAGGAAGGGAAGGGATAGGAAGATGGAAGTGGGGAGGAGGAGGAGAAAGGGGAGGAAAGAGAGAAGAGATATTGGGGGAGATTATCTCTAATATAAGATACCTTTTTGTTCCAGAGCCAGGTTGTCAAGGGGGTTACTGTCACCACGTCCCCCACCCTCCTCATCTTCGCTGGGTAGCACGTAAGACTCATCCACTGGCAACAGCTCCCTGGACAGCTGGCCGTCATCCTCCTCAACTGCTAGCCAGCGCTGGCATGGGAAGTAGTACCTGAAGGTGCAGGGTGAGGAAGATTGGGGTATCTCTTTGGAAAGATCTCATATGGGAGTTGAGACATGCTGAGGACGAGGGCCCTCCCCAGGGCTGAGACCCCCAAGCCTGCCCTCCACAGAATCGCACCCCCATTCTGCCCAGCTTAGGAATTACCCATATGTCTGCCTGGGATAAGTGATAAGCCCAGGGCACTCTCAGTCCATGATACATTGGGTAGAAAAATATACAGAGAGGGATTTATGAGACCCTTGTCATGCCCTTCTTGGGCAATCTGAGTCCAGTGACTCTGGCACAAGGGAAGTGCTCCATGACCATGTACAGAGTCCAAGGACTTTGGTGGGATGGACCAAGTGTGCTTATGGGAGATACAAAGTGTATCTAAGAAGCAGAACGTGACATCCCAGCCTTCAAAGGAGAGGATGTCCATGAAGATTCCTCCATGGAAAAGCAGTACCTAGCACAGTGGCTGGGCCTGGAGAGGAAGGTAGACCAGGAGAGGGTTAGACACCTTACTAAGGACTCACTTCTGAAGTTCAACTCTCGGGCCCCTGTCTCCTGAGGACTCTTCAGCTAATTCTTGTGTGATCTTGAGCATATTCCTTCCTAGGATTGTCAGATTTAGCCAATGGAGGGCCACGACTCCCAGTCACACTTGAATTTGGCACAAACAATGGGTCATGTTTTTGTGTGTATCCCACGTGAGATCTGGAACATGCTTGTTCCACGGCTAAGGGCATGCTCTCTGTAGAGAACTGCTAACTCAACAGCTGGGGCTCTGGTTTCTTTCCTTGCTTCTCTTTCTTTCTCCTCCCCCATGCTCAGGCGATCATGGAGGTTGTAGGCTAGCATCTAAGCTCTAGAGCTGCTCAGAGGGTCTGAGAATGCAGCTGGTGTACAGGCTGGGGGCCATTGCTCTCCGTCTGCCGCTCTTCTTCTTGCCCTGATGTGAAAAGGCCATTTATGAACTAGTCCACTTCTGGGCTGGACAGTATCCTGGCAAGTGTCCATGTCCTCAGCACCTCCAAATGCAAATCAGAGGGCGTGACTTCAGCCCCACACTCAGAGAGCCAAAGAAGGCCATGTTATACTGGAAGACTAGGAGGGTGAGAGTCACTGCTCTGGGTCAGCCCTGACAGCAGTGCTTCTGTGGCGAACACGCACTGCTCTACTTCTTAGCCTTTAAATGTCGACAGGCTAAACTTTAACCCAATCAAACGACTCAAGAATAATGGGCTGCAGTTCTCAATTATGTAAGGGGGTTGGGGTAGAGAGCTGGATTGTGGCAGAGACAATGAGAGCAGAGGTAGAGACAGAGACTCTTAGAAAGAAAGAGCCTAGGAGGTGAGAGCATGGGGGCAGAAGCCAGGAAGGAAGGCTCAGCCCTCCCGCCGGCGCCTGCTGAGCACTGGAAGCACACAGGACCCAGAGGCTTTGTGGAGCTCCATTGTCCCTGAGACACCTGCAGCAGGATTCTGAAGGCCGCCACAGGCTCACAGCTGCTGCACCAGCAGGCAGAGCTCCAGCAGGCGGAAGCGGATGGGAGCTGGAGCCAGGCCAGGATTGGGGGTCAGCCCTCTTCCCCCAGGGCCGGTGATCACACATGGAAATCCTGGGGGACTGGGCCTAGTGACCCTTCCATCCTCCCACAGGAGTAAGTCCTGCTCAAACAGGTCTCTGGAGGCAGAAGATGCAGCAGGCAGAAAGTTGTAAGGAATAAAGGACAGGGGCAAGCAGGCAACCCAGCCAAAGGCAAACTGCACAGCTCAGACCAGGGTGGGGCAGAGAGGAGCCCCAGGCCTGAGCAGCAGGCGCTTCACATGGAATCAAAGCTTGGGAGCAGTTTAACACACACACACACACACACACACACACACACACACATACACACACACACACACACACCTTACTTGAAAGTACAAAAAAAAAAAAAAAGACTAAGATTACGCAGTCGAGCGTTATGTAAATAGCTAGCAGGGCCTGGTGGTACTAAACCTGTAGTCTTGCGACCAGAGAAGTTGAGGTAGGAGGATCAGAAGTTCAAGGCCAGTCTAGGTAACTTGGCGAGACTCTGCTTCAAATCAAAAGCAAAAAGGCTAAGGATACAGCTTGATGTACAGTGACGTACCCAACTAACTAACTAAATATAGATGGTATTCTCCACTTTTCAAAATATAGGCAGCAGATGGTGGTGCTAATGGTGATAGCCCCAGTGTAGAGCTCAGGAACTCTGAACTTGGGTCTTGTGCAGCCACGCTTTCCTCTAGGTACTGGGGAAGTCACAGTAGGAACAGCAGAGAGGACGTTGTTTCTTCCCTGTGCCACTGTGGAGAAATGGTAAATAGGCCAGATAAAAAGCCATCCAGAGAAAGGAGCAGGGAGGGCATTCCAGGGGTCCATGAGGCAGTGACAGCTAGGCAGAGACCTGCCTAAACATGGGGGAATGGAGCTCTGGGGAGGGAATGCAAGAAGAGGGGACCGCCAATGTTAAGGCTCCAGGAAGATCCATTTTTGTTGGGCTCAAGGAATAACAAGAACTGAGAAAAATAGAGGTGGGGACAGGGCAGGTGGGACTAGAATCAAGAGCTAGGAGAGCAGAGGGAGACTAGCTAAGCCACTTAGGGCATGCTTGTGTTCATCCTGTAGGTGATAGGAGTCTCTTAGGTTTTAGAGCAGAGGCCTGAAGGATTCTGGGTCAGGAGGCTGTGACCAGAAGTGGTCGGATGTCACCACGGACTCAGACTCATGTTTTTCTGAGCCAAGAGCCACGACATTCTGCTACCAGACTGGGGGAAGGTGTGAGACAGAGAGGGACCCAGGAGAACTGGCCGCAAGGGAGGTTGCTACTGTGGTCCCAGGCAGGTAAGGAATGATGTAAATGTTCTCAAACCCCCTGACCACTGGGCATTTCCCCTGCCCTGTAGAGGTTGGGAGAGCAGAGGGCAGGCCCTGAGACCTCTGTAGGAGACCTGCTGTTGTCATTCTGTCTTCTGCATTTTCTTGAATCTCTCTCTCTCTTTTTTTTTTCTATCAGATGAAGCTGTACTCAGCGTTGGCGTGAAAGCTGTTGAAGCCAGCTCATTACTGAAGAGAGCTTCTTATTAACGAAGCACAAACCAGTTACACATGCACAGAAAAGGATGGGGCAGGATGGAAAGATGGGGAAGGAAGGAAATAAAGGGCAAAGGAAAGACCAGTGAGAGGACTTTCTTCCCAAGAGCAACAGAAGCGCACTCTGCCTGGACATAGACTTAATCAGAACCAGTAGCCATTCAGAATAGAAAATTGTTGCAGATTATTGAGATGCACAAATGAACAGTTGGACAAGAGAGGAAATGTACCCGGAGGGGGTTGGCACTTTAATTTCTAAATATACAATTCCCCACATATTCTTTTAATGGTAGAACAATCAAACTCTCAAGAGGAGCTTTTGTTCCCCCCAAATCATTTAATGTCTTGATTTGAAAAAGGTAAGAATAGCTAATATTTTTAAAGGATAATGAAAGAGGACAAATGCTGACAGATATTCAAATAGATTACAAAGCTACAATAATTTTTAAATTGTTGGGCTGGACCAAAACTGTCAAATCAACAGAAGAGAGTAACTAACCCTGGATGAGCATGAAGGGAGCAGGGCAGTGTCTTTTTCCAGCCTGTCTCGGCAGCACTCTGTCCTTTTCCCAGCTGAAAAGCCTGGGATTTGGCAGGGACATCTTGGGAAGTTAGCAGGGCAGTGCCACTAAGCTTGTTAGAAGAGGAAATGACAGCCATAAAGAGGTAACTTAGCATGACTTTGGCAGAGGATCTACCCAGGTCAGGACCCCTTGGTCCCAAGTCACAGGATGCTTTTGGCAACCAGAACACAGAGCTACCTGTGAGGTGAGCTTCAGGTCTCCTTGGGAATGACCACATAGGGTCTAGGTGGAACTAGGGTGAGTCCTGCTACCTCATGTCCTGCATGGAGCTTAGCACAAGAAAAGGACATGGTCCAACACACAGCAGGATTCAGGCCAAGAAACTTATTCAACAAATATTTATTTGCTAAGTGCTCACTAAATTTCACACACTGTCAGACCCTCAGCAGTCCTGATAACCATTCCAGAGTTCTAATGCTTTTCTCCATGCCACTGAACTACACATGGAGGAACCTTCTTTCAGTTCAATTACCCTGGATCCCCTCATCCAGGAGGAAGTGTGACTTAGCGGTAGGAAACACAGCGGGGCTCACAGCATTGGTCTGGATGTCGTGTCCTGCGCTGGCACCAGCTGGTTCTGGGCCAAGGGCTCCTTCATCTGTGGGGAGGACCAAACACCCTCTTCTCAAGCTAGGGTAGAGGGTGGCTATGAGTCTCCAACAGGTACCAGTCCAGCCCAACACCTGCTCACATATATCAAGCCCACCATAGGTTTGCATCTCTAAGTGGTTGAGAAGAAAAAGTTGAAAGAACAATAGCATGTTGAGGTATGAAATTCAAATTTCAGCATCCACAAATGAAGTTTAGTTGGCACACAGGCCCATTCCCCATTTCAGTGCCATTTAAGGCTGGTGTTTTTGTTTTGAACCAGGATCTCACTATGTAGCTCAGGCTGGCCTGGAACTCACAGAAGTCTGTCTGCTTCTGCCTCCCAAGTGCTGGAATTAAAGTGTGCCTTAGCATTGGCCTGCCCTTTAATTACCTCCCCCTGAGGGGGAAGCAGCATTACCAGGTCACAGAAGAAGACAATGCAGCCACTCCTGATGAGACCTAATTGATTAGGATCAGAAAGAAGACCTCCCCTATCAGTGGACTTGGGGAGGGGCATGCATGCAAAGGGTAGAGGAAGAGAGGGATTGGGAAGGGAGAAGGGAAGGAACCACAGGGGGAATACAAAGTGAATAAAGTGTAACTAATAAAGAATAAAAAAAAAGTGTGCCTTAGCACATTCATCTAAGGCTGCAACTGTGCTTTCCCAGTAGAGTGCCTTCTACAGAGACCAAATGCTGTTCAGACCTGGAAATGTTTCCCACATGGCCCTTTTAGAAGATTTGGCTGATATCTGGCCCCCAGAATATAAACAACAGGTACTCTAAGTTGATCTCTCCATGGAGAGTTATGGGTGAAATGAGATGCTGAAGTGGGTGTTCCAGAAGAATGCTATCCGAAAGAACAGGAACTTCTGGGAGGGAGAGAAGAGGAGCGATGTTCCCCAGATTCCTTTATGGTCAAACTCATCCTGGTCTCAGCCAACCCATCCACCCTCAGACATCACTGTCGAACACCTGGTCCCCTCTCCAGGAATAGTTGAGCACCAAGCAAGATCCCCTCTTTCTCTCCTTGAGTCCCACTCACGTGATCTCATTATTCATGTCGGTGATGTCTACCCTGTCCAGGAACCAGCCTGGTCTGCTCCCTGTGTTATCATGGCGAATCCGAATCTTGGTCAGAGCCCCCAGGTCAATGGCATAGATGGTAAAGGTGTCTGTCTAGGAAGAGAGAAGCCATGACTCAGAAGAGCAGTGCATGTCCTCCCTCCCCTTGTCTTCAGCCCTAGTCTCTCAAGCACCCGAAGGAAGACCATAAAGCCCAAAGCAACCAGAGCTAGAGTGTGGAAAATGCAGCCCTGCGGTCTGGAGGTAGCACCACATGATTCTGGTTTTTTGAGCTCCGCGTGTAGCTTAGGTTGGTCTTGAACTTGTCGCCGTCCTGCCCCTGCCTCCCAAGTGCTGATATTACTGGTGTGCATGACTATGCACAGTTCTTACGCTGCTGCTTTATAACCTGAGCCTATGAGGGCATCTTCTCACTATCATTGTACCAAGAAGCTAGAGAAAGGAGAAAGACAATGACCTTGAGAGAGGCAGAGAAGACAAAGGAGCATGATCTTACATTAGTTGTTTGTTTTCAAGACTGGGCTTCTTTTGTGTATCCTTGGCTGTCCCTGGAACTAGCTTTGGAGACCAGACTGGCCTTGAACTCAGAGAGGTCCACCTGTCACTGCCCCCTGAGTGCTGGGATTAAAGGTGTGTGCCACTACCGCCCCGCTGGATGATGATGTGTGAGGAGTATGTAGGTGTGGGGAGGGCTACACCAGGACCCTATTCTCAGAGTACACATGTATACAATCTCCTTCCATCCTAAGTGTGCCAAACACCTGCCATGAGCCAGTCCTGAGCAGATCCAAGGAGACAGGCAGAAGTGATCTGGATGTGCCTGTCCCTTAGGTGGAAGACGAATGGAGTGAGCGCCATGCACAAGTCTGTGGGTCGCCATGTGCATCGGAGGGGGACGAGAAGACAGGTCCAGTGAGCGAATGGGGTCTTCTGGACAAAACTTTAAAAAACTACTTTGAAAGATTTTAAACCTTCAGAAAACTCACAGAAGTAGATATAACCATGACCTGCCTTCTCCCTGCGCTATTAGTGGAATTATTTCACTTCATCTCTCTCTTACATTCTTTCTTTGTCTGTTTTTTTTTTCTGGATCAGTTTAAAATAGGTGGTAGATACTAGGATCCTTTACCCCTAAATAGTTCAAGGTGAATCCCTAATAACAAGGACATTCTCACTTAACAACTTTCAATGGTCTAATTTGTGTTAACTTCAACACAATACAGTCACGGGCTCTTAGAAACAGAGAATGTTCTGAGAAACACGTTGCTAGGTGAGTGTTGTCACTATGCAAACACCATGCTTTGGTTTATACAAGCTGAGATGGCGCAGTGTCACGGGTGACACACTGCTAGGGGACCACAGCACGCACTCTGTTCTTTGTCAGCTGAAATGTCGTGTGACAAGTGGCAGTGCTGGTAGTCAACGCATAGTCAGTATCAACACAGACTGCACCGACTCTAGCAGTCTGTTCTCTACAGTGACGTCCCAGTCCAGGAGTACGATGGCTATCAGTGTCCAAGGTAGGCACTGGACACAGAAACAAAACCCAGTATTGAGTCATGGGAGGGATGCTGAAAGAAACATGGGGTTGAAAGGGCTGCAAATAGCTCACAGTGTGAGCTTGAGCGTTTTAGTGGATTTGACATGTCCGTTCCTGTGTTGACAAGGGGGGGCAAGAGAGGAGGGTGGGACAGGCGATTTTGTGAAATCTTGAAGGGCAAGAAAGCACTTTCTTCATCATCTTTCCTTTTCGCTTGGAAGAGTGAGGTGCATACATTCCATTCACGGTTTCCCCTCCTCAGGAGAAGCTGCAGGCCACACAGCCACACCACACTCATCAGTCCAGATCAAGTCACTGCTGTCCACCAAGCCTGTCCACCAAGTGTCACCTCTTTGCTTTGTGAGACAGGGTCTCACTACATAACTCCAGGCTGGCCTCAAACTCAGGGGCTGGAGAAACAGCTCAGCAGTTAAGAACATTCCTCCATCTTCTCTAGGACTAAACTTTGATTCCCAGCCCTCACATGGTCATTTACAGCTGTCCATGCCTGCAGGGCAAAGGAATCTTAAGCCCTTTTCTGGCCTTTGTGGGAACTGCATCCATGTGGTACACACCCATACACAAAAATATAAATAAATATATATTTTAAAGCCTCTCAGCTCACTCCGTCAGAATACCTGCTACAGGCTGTAGTCTCTGGCTGACCCTGGGGACCAATTAGCCTATGATATTCTCTTACAGGAGTCTGCCTATCATTTTCTCATAACTCTACAAAATACTGGTGCTTACAGAAGGGTAACTACAGCCAGCCAGACCTCTCTGGAGCAAATGTAACACCCTGTTAGACACACAGCAGACAAGATGCTGGCTAAGGTTGCTACGGGCAGGAGCTCTCACTCTACCTGGCCCTGCTCAAACTTGTTGGACTTGTCTGATTTCTTCAGGGGCCGCTCCCCTGTGTCCCCGTATTCCTCACCGTAGATGGTCAGGTAGACGTTGGCATCAGTGCCAGCCTTGGGCACGTTCCCTGTGATCACCTGGACCTCGTACGTATTGGCTGGAGAGAAAGAAAGATGCAGCAGCTGAAAATATAAGAGCCACAAGACAGAGCCACAGCCCATGCCCTGGGATCCAGGTAGGCCCTGGAAGGAAAAAGGTGCCACAGCTATGTCCATACCAGCTTCCCCTCTTTCCACCCAAGACTTGTCTTGAAACCAAGAGCCACCGGGCCCTAGCAACCCTCCTACCTTAACCCCACATTTGGCTATCTCAAGGAGTGTGAGGGCTCCTCCCAAAGCCAATGTTCCCCTTGAGAGGCACAGGTCAAGGGCTGTGCTTAGCTCCAAACAGAGGGGGTCAAAGGTCACTGTACAGGTGCAGGTCAGGAGAGCTATGTGTGAACCACACTGGAGTCCCGCCTACTCAGTCTACCTGAGGGATACTGAATCATCCTGCCCCCTCCCTGGCCCCTGTAGGGGAAATATGGCACTTTTTAAATTTAATTTTATTTTTTTAAGGCTTACGCTCAGGACCAGGCCGACCAGCTGGGACCAATTCCACGACAAGTTCATTGTCCTCCTTGCCCCGCGCCAGCCAGCGGTTGACTTCGAACTTGTACTGCTCAATCACCTCCTGCATCCCTGGCCCGTACTCCTCCTCTTCTTCCTCCTCCTCCTCTGTCTCCTCCTCTTCTTCCTCCTCAGATGAGGACTCTTCCGAAGAGGATTCTTCTTCCTCCTCACCCTCATCCTCCTCGTCGCTGCCTTTCTTCTTTTTCTTCTTCTTCCTCTGCAGCTTGGCCTTCAGCCTCTCCTTCCTCAGCAGCTGCCTCAGCTTGTCCTTCTCCTTCTTCTTCCGGGCCTCCTCCTCCGGTGTCAGGTTCGCCTCCTGCACCACCAGGTGCCGCAGCCACACCATGTCCACAAACCAGCTGGGCCCAAAGCCCTCGCCTGTGTGTCCCAGTCGGATCTTGTAGATCTCACCCACGTCCGCCGCTTCCAGCTGTGCAAAGTGCAGGGCGGTAGCTTACGAGGCCCCTGCCAGCCCCCCTCCCCCACGAAGCCAGTGCTGAGCTGCAGTGTAGAGTGTCAGGGCCTCCACTCACAAGTATGGAAGATCCCCCTCTCCCACCGCGCCCGGCTCTTCCCCAGGCTTAAGGAAAAACAGTTCTTTCTAACTCCCATGGTCTCCCTGTTTTTGTCATTCTTTCACCCTCACTCCTGCTTCTGTATCTGCTCATGTGGCAGAGGCAGGCAGATCTCTGTGAGTTTGAGGCCAGCCTGGTCTACAGAGGGAACAGCCAGGGCTACATAGGGAAACCCTGTCTTGAAACAAACAAACAAATAAATGAATGAATGAATAAGCAACAACACCCCCTCCCCCCCCAAAAAAAACCCCAGACAATATTTTCCTGGTTTTTCTTTACAAATGTGTCCATTATTAGGAAGATATGATTTGGGCAATAAACAAAGAAATGGGTTTCTTTCTTGTAACAAACGTTCCCATTTCCTCAGAGTTCTCCATTTTTACCAGTCATGCAGCTTTGGTTTACCAGACCCTTGAGCTCAAAAGGGGCTGGGCCAGGATTTAGCTGGCTCTGGTCCTATCCTGCCATCTTGGGCTCTAGAGCTGTGCTGTGGTTTGAATATGAAGTAGTTCCCATAGGCTCCCGTGTCTGAATACTCAATCTTCAGCTGGTGGCTCTGTCTTGAAGACTGTGAAACCTTTAAGAGGCAAGGCCCCGCTGAAGGAACTGAGTCACTGGGCGTGGACCTCAACTTCTGATACCCCTACCACGTTCCCTGCTGCTCTCTACCCTGCCACTGTACATGCAGTGCGATCTCACACTCCTCCATCATTGATCTCACACTCCTCCATCGTTGATCTCACACTCCCCCATCGTTCCTTTCTTGCCATGATAAACCCCATCGTCTTAAACCGTAACCTGAAATAACCCCTTTGTCCTTATTTGACTTTTTCAAGTATTTTGTCACAGTCATGAGAAATAAACCAATACAAGCTATGAGCTCCCTGTAAGGACCAAGAGCATCCTTTTGGGTCTCTTCCCACAGCCCAGTGCACGGTGGCTCAGCCTCACTGTGTCACACATTCTTAGGAAGAAGGAAGAGACTGAGATTCAGATTTTGGGGGCACCTAACCTGAGGTCCTTTCTGTCTGGCTCTCCCAAGTACCTTGATACTGAGGCCGTCTTCATGTTTGACTCTTTTCAAAGTCAAGTCCCACTAGTTTTTCCATCTGAGTGCCAAGCATCAGAGACCCAAGGCTTAGCTACTCAGTGTCTACCCTTTCATTCCAGACTTAGATGAGAACAAAGCTCTCTCAACTCTGTATTCAGGAAACCGCAGTGGAGCTAACCGAAATCATCAAGCAAGATGGTGCCTAGGGCCTCACTAAAGCAGATTTCCCTCTCCTTGCTGCTTTAGGGATGGGAACTGAGCACCGTTCAATTTCATTTCTATGAGTGCTCACAGTTTCCCAGGTGCGCCTCTGACACTGACTCTTTTTATTGCAGTGGAAACTGTGATGCAAGCCAGGTTAATTACAAAGCTGGATTATACTGATGAAGAAGCTGAAGAGCTCTGGAAAGGTCAGGTAGATGGGCTTGGGCCTGACAGTAGTGAGGGAGGACGTAAAACCCAGTGGGGATCCTGTAGCTGTAATATTCCAGACATTTGTGATCACGTCTAACCCCAACTTAGAGAGGGTCTTTAATGGGCACTGGAGAAGGCTCTCTACCGCAGACCAAGGAGTCTGTGGTACAAAAGCACACATTGGAACACCCAGCATGAGCATGTTTCCTTCACACATGTAGATGCACACACATGTACTGTACATATACGTACATACACACATGCTTTCGTGTCCAGCATAAAATACTCAGTGGCCTCTGCATCCTCCTCTCTTAGTAACAATGTGCTCACATTAACATCTGGGGTTACATCACGTCTACATCTGGGGTTTTGTTTGTTTGTTTTGCTTTGTTTTTAACTCTAGCCAAAGACTCGCAATGTGAAGAGAGGAAGCCCAAGGACATTAAAAACTCATTAGCAAACTCTGCTACCTCTCAGGGGCCTGCCTGAGAAATATGGACGTGTCACCAGCCTGGGAGAAGTTAAGAGTCAGAACCATAGACAAGGAGCAAGAGGAGGAACCCAGCCCTGATGCCATCGTTCGTGAAATAAGGACCAGTCACACAAGACTCGACAGTACATTGGCTAACTGAACTTTCAAGAGAAATCTACCTCAGAAAACACACCCTATTTCCAAAGATCGATTTGACTGGCTTGGGGTGTGGGGTGAAATAGCACTTTCCCTTAAAGATCACCAGGTAACTCAAGCATGAGGCTAGGAAGGACAGGAAGGACTCTTAGTCATTTCAGACCCCAAACTCGGGTCCAAGATACAAGCTACCATTCAAGGTGGAGCATGGACAAACATCCATGTTTTCTCCTTTCCAGTTCAAAATCTACAGTTCACTCATTGCTTCCAGGGTTCCCCGGAGCCCAAGGGAATTTTAGTTCCACCTGCCCCCCAGGTAGCATTCCCCATTCAGCTAGAGGAAGGCAGTCTTTTCTCCCAATGGGCATTAGCTGAGGAAATAAGATTGCCTGGCTACCACCTTAGTGAATGCTAGTCCTCTGCCCCTCCCCCCCATTGCTTCGCTCTCACCCACCTGGAATATGTCCTTGGATGCCCGATCAAACACTTTGGAGCGGCTGGAGAGGAAGAGCACTTCGGTCTTGCCTTCTTCCCCATAAATCTGCACGTAGACCCGAGACGTGGTACCTGCGCCACCCACGTCCCCTGTCCAAACCTCAATCTCGTAGTGGACCACTGGTGGGAGAAATGGGCTGGTCAGTAAAACAACGGTAGCAGCAAACGTTCCTCCACCCCCCCCCAAGCACTTGCCAAGCCCAGCCCCACACCTGGTCCTTCACAGGCACCATCCTACCTAACCAGCCCAACATGATGAGCCAACGTTTTGCAGATGGATGAAGCCCTTAGGCTTAGAGGAATTGAGTAGGTTGTGGAGATGGCAAGCCTAGGCAATCAGAATGTTATGTCTGGTCCTCCATCACAACGCACATGTCCTTGGAGACCAGGAATGAAGGGGACTCGAGCACCAGCTGGCACTCTCTATTGTCTGCCTGCCTGCTAGCATTTGAATGTTTGTTCCCTCCAAGACTTGTATTGAAATCTAGTTGCTATTAAAAGATGTAGAGGCTTTAAGAAGTGATCGTGCTGTGAGGGCTCAACCCTTCTGGCTGAGACTGGGTGTGTCCCCTTCTTTCTCTGTCCCTATCTGCCATTAGAATTCACCAAGAAGGTCCTCACCAGATGCCAGCGCATTGGCACTGAACTTCTCAGGGTACAGGACTGTAAGCCAGGTAGTTTGTGTTCATTTCACACTATATAGTCTATAATACTAAAACACTGCTATAGTATTATACTGATACTACATTTTAGCAACAAAAATTAAATTAAATTACAAAGCTAAGGATCCTAGACAGACACCACAGGGCAGGAGGAAACAAAAGCTGCTTCATCTTATAAAGGACAAGAGGTGGGAATCACAGTGCTCATTGAAATCTACGCAGCTGTCAGACTATGTCAACACATGCACAGAAAAAGCTGTGCATATTTTGAAATGCTATTTATCAAGGTGTTAGAGGGTAATGGAAGCATGTTATTGGCAGGTAGCAGTAGAGGGCCTTGCAAACAGAGTTGATGTGTCTCCCTCAAGGACTATGGCACCATGCCATCTATCAATGTGACTACTCTTGAGAATTGTTAGAAGACAGTTTCAGAATTTCTTTTCAGGTAAAAGAAATCCTCTCTCTCTCTCTCTCTCTCTCTCTCTCTGTGTGTGTGTGTATGTGTGTGTGTGTGTGTGTGTGTGTATGGGCAAGTGTGTGTAGTATGTGTGTGTATGTATGTATGCATGTGTCTGTGTGAGTGTGTATGGTATGTGTGTGTACAGGTAGGTATGAGTGAGTGTATATGTCTGTGTGGATGAACGTGTGTGTTTAAGTGCGTGTATGGTGTGTGAGTGTTGTACATGGAGTGTCACCCTCTATTACTCCTCACGTCAATTCTTTTGAGGCTGGGGCTTTCTCTGAGCCTTTAGCTTATTCACATCAGCTAGCTGACTGCCAGTGAGCTCCGGGGACCCACCTACCTCCTCTCCCCCTGCCCGCTCAGCCCTGGGATGGCACACATGCACACTGCCACACCTAACTGTTTAGTAAGTGCTGGGGCTCCTAACTCAGGGGCCTCATTTGTCCAGAAGCCACTCCGCTTGAGGTTTGGCTGAGGGAGAGCTGGCTCAGCTTTGCATTGCTTCTCAAGAGAATTCCTGGGAAGAAGGCCATGGAAAGAAAGCTGCAGGCAGCTGCTCTCAGGAGAGGAACACAGTGGCCATGGAAGAACGACCTAGCCACTGTCCCCTCCAGCCTCCAGACACCCTCGGGACACTGGAAGACCGACACAGGATCACCCTGGCCTTCAGCTCTTCTGCAAAATCTGTTCACAAAGCCACTAACCTCACTACTACCCTCTCACTCTGCTCCATTCTGCTTAGAGAGTGAGCTCACAAGGACAAGGCCGTGGCCTGCGCTGGGTGGCAGCTGCCTTCACAGAGCCCAGGGAAGGACTGGCTGGGGAAACCTCACTAGACATTTCCTGAATGAAAAGTCCGACCTCCTCAGCAAGGTTTCCTTAGGAAAGATGAAGACTATGCCCCAAATTTTCCAGAGGGCTGAGACTATACATTTCCTAATTTTGTTTTTTCTATTTCTCCAGGACGAAAGTTCCATCCTTTGGGTCTTCATTTTTCCCATCTGTGAAATGAGCCCTTGCTGCCTCCCAGAAACCACGGCACTAGAGACGACCGAGAGCCCTCACCCCTCTCCCTACCCCTCCCCACCACAGGGCTCCTCTTCCTCTGACCCTTCCTTCCTCCAACTCCATCATTCCCCCTCTCCCAGGGGAACAATGCTCAGTGCTGAGGCCCCACTGGCTTCTTTCTTACATTTCTGGATCTCCACCACCTCGCTGGGGTAGAGCTCCACCTCCAGACGCCCATCGGCCTGGTTCTTATCCAGCCAGCGGTTGGCAGGGAAGGTGTACTGCTTGCCTTGGCGAGGCACACGGATCTGGACGCTACCCAGGAACCAGCCTGCATGCATGCCTGTGCTGTCATGCCCGATCACCAGCCTGTTGATCTGCAAGGAAACTCCAGAAAGGGCGTGTGAGCAGCCGTGTGCAGAAGGATTCAAGCCTCCACCTCCCTGAGCACTGGGCAAAAATCTCAGGGTCTCCAGATCCTTGGGAGAAGTCTCTGACCCAGCCTGTCCAGTGATCAGGAGCCTGGGGGACTGCCTACCCAGATGGTCTTTTCCTGCCGAAAGGCTCCATCTCCTCCTCCCTAAACTAATCCACCTCCAAGGTCAGAGGCAGAGCCGAGCAGGACTTTGGAATCTGTTAGGTACTTAAAAATGAGTGTGGCCACAGAAGCAGTGAGGTGTGCCGCATGGCTGGCAAGTGCTGCTGCTTCACTTTGCTTCAGTCTGAAGTGATAGAGTATTGTGCACATTTCTGCATTGTTTCTTTGTCCTTCCCATCCTATAGGGTGACAGAATTTGCAGACAACCTCCCTGGACGTGGTGGTCCTCTGTCTAATTCTCCTCTTACTCTTAGACCCAAGGAACATTTCTCTCTGTCCATTAACAGTCTATAATCACTTGCTTTGCTCTTTGACACTGTTCTATCTTTGCAGGGATGAGAGCTCAGATGGTCCCCAAAGCATCCTCATGTGTAGTTGGTTTCTCAGGGTTTGAACTGCTTTCTTTTGTGGAAATGTTGTACACAGGGTAATTTTAACCTCAGAAGGGATTAGCAGATGGCCTCTGGGAACCCTTCCAGCCCTGAGTTTTTCTCTCTAATGATTTGGAGGGTGACACTAACCTTGTCTCGTACCCAAAGTCCACATTTAGAAAATTGTCCACTCAAGCGCTGGTTTTTGCTTTCCCGAACACTAAGTGCTTCTTGGCAGCTGTTAATGAAACATTGCCACAGCCATGGAGCACAGGGTGTGGAGCAAAAGACCCTGAAATTGCCAGCTAAGTTTATAATGCCTCAGAGTCCTCAAATGCCTACCCCGGCTCAGAGGACAGTGCCATTGTTTCTCTGTGCTGCTGGGACTGGCACAGTTCTGGGGAGAGTATAAGGAAGAGTAATGACAGGGTCTGCTATCTGACAATACTGGGGGCTCCCTAAGGATGGGGACTGCCACTCACCTTGGACTCGAGGTGGAGTAATTGTTTAATGATATATACTGAACCGGACTATAAGCACGTGGGTTTGATAGCATATTCAATACTAATCGCAATCTCCATGGCACCTCCATAATTTGGAATGAAAAAACTGATGAAAAGGTTGGCTAACCTGCACATAGCAAGTCAGTAGAAATGCTAGGCTCCAAAGCTCTTGGCCACACTATTCAGTGAGGGGGTTTCACCAACCCAAGGACAAGTGTCCATGGTCTTCTGCTGTCAACCCCCTCCCCTAAGGTACCCAGAAATCCTTCAGCAAAGGGAGCAAAATATTTAGTTCCACAATTATTGATTCGGCTTAAAATGTAAATACATTTGAAGTTCATTAGCCTCAAGGGGTAATTGACTGTCACAAGATCTTTCCCAAGGGTGCAGACTGATGGCAAAAGGAGAGTTCCAGAGTACCTGAAAGGCATGGGGGGGTGTACATGAGAGGAGGGGCAGGGATGATGAGGTTCTGAAGGGAACACCCCATCCCAGTGCTCATCAGCTGGCACTTGGAGATTGGCAGGTGCAACACAAATCCTAGTGCAGACAATTTGGAGGGTGTCCTCAGGGCTCCAGTTTTTCATTTAAGCCTGATTTTCCAGGCGACATTAAGAAAGAGTGTCGCATGGATCAGCTCTTGACCAGGTTACTACTTGACTGAGTGTCAACCTTGGCCTATAAAGACTTAAGCAAAACACTAGCAGAGTTTAAGTAGCTCAAGGCCACATT
The DNA here is from genome assembly GCF_907164565.1 of Psammomys obesus. Classification (NCBI taxonomy): domain Eukaryota; kingdom Metazoa; phylum Chordata; class Mammalia; order Rodentia; family Muridae; genus Psammomys; species Psammomys obesus. The sequence goes on along the minus strand of NW_026596040.1, from coordinate 37,631,246 downwards.
TCTAGAACAATTCTCAGGCCCTCACCTAAAAAATTCAGATTCCAGTCAAGCTGAGCTTTCAGCCCAGCTCTTGGCTCTGGGATCTAGAAAGGTGGGAACCTAGTTCTTATAGGTGCCAATTAACAAACTCAGGTATGTTTCCCATTGCCTGTCCTTCCCCTTACCTCTTCTCACTACCGGAATGCTATTGAGCTCCTACTGACTATCCTCCTATCCACCTCTCCTCTTTAAGTCCCTGTAAACCTCTGGAAAACTCAGTTGAATTCCATTCACTCTGGCTCTTTTTCTGTTACAGTAGTCTATCACTGATTAGTCTGCCTTCCCAGTGAGTGGCCAGCGTGCTCACATCACCTACAGCAAGGCCACATGGAATCCTGAGAATCTTGGGCCTCGTTTCCCAAGACAGCATTTCTCAGGAGTTCCCATGAAGGATGCATTTCTGGACACAATCCAGAAGCACACTCACATCTGGAATTGAGAAATATCTTTATCCCTCTTTTCCCTCCCTGAATCCAGTGTCCGCTCCTTCAGCATCCATGCTCCATCTATACTCTCCTGGCAAAAACACTGGGGTAAAAACACATCAGTGCAGATGTGAATGCATATGGTCCAAGGTAGAAACACGGTGGGAAGATGTCACTCGATTCTAGGATGGACACTTACAGTTCCAATGTTCAGGGTCTCCAGGGTAAACTCATCTACTCGGCGGCGTTCAAAGTAGTCTTTGAGGTTGTTGTCAGAGACAAGAAGGACTTGCTTGATGGTGTCAGATTTCTCTCCATAGAGCTTGATGTACACCTTAGAATCTGTGCTGGCCCCAGAGACATCCCCAGTCTTCACACTGATGTGATAGCGGAAGTCTGAACATGCCAAGGCAGAGAGAGAGGGGAAAGTTAGTGCAGGTTGTACAAGGAGTGTGGTGTTTGAAAGAGGGACAATCTTCAGCCGGAAAGATCAAGGTTAGGACAGAACCCTGGAGTCTGGACCCTGGATCCTGGAACTGGGAGCAGAGGCCTCCTCTATCTCTGTGGAGCCCCCTTATCTATAAAACTGGTGCCTTAGCTCTTCCTGTTCTGTAAAAGGGGAACATATTGAAAGTAACTTAGACAAGAACACCCACACAGAGACTCAAAGCATCTTCAGAAATCCCCTGATCCAGCTTCTGATGGGCAAGGAACTGGCACCAAAGGCAATAGGGCCTTCTAGCATGTATCACTTTGGGCACACATTCTATGGTATTACTTCAGGTGCTCTCATTTCAGCCTTGCAGGAAAAGAATGCAGAGCTCAGGTCAGGTGTTTGACAGGAGGTAGTGACAATGAGGTTATCCAGTAGTAAAACCTTGATACGTATTTAAAGCGACTCCCACCCCTAATGGAATGTCCCATTTTATCTCCCAGAAATCTGTACAAGGGTGAAGAACACAAGAGGGGATGATAAGTTACAGGACACCACGAGCCAAACTCTAGTTGTCCAGGCAGGCCCCATGATGTGTTTCTTAACAAAGAAGAAAGATTTCAAGGCCTATCACTCATTGCTTCTTTGGGGTATTTCCACTGGAGTAAAGGGTCTGGAGAAAGCGAGTTGTGATGCCATGCCTGGGGCCATCTGCAGCAGGCCTAGCCCTGTCAGATCAGCAACACCAGGGAAAGATTAGGTGGGAACCAGGAGACTTCTTTCTTATGCCCCTTTCTAGATAAACCTTTGCAAATCTGGGACTAGGATACCAGGAGGATGGGGGCTTTGTCTACATGATGAGCTGAGAGCTTGTTGCAGAGGGAAGAACAGCAGTCTAAGGTAGAGATGCTCAGGGAACTGATCCCAGCTCCATCGGCAACTATAGGTCTGCGTGTTCTGGTCATGGCGTCCTCTTATTCTAAGCATGGGTGACCTCTCCTCTTGGCTCCTTCCCAGGTTTTAGGCTCTGTGATGCTGAGTCCAACACTGGATTTTCTAGTTCCAACCATGTCAAGGTAAATATATGTATCTTACAGACCTTGGTTTCCCCATCTGACAAACGGACAACCTCAGCTCTGCCTCCCCTTGGACGTTATTGCAGGGCTCAGATGAGCTACCCCCTAGAAACATGAAGTGCTGCATTGTTGGGATTCTGGGGGAACGTTTCTTTTAAATGTTTTCTAAAGCTCATGTTCCAACCATGGCATCTGAACACACAGCACTAGTAAAAAGACCTCCATGGCTCCAGGACAATGCTCAGCATTTAAAAGTCCCCATTCAACAGCCCCTCCACAATGCATTTCTGCTCACAAAGCAATGACCGCTGTGTCTGTTGCCATCAGCTGGTGTTACTGTTTTTATTACTCTGTTGACCCATATTTAGTCAGGGCCTAACACCATGCTGCACCTGGACTGTGCATTCAAAAACAGGCATACGAGAAGTCTTGTTTCTCCACCACCCTGTGCTGCATCCATGAATGAAAATGAAGATGTGTCTTCCTTGAAGGTCGAGGTCCTGTTTAGCTGAGGAAAGGCAACCATCACTCCCGTGGACACCCATTACCTGGCCATCAGGGCAACTCACTTTTGAGCGTGGCATTGCTGTCGCTAGGCAGCAACTCTCGAACCAGTTGTCCATCATCCTTCTCTTTGTCCAGCCACCTTGAGAGAGAGGGGGTTGAGGGGCGAGTTTTTTTCAGTGGAACAGGCAGAGGCTCCAATCACCACATCCCTCATGTAGAGTCACCAGGGAGGCCCACAACTTTGAATTGAGCAAAAGAAAGTGGGTCTCTGAGATCTCCTGGCAAAGTATTGCAACCCAAATCAGTAGAGAAAGACTCTGCTGAAGGCTGGCTGTTGGCTGAGATTAGAAAGATGACAAGATGCTGGCCAGAAAATGAGAGAGGAGCATCCCAGAGAAAAAAAACATCCTGGGACGGAAGTCTAGGAGTTGGTGAAAGGACCACATAGACAAAATGCATCAAGTGAGAGATGGAGCTGCTAGCAAATGAGGATGGGCAAGGTCAGGTCACAGGATCATGATAAAAGGCCACTGTTGCTGCTGTCAAACACATCTTCTCAGAGCCAAGTGTGTGTGTGTGTGTGTATGTGTGTATGTGTGTGTGTGTGTGTGTGTGTGTGTGTGTTCATCAGGACAACTATTAGTGGTGCTTGCCTGTGGTCCTGTACCAAGAAATCTATCTGGAAGAGAGCAGAAAGAGCACACCAGGATGATCCGCTCAGGCTGCTGGAAGCCTACAGCATGACTGAGAAGATAGGATGGACGAAATGAAGCACTGAGGGTTGAACAAAGTGCTCTGAGGATTTAGAGAAAGGAGAAGGACTTCAGTGAGGAGGTTGGACTGGAATCTTCAAAAACAGGAGAGATTTGACTTCATGAAAAGGTCAGTCTGTGGTCTTCAGGGCTCAGGTTTGATACCTCTGTCTCATCAATGTGTCCTAGGAAGCAGTGGCTCCAGCCATCTGTTGGCCATCCCCCAGAGGAAGAAATGGAGACTATCTACCAAGATACCTTTCCCTTAGAACACAGGGGCCAAGCCTAAGAAATAAACCTATCATGAAAGCATGAGTTGTCTATATAACCTATAGGCAGGCTAGTTTGTACCCTAGTGCCAGTCGCTGTTCCCTGGGGACTGGCTTCTTAGACTGTGGAGCATGACCCCGCAGAGAGCTGTGGAACCAAATGTGGGAGTTGCAGGATGGAGGCAGCAGGAGAGAGGTTCTGATGCACAGCTATCCAGACTTAGGTAAAGAAAAGAGAGTACTAACTCCAAGGTGGCGGTGCTTGCCTATGCAGTGCAGGTGAGTTCACAGCAGCCTTGGCTCTGAGCACACAGCATGCACATTTTTCCTGCACATGTGCAGCCTAAAGCTCTTTGGCCCCTATTTGAGACCATTGCATGTTGCGAAGTACAGTATTTTCATTTCCGTAATTTCTCTCTGCTCTTATATAAACATATGATTTCATCATGCAACACAGACCTTTAATATTTTCTATCATATATGTTCTCAGTAAAATGCCAAATTAATATTTATTTGGATTTTATTGAATTAGAATATTTAATTGTTTGAGTTTCTGACTTGAATTTGTCTTAAAGATTGTCAGATGACTCAGGGCTTGGGATTTAAACGTAATTTCCAATAACTTCTGATACGATCCTGAGCATCCTTCTGCCATTTTGCACTATCCATTTGTGCAAAGCAGAGTTATCAGCATTGACAGTTAGAAAACCAAGATAACAGTCAATTCTAAAAAAAAAAAAAAATACTGAAGCTAGTTTACATCCTATAGAATCAAATATTCAGACTATATTTAACCTTCTCTGTAAAAATCAATAAACATATCCACCTCATTAGCAAATTAGATAACTAACTTAAAATATTTTAAATTTGATTGTATCTAATAAATGGTAGAATTATATGTATTCCAAAGACTTGTCTTACAACAGATTTCTTTATTTCTATAGTGTGGGCTTTGTATAGCTATTTTATTGACTTAGACACCCAGGATTACATAAAAATTTCTTGGGCAAAAAGGGGTCATGCGTGGAAACACTTTAAGAACCTTGTGTTAGAGAACTGCGGAGACCAAGCCCGTTTTGTCCACTTTATGCGTTGGTGCTTGTCTTCAGAGCCCTTCCCTCAAACTCCCGAGCAGGCAGGGCTCTCCAAGCCTGTGATGATGGAGTATTCAATATTATAATAAAAATATCTCTTGCACTAAGAGTCTGACTGGAACTTTTGCTAGCCCTCACAGGCCAGGTTAGTAGCACACCCGAAAGCACTCAAGACAGACTTCAGTCTGCTGTCCTACTGTGGAGAGCCACTCGTTTAACTCGCCTTTAAGAATAGACTGTACTAGCCATTCTGATGGGTTTAAGGTGAAATCTTAGGGTCATTTTGATTTGCATTTCCCTGATGGCTGATGAGGTTGAGCATTTCTTTAAGTGTTTCTCTGCCATTCGATATTTCTCTATTGAGAATTCTCTGTTTAGCTCTGTACTCCAGTTTTTAATTGGATTACTTGATTTTTTGCTGTTTAACTTCTTGAGTTCTTTCTATATACTGGATATTAGCCCTCTGTCAGATATAGGGTTGGTGAAGATTCTTTCCCAATCTGTAGGCAGTCGTTTTGTTCTGACGACAGTGTCCTTTGCTTTACAGAAGCTTTTCAGTTTCATGAGGTCCCATTTATTGATTGTTGCTTTTAGAGCCTGTGCTGTTGGCGGTAAGATAAAAAACTCAAGAGACAACACATGCTGGAGAAAGGGGAAACCCTCCTCCACTGCTGGTGTGAATGTAAACTTGTATAACCACTCTGGGAATCAATCTGGCGCTTTCTCAGACAACTAGGAATAGTGCTTCCTCAAGATCCAGCCAGACCACTCCTAGGCATATAGCCAAAAGAGTCTCAAGTACACAATAAGGACATTTGCTCAACCATGTTTGTAGCTGCCTTATTTGTAATAGCCAGAAGCTGGAAATAGCCCAGATGCCCCTCAGTGGAGGAATGGATGCACAAATTGTAGTATATCTACACAATGGAATATTACTCAGCAATAAAAAACAAGGAAATCATGAAATTTGCAGGTAAATGGTGGGATCTGGAAAAGATCATCCTGAGTGAGCTATCCCAGAAGCAGAAAGATGCACACGGTATATACTCACTCATATAGACATATAATATAGGATAAACCTACTAAAATCTGTACACCTAAAGAAACTAATCAAGAGGGAGGACTCTTGCTAAAATGCTCAATTCCTATCCAGAAAGACAAAGAGGATGGACATCAGAAGAAGGAGAAAAGAGGGAACAAGTCAGGAGCCTGACACAGAGGACCTCTGAAAGGCTCTGCCCTGCAGACTATCAATGCAGATGCTGAGACTTATGGGCAACTTTTGGGCAGAGCGCAGGGAATCTTATGAAAGAAGTGGGAAACAGTAGGATCTGGAGAAGACAGGAACTCCACAAGGAGAGCAACAGAACCAAAATATCTGAGCACAGGGGCCTTTCTTGAGACTGATACTCCAACCAAGGACTATGCATGGCGATAACCTAAGACCCCTGCACAGATGTAGCCCATGGCAGCTCAGTATCCAAGTGGGTTCCATTGTAATAGGAACAGGGACTGTCTCTGACATGAACTGATTGGCCTGCTTTTTAATTACCTCCCCCTGAGGGGGAAGCAGCATTACCAGGCCACAGAAGAAGACAATGCAGCCACTCCTGATGAGACCTAATTGACTAGGATCAGAAGGAAGGAAAAAAGTCCTCCCCTATCAGTGGACTTGGGGAGGGACATGCATGCAGAGGGTGGAGGAAGGGAGGGATTGGGACGGGAGGAGAGAGGGAAGCACAGGGGGGATACAAAGTGAATAAAGTGTAATTAATAAAGAATTAAAAAATAATAGAGTGTAGCTCTCTCTCTCTCTCACTCTGTCACTCCTCTTACTCTTGCTTCTCTCTCTCTCTCTCTCTCTCTCTCTCTCTCTCTCTCTCTCTCTCGGTACCCCATTCCCTTTTCTCTCTCACTCCCCATCATGCCCTGTTCTCCCACTCCCTCTATACCCACCCAATAAACCTCTTGCATAGAAAAAAAAAAGAATAGAGTGTAACAACCAACCTTGCTTGCTTTGCATTTTCCATTAGCTTTTGCAACCTAAGCTTTGCATAGTTGTGAGCTTAAGTTTTCGACCCTTCATGCTGCTGACCCAAGAGTAATACATGTGTGTTTATATGTATGAATGCTGTGACAATTATTTACTGAAAACAGAAAACAGGCTGAAAGCTGCCTTATAAAATGAATATCCACCGTCAATGCTGGGAGTGGCATTTGGACATATGGCTTTATAGTGTTTGCCTGTTATCTGGGTCAGCTGGCGTCAATGACTTAGTTCCTTGTAAAACTCTGTATTCCCCATCCCTTACCCATGTGCTGCTTTCTGTGCTGTTCAATAAAAGAGAAAGCAAAGCCCTTTGCTAGGGACATGAAGACTCAAAGCCAGGGACAGACAAGTTCACGACAGTGTTCAGGCAGGTGTGGATTCAAACTCACAAAACAGACAGGGAAACATGATACCAGGAAGGAGAAGTAAAGATTTCAAATTGAGGCTCTTTTTGGGTTAAATTATAGCAAGGGTGAGCTTTTTAATCTATTTTCTTTAATTACACACCTGTACATTATTAGTGACTGAGTTTGCCATTGACACATTCAAACAGACACATAAGCCTACAAAGGAAGCCAAGGCATTTCTTCCTCCTCACCCCTTCTGGCATGAAGTTCAGGACTCCTGAAGAGCCAATGAGGCAACACTATGCTTTCTTCATCTCTTCTTATTTATCTCATATCCAAATTCCAAGAGCCCCCACTCCCCTGGGACCTTGCTGTCAGCTTGTATTAGTTAACACTAAAACGCTATTCGCTTATATAGGGTTCGTGGCTAGGATTTAGAACACTGGAGAGATGAAACAGAGACTCCAAGACACAAAGATTCATGGTAGCATTAAGTGTTGCTCACACAGGCTATGGGAATCACAGAGTGCTAGCTACAGTCCTTTCCTTAAATTGAACCATTGTGACTTTCCCTTCCTCTGTCTTGTCAAAGTCACTGATGATGCCCTGAGTCACAGAGCCTGCAGGAGAGATGGCTGGTATGTTGCCTGACCATTGATGGAAGCAGACAGGTCCCCAACCACCAGAAAAATTCCATCTACTGTTCATTGTGCCCTCCGTTCACCTAGCTCTAGTCCCTCCTGTTTGGTAAAAGGAAACCATGACACATCCTTCTGTTGCTACCCAAATACTTTTGAGGTATTAATAGACATAGTTTTAAAAAGCAATTTCCTTCCAGCTTCAATTGCTTCAACCTAGTTTTGCCATGAGGTGTTGCCAAATGGATGTCAGCATGCTGGTAGCTTCATGATAGTCTTCTGGGAGCCTACACAAGCAACTCGAGTGAAGAATGAACAGTGTGTGGGCTCAGGACCAAAGTTAACCTGGAAGTGTGGTCCTCCTAGGCATTAACACACGTGAGTGAGAGACACTGAGGTTTCACAAAACACTGACACTTCTCCTTGTTCTAAAATTTCTCTATTGACAACCTCCGAAATCAGCAGGAGCGCTGGCTGAGCGAGGAATACTTCCAAAAAAGTAGTGCAGAAAGTCCTCTCTTAGGTTGAGAGAAGGAAATGCAAACAAAGCCGGGTTGGCAGCATCCTAACCATCGGTGATACAGGATTTGGGGACCACAGACTGCTAGCTACAGTCCCTTAAATCGAACCATTGGGACTTTCCTTTCTGCCTTGCCAAGATCAACGACTGCCCCTTAGTCACAGAGCCTACAGGAAAGATGGCCTGAAATGATGTAACCAGGCCAGAGACGTAATCAGGCTTTTCAAACCAAAATCCAACTTGTATTCATATTTCATTCTGTACCTAACTAATTCCCCAATTACCCACTTAACTTCAGGAAATGTCAGGGTTTTATTTTTATTTTTTCATGAGAAAAAACATCCTGTTGGCATCAGGTGTGCACTGAAGTGCCTCTGTCCACCAGGGGTGGGGTAGAAATGTGACACTCAGGTCACACACCTCCTGCAGGGCCACCTCTTTATTGCGTCAATGAGCACCTTGAGTCACTGTTTCTTTTACTGTTCCCCATGAAAGGTCTGAGTCTTTCTCTAGCACAAGCTGGAAGAAAGGAAGGCAGAGGACGGATGTACCTGAGGCATGGAAACTCCACGTTGTCGCTCTCCGGCTGCCCTTCCTCTCTCACCAGCACCCTGGCCAGGTACCAGCCACTGCTTGAGCCTTTGCCATCATGTCTGACCCTCACCCGCCTCACCTTCCTCAGGGTGACAGACTCAATGGTAAACTCGTCGGCCTTTGGGAAAGAAAAGACAGCAAGGTCATGTAGATGGTTGATGCCCCTGAGACCCAGCACCCAGTGGGGGCGCACTCCAGAAGTGAGAAGGCAGAGCTGAGAGAGTGAACTGTAGTTCTTCCACGGGTGCACACAAGCTACCACAGGAACAGAAACATAAAATACATGCAACAATAACCTCACTGTCCCTCCCAAGATGGACCAAGCCTACCTGCCACCTCCTAATGAGAAGGGCTTTCCCAACACAGCCTTCAAATGCCCATCCTTGGATTGGTTCAGACAGAGTATTCCATTTGCATCCCAAGCCTCACCCCTTCCCCACCGAGAAAAGGGTAAGTGGAAGAAGGAAAAGCAAAGACATCTACACAACCCTTTCATCTGGAAGTCCTCACCAACTTCATATCACCAAAGCAATGAGTCTTTACTGGGTATCTATTGTGTGCTGTGAACCATATCTGATCCCTACAGTTCATCAGTCCTCTGTAACCTTCACAATAGCCTCGTTTCCCTCATGTTATATACAAAGAAAGTGTGGCACAGGAGAGTGGAGTGAGTAGCCCAAGGCTGACTTTCCTTAGACCTATTTGGTCCTTTCTGCACTGCTTTACAGCCTTTTGGCTCACAGTAAACCTGCTTGATGGTTGTGGTAACATAGGGCCATACCTAACACATTGTGTTGTGGCTAGCAATGAGCCAATTGAGCTGAGTTCCCAGGTATCCAATCAACCAGATATTTCTGTGCCTTTAAGCAGCTCCTACCTGGATTCCCTAGACCCTACTTCCCCTCATCCAGACAGATACTATCTCATTGCAGGGGTCCTGCCACCAGCCATCAGCTGTACTCTGAGAAAACAAGGAAGGTGGAGGATAGAGCAGGGCTGTGTTGAGAGGGGGTGTCATAACTTACATTGCCTTTCTCAAACAGGTCGGTGTTGTTCCTGCAGTTGTAAAGCAGTCGCTCCCCTGTGTCCCCCACATCACCAAAAAGGCAGAGGTAGACGTTGGCGTCAGTCCCTGCACCTTCAAGCTCCCCTGTGCATACAGTCACACGGTACCGGGCCACTGGCAGACAGAAAGGGGGACACTGTTGGCTGGCTGCCTCTGCTCCCATGCCTAAGCTCTGCACCCACTTCTTCCGTCACCTCTTCATTTAGTACTTTCCAAATCCCAGTGCAGTGAGCCGCTTGGGAGCTGATTCATGCCAAGCCTTGGCTTAGACAGACCAGAGGCTCTTAATGCCCATCAATCATCAGAAACCCATGGGAAGTGTTTACAAGAATTCACATTTCTGAGGCCCACTTCAGACATCCCAGGCCTGAATTTCCAGAGGGAAGACCCTTAAAACTGGGTAATTAGTAAACTCCCTCTGTGGAGTCATCAGAAACCCAATGAAAACCATTTACAAGAATTCGAATTCCTGAGGTTCACTTCAAACTTCCCAAACGTTAATTTCCAGAGGTAAGACACTTAAAACTGACCCCTAAATCTGCAGGAAACAGCACTATAAAATACATACAATGATCACCTCATTGTCCCTCCCCAGATTAGCCAAGCCTACCTACAACCTCCAGATCAGAGTTATTAATGAACCCTCCATGTGGAGTCTCATGGAAAGAAATGAGTGTTACCTAGAAGTAGGGTTCAGTGGAAATGGAGAGAAGGCAACAGCTACTGTGATGGTGTAATTTAGAAGCAACTGTTGGTAATGGCTCAGATAGGTAATCAAGAAAAAGAGAGGAATCAGGTTTTGCTTTGAACAAATAGTGGAGAGAGTTGTTAATAAGGATTAGGAGGTCTAGGGTAAGGATATGGTTGGAAGGTATGGTGGTGCACACCTTTAATCCCTGCACTCAGGGAGGCAGAGGCAGACAGATCACTGTGAGTAAGAGGCCAACCTGGACTACAAAGTGAGTCCAGGACAGCCAAGGTTACACAGAGAAAATTTGTATGAATTGGGGTGGGTTAATGGGAGTCCCCTTTTCTGAGAAAGAGAAGAGGGGGGAAGAGGAAGGGAGAGAGGGACTGGGAGGAGAGGAGAGGGGGCTATGATTGGAATATAAAGTGAATAAATAAATAATTATTTGAAAAATAAAGGAAGGCAGGAAGGAAAAAGGATGTGTTTGGGAATTGAAACCAAGGCTTTATTCTGGTCACTATACATTTGAGGTGCCAGTTCGGTATTTAAGAAAAAGAAGTCAAGATGGCAGTTACATATATGTGGAAGGCCAGGTCCAGCAGCATGACTTTAGTCATCATTAGATGTCTTCCATTTAGAGCCATGAAATCTGGGGAAAGCCATGATGAAGAAGATGTAAACAATGATTAAAATAATATTTGAAGATAAAATGGTCCCAAATTTTCCAAATTTGAATTAAGAATATTAATCTGTATATTTAAATTTTTATGTAAAATGAAACTCTAAATAAGAAAAATCCATAGAGATCTACTTCTAAACACATCATAATAAAACATATAAGAGTGAAAGACAAACAGGAAATCTTTAAAAGAAGCAACAGGAAATTAAGCACAAGGATACTCAATAAAAATTAGCAGACAACTTTTCATCCAAAACTATGGAAACCAGAAAGCAGTGGAATGCTAAATTCAATAAGCTGAAAGAAAAAGACCATTATCTGAGGATCCTATATCTACTAAAACTACCCTTCAGGAAGAAAGCTAAATTAAAGCATTCCAAAATAAACAAATAATTCAAGAATCTCCCATCACTAAAAGACCTTCTCTGTAACAAATATTAGTGGGAAATCTTTGCATTAAATAGTAGGCAGTAACGTGAATTCGCCCGGAGTAATATGAATCACCAGAAAAGATAAAGTGATAATAGCAAAGATGCTGTACATGTATTTTTTTCATTTTTAATACCTGTCTTCTCAGATTTTATATAAAACACAACCGCAGAGAACAATAACTATGAAATTGCACTGATGAGTCTGTAATGTATAAAGACACAAATTCCCAGTATAGGGTGTCATATATCCCAGACAAAGACACAATTTAAATGACAACAGTTGTAGGAAAGAAAGTGCAAGGGAGTGAAGTTTTTATGCTCCTAAAACTAAGTTGACATTACTTTGAACTAGATTGTTCTAAGATGTGCATTTTAATTTGGGGGAGACTACTTCGAAAGTAACTGAAATAATATGTAGTAAAAGAACAGGGGAAAAATGGCCCCACATCTCCTCTGGGCTGTGCTGTGCAATGGCGGGAGAGCTGGCCCCACCTCTCACCTGGCCAAAGCAATGGAGCTGGTCATACCCCTCCATCACACCTAGGCAAAGCAGGAGAGCTGGTCCTGGCAGTGCAGCCACAGGACAACTGACAGGTGACTGTCCAGGCCCAGATCCAGGGCTTTGAGCTGGCCCACCCTAACATCTACCCTATCTATGAACTGCAGGATCACGTGAAGGGGCTGGTTCTGCAGATCCAAAACGGCAGGATCTCCATGTGCTACATTTGATGTAATTTTGATACATGGGCTTAATGTTCCAAGCAAAAATCAGAGTATGGTGGGCATCCTGCAGAGATGGGGGCTCATGATGTCACTACACACAACCAGCCAATGCAAGATGTATTGTTGAACTCCTCTGTGGCTGGTGGGAGTGCAACTTGTAACCACTTTGGAAGTCAATCTGGCTCTATCTCAGAAAACTTGGAACAGATCTACCTCAAGACCCAGCTCTACCCCTCCTGGGCACACCCAAAAGATGTTGCACTGTACAACAAAGACATTTCCTCAACTATGTTCATAGCAGCTTTATCCATAATAGCCAGAAACTGGAATCAACCCAGATGTCCTTCAAAAGAAGAACAGATAAAGAAACTGTGGTATATCCACACAACAGAATACTATTCAGCTATTAAAAAACAAGGGCATCATGAAATTTTCAGGGAAATGGATGGATCTGCAAAAGATCATTCTGAGTGAGGTAACCCAAACCCAGAAAGATGGATATGGTATATACTCATAAATGGATATTAGGCATACAATACAAGATAATTATACTACAATCTACAGACCTAAAAAAATTAAATAATAAGGGGGACCCTAGGGAGGATGCTTAATTCTCATTCAGAAGTCAAATAGAATAGACACTGGACATGGTTGAAGAGAGGGAACAAGGCAGGAGCCTTCCATAGACGTCCTCTGAAAAACTCCACCCAGCAGAGGACTGAAGTAGATGCTGAGACTCACAGCTTAACTTTGGGCAGAGCACAGGGAGTCTTATGGAAGAGTGGGAAATAGAAGAACCTGGAGAGGACAGGAGCTTCACAAGGAGACCAACAAAGCCAACAAATCTGTGTCCGGAGCATCCTGCAGAGACTGATGCACCTGCCAGTCTACATGGAGAGGACCTAGACCCCTGCTCAGATAGAGCCGATAGGCAGCTCAGTCTCCATATGGGTCATCTAGTAAGGGGACAAGGAACTGTCTCTGACGTGAACTCTGTTGCCTGTTCTTTAATCACTTTCTCTGGATGAGGTGACCTTGCCAAGCCACAGGGGAAGATGCAGGCAGTCCTAAAGAGACTTGATAGTCTGAGGTCAGTTGATAAGGGAGAAGTACTCCCTCTTTCTGAGGACTAGAGTATAGGAATAGCAGAGAGAGGGAGGGAGGGGGATATGATCGAGATGTAAAATGAATAAATTAATAACAATAGAAAATGAAGATAAAAGTGATGTATTGTTGACATGAGGGATTCTAGGGAAAGCTTGCCAGGCTTTGAAGAAGGTTCACAAGCAAAGACCTTGAGAATTTATGGTGGACAAAGGATAAGAAAGGTGAAAAGATCCTGTAAGGGCAGAGGTAGGACAAAATTTCTATCAGTGTTGAGGACCAGAGAACCCATACATTTCCACAAGCATCTGTTATACAGAGACTGTCAAAATGGACATGGATTTAAATATCTTATCACAAAGAGATATACTTTAGATCCTGCAACACAAATAGGTTGAAACTAAAGAATGACTACCAAAACTGACTTGAGATCAAACAGATTTACAGAAAGTAAAAATAAAATAAATAAATAAATAAATAAATAAATAAATAAATAACTACACAGAAAGAAAAGCTTATGTCTAGATGTCTTGGGATATCTAGTATACATAAAACAAACACTATTTCTTATGAAGATTGTGTAACAGGAGAAGAGTGGGTATATATTCATTTACTTTTCTTCTAGTTGTGACCAAATGGGTACCTGACAAGGAGCAACTTACTGAAGAAGATACTTGTTTTGCTTCAGGGGTTTAAGGGACTCCGACAGCCCTGGCAGGAAGACATGAAACATGAGTGCCCACAGCTGTGGTAGCAGCTGCAGGAAGCTGCTCGCTCACAACTGGATGGGCCAAGAAGCAGAGAGAGATGACAACTCGTGCTCGATCCTCTCTTTTGCACCATCCACCCCTCAGCCCACGAGAAGGCTCCACCCCCATTCTAGATAGGTCTTTCTCAATCTGGGTAGGTCTCTCTCCCTTGGTTAATCTCTCTAAAATAACCTCAAGACATACCCAGGAATGTGTGTCAGTCTCCTAGGTGATTCCAAATCCAGTCAGAGGGCAATAAAATTAACCATCACAAATTCACCCTTCGTCAATGTGACTTTTAAACACATCACTGTAATCCACAGTGTTCCACCGCTGACCAAAAGGCCTGCACCAGTCTGATAACACCAAATGCATTCAGTCAAACTTTAGAAGGTCCCACAGTCTTACTTTTACTTGGTAGGATCTTGCACCTGAGGCTCCTTTACTTTTGTCCTGCCAAGTCCCTGATTTGCTTTAACATTGCTAATGTCTTTTAACAATTACAGCCACTTTGTCCACAGCTGCTTTGCCTGTGACTTTAACTGGGTTCACGCTCCTTTTCTTTCCTAACTATGTATTTTTTTTTATTCCTGTCTGTTCCACCTTTTGCTTTGAATTCTCACTGTAGGACATCACAAAATGCAGTGAGCAATAAACTGGGCCAGAGTCTACATGGTATACTGACGTTTGTAATTTCTTCTCATCAAGTAAATCACTCCATCGCTTTCTAATTCAGTCCCACTTGAGTTTTCAGGATGCACGTAGAATGAAGCCAGTTTCTTCATCATAATATGACATGCACGGCATCTAACCCAGGTTTTGGTATGATCATCACTTCCTTCTGAATCCTCATAAGTGTTGCCTTGTCTGTCAATGTTTCTATTGGCACTCTGGTCTTCCTCGCTCCTGCTGGAATATAGTTTACAGAATTCTGGGGCTTCCCTATCCTTCATCTCCAAACTCAGCCATAGACTTTCTACAATTCCGTTCCAAAGGCTTGTGCTTTGGAACCATGTGCTCAGGTTTCTCACTACAACAGAAACAGCCTTGCTCCTAGTTTTCTATGTTTCTTTGTTTTGCTCATTGCTGTGGCCAAACACAAAAGCAGATGAAGACGTGGCTTGTGTTACCTCACAGTACAAGAAAATACAACTCATCACAACAGGGAAGTCTCCACAGGAAGTGGCCCGTGGTGGTGGCAGCAGGAGGATGAGACTACTAGTGTAGGAATGGAGGGCGGCAAAACACTAGCATTTAGATAACTTTTTCCTTTTTCCTTTTTGGTGCAGCTTAACCCCCAGCCCATGGGATGGTACCTTCTTACTCGGGGTGGATCATTCTTTCTTAGCTAGTCCTCTCTGAAATGACCTACAAGATGCACTCAGATGTCTATTTCAATCTGCTAGGTGGCTCATTCAAGTTTGCGATAAAGGATAATGATCATCTTAGGGAACTCATTTTATGAAAGTCACACATTCTTGGTACCAAAGCTGGTAATGGCATCATAATAAAATAAAAGTATAGGCTAATATCTTTTATGGATATAGATGCAAAAATTCACAACACGATTGCTGTAAACCAAATACTACAACACAGATAATGAATTAGTGAATTAGTGAATCGTGAATCAGTGCGGTGGTTTCTCAGGAAGCTGGGAATAGATCTACCTCAAGATCCAGCTATCCCACTCTTGGGCATATACTGAAAAGACTCAATATCCCACCACAGAGACTTTCACTCTTCTACATTCATTGCTGCTCTGTTCATAATAGTCAGAAACTGACCACAACGTAGATGTTAACAGATGAAAAAAATGTTACACAATGAAATAATGTTCATTTGTTAAAAATAAAATAATGAAATTCACAAGTAAATGGATGGAGCTAGGAAAATAAAATCACTGAGAAATACAGTATGTAATCTCTTCTATGTGGATGAGAGCTTTTAGCCTTTGATAAGTATACTACAATCAGTATAACCAGAGAGACTAGGTAAAGAGCAAGGAACGAGGGGCAGAAAGGGTTTGCCAAGGAAAGAGAAATAGAAAACATATTATGGAGAGAGAGAGGCATGACTGTAGCAGAAAGATAGTGTGAAGAGGAGGAAGGAAGAAGTAGGTAAAGGAGGGAATACGAGGAAGAGCAAATAACACCATCTGAGTGGTAATACGGAAAACTACGACAATAGAAATGGATTACATAGATATGTAATCCAAATGGGATCACTACATAACAGAGGAGATGAAGCCCCCTACTAGACATCTTTTGCCACCAGGTGAAAACTCCAGTGCCAGAAATGAGTTAGATATAATTGAATTGTTGGCCAAGGTGATCCCATGAGAACCCCCAAACAACTCAGACTATTCCGAGGTTATTGGTTTCTCTACACAAATTGATGGCAAGGCCTTAGTGCTAAAGACAACACTTACAGATCTCATTGAACATGAAGTGGCACTAGGGCTTCACTAGAACCTTCACCCCCTACTGACCAATGTTTATGGTACTAGAAGGCACTCTGCATGCTACCAGAGAAGAAAGGTAAGCACCAACCCAGCTAAGACCTTGCAGTCTGCAGTGGTGACCTGCCTGGATGATACTATGTTGCAATAGTGGCACAAATGGTGTGTGAGTAACCAATCACTGTCTTATAGGATTTAAGGTATATTCCATGAGCTAGAACCCAGCCCCGAAAATGTTCAGGTTGCCGAGAATCTGAGACTAGACAGTCCACGGACCTAGGAGAAAACCAAACATTATCGTTTTCCTAAAGGAACATAACAATAAAATGACTCCTGATGATATTCTGCCATATCTGTAGATAAGTGTCTCGTTCAGCCATAGTCAGAGACACTTCCTCTTTCCATAGATGGGAATTATTGAGAGACCCAATGTGCAGAG
The DNA here is from genome assembly GCF_907164565.1 of Psammomys obesus. NCBI lineage: Eukaryota > Metazoa > Chordata > Mammalia > Rodentia > Muridae > Psammomys > Psammomys obesus. The sequence continues at coordinate 37,614,165 of NW_026596040.1, read as the reverse complement.
TGAGAGACCTTGGAACACTCAGTCCTAAATGGGATGTCTTCATCAAATCCCTCCCCTCAGGGTTTAGGGATCTATGTAGAAGAGGAGGCAGAAAGACTGTAAGAGCCAGAAGCATGGATGACACCAAACAGTGTCGCCCAGACACGACAGGCCCGATGTGAACACGTAGCAGCACGCACATGACCTACATAGTTTCAAGCCAGATGGGGCCCAGCACCGAGAGGGGGAAGTGCAGATGAGCTCCTATTCCTAGCCAAGAAGCTATCTCTAACTGATGCGTGCATGCGCAGGAAAAATAAGTTTTCTCCAATGGAGTATCACTGGCTATATAAACGGCACTATGGGTAGGCCCCATGCCCAGCAATACATAGCCAACATACACAAATTCAGGGATGATTTTGAGGATATTTTGTCTCATATTGCCTTGTTTTAGTGCTTTTTTTTTTCAGTCTTACTGGTCTTTTACTTGTATACAATAATTTGTAATTTTATTGTTTTGGTTCTCTCGTGTGTGTGTGTGTGTGTGTGTGTGTCTGTGTGTGTGCGTTTCTTGTGTGTTTTTCTTTATTAATTTTGATTTGTTTGTTTTGCATGTTTGTTTACTTTCCAAAGAGAAAGAGAACGAGTTGTATTAGTGGAGAGGTGGTAAGGATTAGGGAGGAGCTAAAAGGGGGGAACCATGATCGAAATATATTGTATAAAATATTTTCAATAAAAATCAAATGTACAACTCAAATAAAAATGTTTGATAAAGTGAAAAGTTAAAATAAAATGCCTAATTGGAGTTCACACATACACAAAGAATAAGACACTATGACTAGTTAGGATTTGTCCTAGGAATGCAATTTGGTTTAACTTCTAAAAGCCAATTAATGTAATATGTCATACTAATAGAACAAAAACCCAGAATCATATGATCATCTCAACAGACACACAAAAAGAATTTGACAAACCCTTTCATGATAAGAACCCATTTTTAAAAGGGAACAAAAGGGAATCTCAGCTCATAAAGGTCATCTGTGAAACACCTACACTTAAAAGTTCAAACATGATTCTAGCAATTTTTCAGCAAGGCAACAAGGAGAGTAAAGTTATGCTGGTATCCAGAGTAGAAGAGCTGCCACAAGGTTGTGCCTGCTGATGGATGACATGATTGTTTGTTTAGAGAATCATAAGGGATCTGCTAAAAGATGTTATTATAGTTAATAAGTTCAGCAAAGTTGTAGAATATAAAATCAACATCTGAAAAATCTACTATATTTGTAGTCTTTCATAATAAGTAACTTGAAAATGAAATTAAGAAATCATTTCTGTGCTGAGAATGTAGTTCCTTTAGAAGAGTGCTTGCCTAATATGCACAAAGCCAAGGATTCCATCCCAGCACTGCAGAAACCGGGTGTGGTAACACATGCCTGTAATCCTCATATTTGCAAAGTAGAGAGAGGAGAATCAGAAAACCCAGATCATTCTCAACTATATAGTGAGTTTGAGGCCAGTGTGCAATACATGAATCCCAGTCTCAAAAGAAAATGTATCAAAAGAAGAGAAGAGGATAGGAAAAGGGAAGGGGGAGGAGAAGGGAGATGAAGGGAGAAAGAAGGAGGTGAGGAGGAAAGAGGAGGGGAGGGAAGGAAAAAGGAGGGAAGGGAAGGAGAGGGAGAGGAGGGGAGGAGAGGAGAAAAGAGGGGAGGGAAGGTTTTTCATTCACAACCGCAGAAAGAATAAAATGACCTGGGGAGATGGCTCAACAATGAGGCTAAGGGTGCTTTCCGCTCTTCCACAGGATCCAAGCTTGGTTCCCAGCACCCACCTCAGGTGGCTCACAATTGTCTATGATGCCTTCTTCTGGCTTCTGCAGGCACTCAGACATCTGATGTGCATGTCTACATGTGTGTGCATACACACATAAAAACAAAAGTGTAAATAAATGTTTTTTAAAAGAATAAAATATTGTGGAATGAATTCAACAAAACAAGTGAAAAAATTATGCCTTGAATATTGCAAAACATTATTGAGATTAAAGATTCAATAAATGCACCTGGAAATGTTCCATGTCCGTGGACTGTGTGACCTAGCATCATTAATACAGCAATATTAATGTCCCCAAACAGAACTACTTTGATTCAGTCCCTATTAGAATTGCAATGGAGTTCTTTGTAGAACTTGATAAGCTTTTTCTCAATGAAACATTGCAAAATAAACTTCAAGAAGAAAACCAGCAAGTGTTGCAAGATTTAGACAAGTGGGGACCTCCCGTGATACTGATGAAAACGTACCCATCTTTTGAAAAATAGCTCAAACTGAACCACCAACCAGAAAGCATGCATGGAGGGACCTAAACATATGTAACAGATGAGCAGCTTAATCCCCATGTGGGGAGCCCTAACAGCAGGAGCAGGGCCTGACTCTAACGCTGTTGCCTGCCTTTGGATCCTTTTCCACTAACTGGGCTGCCTTGTCTAGCCTCAGTAGAAGAAGATGCGTCCAGTTCTACTGCAACTTGATATGTGAAGCCAGGATGATATCTATGGGAGGCCTCCCCTTCTTGGAGGAGAAAGAGAATAGGGTAGGGGAAGGGGAGGTGACAGGGAAGGGTTGGAGGAAAGGAGGGAGGGGAAGCTGCCATCAGGATGTATATAGATTAATTAACAAAAAAATTCTAGAAACATTAAAAAAAGAGAGAAAATCACCTCAATAGTTGCTTTGAAAGTTATGGGGAGAGGTCTGGAGAGCTGGCACAGTGGTCAAGAGCACTGGCTGCTCCTCCAAAGAGCCTAGGATCAGTTCCCAAAACTCACATGGCAACTCATAACTGTTTGTAACTCTTGTACCAAGGGATCTGACACTCACACCAGTGTGCATAAAATAAAGTTTAATGTGGGGGAGAGTCACTGTGTGACCAGGCTACACAGCCAAGGACCTAAAAGCATGTTTGAAAGGACACACATGCAGAAAGGTCAGAGCAGCAGTGCTCTGATAACCAAGAAGCAGAAGCCAGCCAGTGCTCAACAGTTGAGCATGCTACATCCATATAATGGGGTATCATTCATCAACTAAAAAGAAATTATGGGCCATAAAGATGGCTCAGCAAGTAGAAGCGCTTGTACACAATGCTGGCGACTTGACTTGGATCCCTGGCTACCACAAAGTGGCAAGGCAGGATCAACTCTCGGAAATTATCCTTTAACCAAGCTGCTGAGACACAAACCAGGTTAAGTGGCTGTCAGAGTCAAGAGTGAGGTGGGGAAAAGGTAGGGTGCTAATGCACATGGAGTTTCTTTAAGGGTATGAAAATATTCTGGAATTTGATGGCGTGATGGATGTATAGATCTTCCAAACATAGATCAAAGGCCATTGGCATGTGAACTTTTAGCGGATGAAATGAATGCCAGTGAACTTATCTCAATAGAACGGATGTTTTTAAAAGAGACATTGTTCACTGAAACTTCATCTAAAGTGAGGATGAAATAGATCAGAAATGAGACAAATCTATGGGAAGTTTGGCACATAAACTCAATTTTATTCATGTGCACAATTCCATATAGAGGCATCTGAAAAATCTGTATGACCATGTATAATATGGGTACATGGAGATATGGTATCTGTGCCAAAACATTTGTTAGAAGGCAAAGAAGCATGGCACTTGGAGTCCTGTTTTAAGTAGAGCGGTAGACACTTATAGCATGAGTTTAAGTTCAGGAAAACATCTCTTGCCCCCCAACATTACTTTCTTAGAGAACCACATTACTCAGAATTAAATCATCCCTTCCTTCCCCAGGGAACTGTCAAAAGCCAGATGCTATAAGCCTTTATATACACAGCATTGTGCATGCTTTGATATGGTCTGGATCTTATGTGTCCCCCCCCCCCAAAAAAAAATCTCATGTGTTGAAAGCTTGGTCACCAGTGCCATTTAGTGGTGGGATTTGGGGAGTGACAGGACCATGACAACCTTGACCTCATGACTGATCCATTCATGGATTCCTAGCTTAGACTGCTCCTGGGGGGGGGGGGTGGAAGGTTTTTGAGGTGGGGCCTGCTGGAGGAAGTGGGTCTTAGGAGGCATGCCTTGAAGGGTATATTTCGCACCTGGCCCTTTATTTTCCAGCTCTGCCTCTCTTCCTGTTTCCGAGCTTTGGTTTGCCACATGATCCCTGCCTCGATGATCTGCTTCCTACACACCCAGGAACACAGATGGACTAAGCCCTCTGAAACCATGAGCCAAAGAAATACTTCTTCCCTTCAGCTTGTTTACCTCAGCTTTTCCGTCCCATTGACAGAGAGCAGACTGGAACACGCTGTGATGTGATGGAATAACAAAAGGAATGGGCAGCCTTGGCTGGTGTGTGCCAACACAAGAAACCAGGGGGAAATCAAAGCCCCAAACCACAGTCTTGTTGCAGTGTGATTTGCTCATAAGTCTTGCTCTTAATAGTCTTGCTGGAAAATTCCCCAAAGCAAAGTGGTAACAAACATAGGAATCCCTTTCCTGGGGACCTCGTCCTCATATGTCCAAGAGTTTTAAGGTCTGTTCCATTGGAGGTCCTGACAAGTCCTTACTCTCTAAAGGTCCCTCTGAGCCTACTAGCCACTGATGTCCCAAACTCTGCCTGGAAAGACATCTGTGGACAATTGAAAATAATTACATTGTTAGTCATCAACAGTGAGAGACGTTAAACAGATGGGCAACTACCAGAGCCTCTTGGGCTTTAATTTAAAAATTACGGCTCAATCTGATTAGCAAGCAGCAATAATATTCAACACTCATGTCCAATGGACTCTTGCCCACTCATCAGTAGTGTGTAATCACAGTGGAGAAAGCGGATCTCATTTATTTTGCCATCTCACATACCTCCTGAGGGAAAGTCAAGGTGGAAATAAATTGTGATTTGGTACCTGCTTTGTCTGCACCTCTAACCAGGAGAATCACTCCTGAAAGCCCCTGAGCAACTAGACATGATGTTAATTGCTTATTTGGCTGACCTTTATTTTGTAAGTAAATTGGGAACACACGACTTCAGACTCTAAGAATTGGTTTTAAATTGGTATTTACTCATTGTACATGACTGCAAGATTCTCCATTAAAGGCTCTCTGGGAAACCATGCATGTTATTTGTTATCTACTAGAAGAGCATGACTTTGCCTTTGGCTCTGTTTAGTGGTACAAGAAACAACACAGACCACCAGAGATCTGGGAGAAAACAGAAGTGTATTCTAAGCACAAGAGAAGAAAATCATGGGCCAGAAAGAACAAGTGATTTCAAGGAATTTGAGTCAGTAGAGGTGTCAAAGAACTACCAAAGACTTGCAGAAGGTATCAAACTGTCTTTATAGTCAAGATAGACAGACAGACAGACAGACATTCTACCTACATTGATCACTAAAATGTTTCTCATTGAAATGGTTCTTTAACAGTACAGTCAAATTACAGTCATGAACAGCCTGTATTCTCTGCACAGCCGATATGGAGTCTGTGGAAACATTCTTCTCCCATGGCCTCTACTGTCAGAGCCCTTGCGTTCCCTGGCTTAGATGAACTTTGTCTGAAGCTCGAGACAACAGCTGCCGAGACAGAAAGTTTATCACAGCTGGGGTTCCACAGCAGTTACAACTTTGCCCCACCAGCTCCACCTTCAAACAATTTCTTGAGCGTATTTTCTCTGCATGGAAAATCATTTGTGGGTTTGCTTCTCAAATCCATACCCTCACACTGAAGAATGGAGCAATCCTAGCACACCAGAAAGAAATGTGGAGACAAAGGTCTTAGAGGGATTTGAGGATGGGGACGGGCGGGAAGGCAAGGGCTGTGCTTGCTGATATCAGCATTGCCTGTGTCCTGGTTCCATTTCTGTTGCTGTGACAAATACGCTAATCAAAATCAGCTTTGAGAAAAAAGGGTTTACTTGGCTTATAACTCCAGGTTACGGTTCAAAGAGCTGAGAATGTTCTGGACATTCTAGGTAAAACTGGCAGATGTTTCCTTGGAATAACTTCACTAAAACAAGACTCTATAGTTGACTTTAAAGATCTAACCAAATGAAAAGCTTTCACCAAGATGTCTGCTGGAGAAGACAAATACAGAAACAGCAAGAAAATTCCAGAAGCTGTAAAACAACAAAAGAGTGGACCATCCTTAGTGATGGTGGTTCCTAGTGTACTTCCTTGGGGGTAGTGGTGATATTCCTAAAGGTTTCTGCACAAGTGCATTCTGGGGTCCTACTGCAGACCCACTGAATTAGAAACTCTATTGCAGAGCCCAGCAATGTGGAGCTCTACAAGTCCTCTATGCAATAAGGCACCCTGAGAAAGCTGGTCAGAGCTGGGAGTTGAGACGCATTGAAAAGCAGCCCCTTTCCCCAAACACTCAAGGATGAAAGTGATGGGTAACTTCAGAAGAAGAGACTCAAGAACTAAAATGATAATAATTGATTAGAAAGATTTAGAAAATGGCTAGGTCCCAAGACCCTCTTCCTGGGACCTGCAGGCACAGAACAGATGCATTTCTGCCCTGCTGAACTATGCATTACATAACATCTCCATTGGATGGAAGTCAGTTGGTGTTAACTTATGGAAAGAGAAATGTTAGTTTTGCTTTCAAAGCAAATATCAAGCATACGGAAGTAGGGATGGACTCTCAGGATAGACAGTCATTAAACCAATGTGTAAAGGATCTGTTCTGGCTTTGACAGTCTATAATCCACTGTCTAACCGTGGCAGGAGCTTCCTCAGTTCTACATAGGCTAATGCTAGATCTTTTGAACACAAGTATTCTGTAGTTATATACCGAATTAAAGTGAAGAAGAATCCCCCCAAATGCAAGAAACATAGCACTAACTGTAAGTATTGTCTTCTTATTCTAACAGATGGAATGACCTCATTTTAGATATTTGTTATCTGGAATATATTCATACTGTGTATATGTATGTGTCTGTGTAAATATATGAGTATTTAACTCTATTCAAGTTATTTCAACAAATATATCGAAAGCGTCTACTAAGTGTACAACTACAGAGTGTTCAGAATATTGCATGATCACTTGTGAACTGAGTTTATTGAAATACTTCAGAGGCTCCAGGAAGCATACCTGGTTATAATTTTCCATATGATCTTCACTTCTTATGATTTTTCAATTTCACTTTTGAAATATCCCTGTTGAAAAGTTAAGGTCTGCCACAGGATAACAACTAGGTTAATTTTCCATGTCAAATCTGATTAGTTGGCAATGTCTGCTGCAGTGCTCCAATGGCTACCAAGCTCAGTTCCAACTGAGCAAGAATGTTGTGATCACTAATAAGCAATGTTTCCCTAAGAAAGGGCACATTCTTCATATTTGCCTCTATGCTGCTGCTATAACCCAGAGGCAAAATGGCCTCCCTTTGGTCTTTTGAAAGTAAATGCTGGACTCCAGGTTAAAAGCTTAATTCTTCTCATACTGGCTTCAAACAGATAAAGGATTCATTGGGTACCAGCTCAGTGTGTCATAAAAAAAAATTGGGAAAAAAAAAGAGCTCAGATCCATCCTTACAGTGTAGAGAGAACTCACGCATTTCACAATGTGAAAGGTCAAGAAGTTCTTGCCTTTAATTTCAAGGAGGTTCTGCATAACTGTTGTTTAGTGCAGATTCTTCTGGTCCTTTTGTGGCCAACTTGAAGTTTCCTCCATATCATACCCATCAGAGAAGAGTTCTAGCGTCATGGCCTGGAATGGATCCTTCCAGCCATTCTCAAGGCTGGAACCTAGTTCGTCCACTGCAGTGTTCCGAGCAGTCAATGCACAGCACACAGGTGCCAGCCCCCACTAGCACACCAAACAAAGCCCCAGTGCCTCGATACAGCAAACAGCTCAACACTTACTTCCCATTATCCTGCGCACAGTTGGGCCCTCCGCAGTCATTTCCCTCACAATTTCATTGTCGTCCTCGTTGGCATCCAGCCAGCGATTGCAGTTGAAATTATACTTATCCTTATTCAGAGTATTCATCAGGGTCATCTGCAAGGAGATAGCCCTGAAGTAAGCAGGTGGGCCCAGCAGAGATTTTCACCGACGGCCTGGAGTCCTCATTCTGCTCTCTAACTGTGTGTGTGTTCCTTTTTTATTTTATCTTATTTTGTTTCTTCAACACAGGGTTTCTCTATGTCTCCTTGGCTGTCCTAGAACTCACTTTGTAGACCAGATTAACCTCAAACTTAGAGATCAGCCTGGCTCTGCCTCCCAGTGCTGGGATCAAAGGCGTGTGCCCCCACGCCAGGCCTGCTTTCTCATCCTAGGGAGACCACGCCATCTCTTGACTCTTGAAGAAGGCAGGTGATCAGATTGCTTTTTCTTTTCCTGGTCTCCTAGAAGCCTACACTAACCTAACATCTGAAAGACAGGACAGGATGCAAACCCCATAGACACCTGAGCATTTTCTCTGTCTACTTTGGAAGGACTCTCCCTACCTGTTCCTATCAAAACATACGGCCCATGTCCACTCTTCCCACCTCCAATCCTAACAAATGAGAGGCAAATATATATGATGCGATCATGAAAGGGGGTAGATCTGACTCCTCGGAACACCTCAAGGAATACCTTACCTTTTCTAAATGCCATCCAGAGCCAGGGTTCTGCCTATCATGCCATGCCCGAATCTTATAAAACCTGCCAAGATCTGGAAGCTCCATCTACAAGGAGAAATTAAAAGGTCAGTGTTGACACAGTCATGGAAGTGTGTCTGTCTTCACAGCTGACCTCAGGCAGGTGGATACTCCTTTGGGCTGCTTTTTCCTGGTAAGGATGGGTTTGCTCCTAGCCACACTCAAACACTACATTCTCTCATGTCCCTGGTAACCAGTGGCTCAAGGGACCAAGACGGCTATGTGAAACTAATGTTCAGCCTGGGCTGGTGAAACTGAACAAAAATAACTGACCCACAGTAGGATTCAGCCAAGAGATCTTCCAATAACAAAATTCGTACGGCAGCCTGCAAATTAGCACAGGGCCATAGCCCAGGGAGTCTACTGGGCACCGAGACAGACAAAAAGATCAATACATCAGCCCTGCCCTTTCCCTGGGGGCCCAAGTCTGCCAGAGAAGACAAACACATAAAGAGAAATGAACTTGGTGGTGGAATAGAGGTGTCAGTGGGGTGCTCGGAAAGGACAGCCGCTGATTACAGGTTCTTCCCCTCAAAGGTTGGTAGCACTTCTGACTCGCTCTGCGCACCAACTGCAAAGCTTAAAGCTGCGTTTTTCTTTCAAATGCTCCAAAATTCATGTTTTGCCTTAAATGCTGTCCTCACGCCCGAATACAGCCAGGCTGAGCAACCTAAATGTGCTCTGGGCCTCTGAGCCCACAACTCCCCCGTTCACCCCACTCCTGAGTGCTCCAAGAATTCCACACTGCTCTGTCCCCTAGACGTCACCCTAGACTATTTCAGATGTAAGGCCAAATATAAACTGTATTTCTTTCAACAAATTCCCTATAAATCATCAAGTTTGTCACTGCTGTTGGAGCCCTAACTCTCCAATGTACCTTTTGTCTTTAAACTTGGTCTAAAATCTGACGTAGAGAACTGGAATGTCCAGTACTTCCTCCAACTCTTTTTCCCATCTCACTCCCATCCGTCCCATTTCCTTCCTACCCTGAACTTCTCAATGACGCCTGGTTTGAACCATTTGTTGTTGGGGTTCAGAAGAATCTCATCTGTCCTCCCCTTCTGCCCATAGATCTGGATGAAGATAGGTGAGTTGGTGCCAGCTTTCTTCAGATCAGTCGTCCAGACCCAAAGGGACCAAGGAAACTCTACAACACAGGTCAAGGGGCATCATAAATTCCAAGAGCTAATCGGGGGAAGAAAGAGGCGGGGGTGGTGGGAAAATCAAGTGATCAGGATGTAAGTTTACACACAACTGTGTCCACTCTTTGCACCCATTAAAAAAGTGCCGAATATGGAGCTAAGAATCCTCTGTGGTTAAAAGTCGGGCCTGTCAATGTCTTAAGACTTTCTGCGTTTTAGCACTGGGGGAAGAGTTGACCCCACCATCCTGTGTCCAGTGCCTTAGGGGTTCCCTGAGAGAATCACTCAGTTTAACCCCGTGTCCATTGCAACAGCTCCTTCAGTTTGGGACACTGGAGTCACCTCCTCAACAGGGCATGGCCTGTCCTTTGACGAACTGAGCTCCTGTCTGGGAGGTCCCCACATGCCAGTCTCTTCAAACTTACTTTTCAGCCTCTTCTTCCTCAGAGATACCATCTCATAGAGCTGGCGCTCGATCAGTCCATCTGCTCTCTTCTCATCCAGCCAGTTGCTGCAGGGGAAAGTCTGCTGGATGCCGGTGAAGGGGCACAGGACCACTACCTAGGAAGGCAGACAGCAAGTGTCTCCATAATAGGTCCACTGACGGGACCCACCCAGTGCTCAGCAGCCTCCACAGCCCCAACTACACAGGTGTCTGTGTTAGGACCTTCAAGGAATGGCATTTTCCTTGTCACCTTTCTCACCAAATCCTGATGAAATTTTTGCAGATTAAAAACATAATTTTTTTAAATTATTATTTTAAGAAGTCTTTCATGGCAGCTTCCATCCATCCTCCAATCCCACTAGCTCAGATACCAAATCCTCTCTTCCATACATTGCATCCTTTTTGGACAGCATATGTCTTCATGTCCATCATAAAATCTGTTGATCTGAGCCAAATGGCCTATTCAGCCCAATTAATTTTTGCAGGAAAAGGGTGAAGCACATAAAAGCTAACCAGTTCCTCTCTGGAGTGCAATATGGAGCCAGATGCCTTCCCCATAGACTTCATTTCTATGAACTTTTGTCTCCTAACGGTTGCCACCCACACTGAGTTTATGGTTTAGAGCATGGAGCCCTGCCCTCTTTAGCCACTCACTAAGGTTGTCTGGAGAAATGGTCCCGACACACTACCAGAACTCTCTAGGCAAAGAAGACATTACTCTCAAGTTTCTAGATGCGCAGTTTTATCTTCTTTTTAACCTGGAAACTGATCTGAGCTTCCTCCTGCTCCAGCATCTTTACTAATTATCATTTCATCAGATCCTTGCTGTTTGTTCTTTAAAGGGATTGCTGTTGATTGCACCTTCCTCAGCGTGACCCTTAGCCCTCAGGTTAGACAATGATAAGGAGTCAGTTCACCAGGAAGGAGGCCTATGCCTAACAACATGCCTCAAACCACACCCAGAAAAGACAGCTGATTCTAAAAAAAGAAACTGTAATGTCTGCTACTGAGGTGGGAAATTTCAAAAGACCTTTCTTAGCAATAAATAGATCAAGCAAGTAAACAAACAAAAGGAAATATCACCAAGGAAATAGAAGATTCACAGTCAAAGGTAATACAATTGAATAAACAAAACCAAAATATTAAATTCAGCTGTTAGTATGCAAACACATTGTGAGTGTTCTCCATAGTGTTGAAAAGGTACATCATAAAGAACGTATTTCATGAGTAAAATCATATTAAAGTATGCTTTGAAAAGATGATTTTAATAAAATAGTATTTCTACCATTAAAGCCAATGAAAAGAAAGGAAACTTGAGTGACAATGTCACTTGCATAGAAAAATTTCACATTAAATTATAAGGACATGTAAAATTGTAATCCGCCATCACCCAGGTTAGCTGAAAGAAGCAACGCAGCGTTGGCTAAGCATCAGAAAGTGCAGTCAGCCGGTGCACGGTGTCTCAACCTAACAAACAAGGAA
>NW_026596040.1:37480800-37602452 GCF_907164565.1 Psammomys obesus | reverse complement strand
ATACATCAAACCCCTCAAACATACTTAATGAAATAAAACATTAGAAGCATTTGCTTTTAACTACAAAACAAAAGCTGGGGTGCAAGTCAGTGGTAGCAGTTAGCATGCTTGCTGCCCCAGGCTTGATGCACACGCGGGGTGGTGGGGAGAGAGAATGAGAAAGAGAGACCCCCACACATATGCATGCACACGTGTGCATGTAAAGACATATACACATGCATGTACCCTCTCACACGCCATTAGAAGCAAGAGTATATGCTATTCAGCCTTCTGTTCAGCATGCTACTGTAGATCTGAAGCTGCACACTCAAAATTTAAAAAGAAATTGTAACGTTTGTCTGTTGAAACAGATTCTGAAGACCAACCAAGCTGTGGGAAGACTCGCTGACGGAAAAAGACCTTCAAAGAGTGCACGGAGAAATCATTAAAAATTAATACACAGCTTAAAAGATGATTGTATATAAACTCAGTACTGGAAAGTACTTGATCAGCAACAGAGATAGTTTATAAGAGTATTGTGACAACACAAATTTTAAGATCTATATGATTACACCTAACAAACTCTTTCCCAACTTGGCCTTGAACTCGCTCTGCAGCTCAGGCAGACTCCCAAAACAAACCCGAACTCCTTTATTGGAAACTTCTTGGAAAGCACTGATTCTAGTTTCATTGGGGGGAAAAAAAAACAAAAACAAAAAAACAAACCTTCATTTTGCACTGAAAGTGAATCATTGCTTCCAAACTTCCTTAATGACAAAGAATTATCAAGTAAACTGGCCTGTAGTGCCAGTATTAGTGAATCTGCCTGGGCTGCAGAGCAAGCTCAAGGCCAACTTGGGAAACAGTGAGACTCGGCCTAAAAACTTATAAAAAGAGCTACAGTGAGGGAAGAAGGGAGGGAGAGAGGGAGAAGGAGACAGAGAGAGGGAGAGAGAGACTGAGAGGGGGTGGAAGGGAGAAGACGGCTAAGAGTCCTGCCTAGCTTGCACAAGGCCCTGGTATACTTCCTTGTACCCTCCGTTTCCCAACCTAAATGTAAAAAATGTGTTAAGTAGTCATAGTCTTTAGAAACCTGACTCAGTCAGTCACTCCCATAAGTCCCTACTAACAGGACAAAAATGGGTGGATAGGATCTTGTACAAGGCATTACCGTGTACTCTATAACTGGCTTGTTCAAGAGAAGTGGAAAATAGGACTATTCTAGTCAGGGTCCGTTAGAGAACAGAACTGAGTAAATATATATATACATGGATGAATATACATACATACATATATAAACATGGATGAACATATACACACATGTGTATGTACATATATACACATATGCATACATATATACATGTGTATATTAAGTGAATTTGTGTGTATATATATGTGCATATATATGTATGTGTAGATGTATGTGATTTTTTTCAGGGTGGCTCACAGGAGGTGGTCCAGCCAGGCCAACAATGGCTGTCTACTAACAGAAAGTCCAAAAACCCAGTAGTTTCTCAGTTTATGAGGCTGGATGTCTCAGCTGCTCTTCAGTATACACTGGAATACCAAAGAAGTAGGTTCTAGTGCCAGTAAAGGAATGGATTTTTCAGAGAGTGAAGGCAAAAAGGCGGAGAGCAAAGAGCTTCTGTCCTCCATGTCCTTCTTACAGGCTGCCGCCAGAAGGTGTGGCCCAGGGTTAGGGGTGGGGCTTCCTACCTCAAATGATCCGGTTAACTGCAAACCCCTCACAGGTGTGCACAGCAGCTTGTTTTTAGTTGATTCCAGGTGTGGTTGGGTTGACAGCTAAGAGCAACCGTCACAAGGATGCAGGGGAGCGTTTTCACTTAAAAGTTAAAGAAGTAGTTGAACCAGAGAACGCTCCTATGTTGGCACCTTACCTTCTCACAGTACCAGCCTCGGTTGACGCCCACATTGCCGTGCCCGATGGATACCCGGCTCAGGGGGCTGAGGAGGACAGCCAGATCGATGTGGAAGATGTCTGTGCGGCCCCTGTCAAACACGCCACCCTCTAGGAAGATCTTCCCGCTGTTCTTACTCCCTCTGGCTCCATACATGACCAGGTAGATTTTAGACTTGGTTCCAGCTCCACGGATATCTCCAGTGAAGACAGTGACAATATAGCTTATGGCTGGCATGGAAAGAGAGAGAGAGAAAAAAAAAAGAGGGTTTAAAGCAGCTTCATTGAAATATTCCTCTGTTTCCATCTTGGCTACAGCACTACTCTGCCACACACACCATGTCCACTCACATTTTTTTCACTCAGACCAGTCTCCCTCACAATCTCATTTTGCTTTTCAACATTGTGTTAGTATATGTGAGGTTATACTAACCGCATCTATTATTTCAAGAAACTGTCAGCACTCATTATGGGAAACAGAGAGAAGAGGGAAGTTGAGCTGCTTAAAAATAGTACTGATTATTAATGTAATTACCGTGTGTACATTTTTAATAGCTGCTAGATAAATTTTGTTATGTCTAATCAAATTATAATAGTCAGGTCCATTGATGGAGATTTATATCAGCACTATCTCGTTCATTTAGCTGGCTCTTTTGCTGAAAATATAACTTTTGAGAGAGGGCACTAACATCTCCCTGGTCACCTGGGCTGAGAAAGAGGGAGAGGCACAGTAAGTTGCGTCATCTTGGGTTTTGATCAGTTGGGAGGAATTGTGAGCGCTTGGAATTCTGCAGAAGAACTGCCAGGGCTAAATAAACCCCTAAATAGGGCAAAAAGAACAAAGCAAGGCACAAGTATTTGAAACAGAAACTCTGTTAAAGGCTTGCTGGCACTTTTTTATTCTGTCCCAGGGTTTAAGAACAAAGAAAACAGCAAACATGGCAGGGAGTCGGGGTGGCGGGCAGGCATGGAGATGAAGATGTCCAGAAAACAGAAGGCATAGTGTTAGCAAGAGTGAACCATGGGCAGAGGCAGCGGGGGAGACAGAGGCACTGCAAAGTGGTGGGGGAAATGGTGTCATCGAGTCTCCTGATGGCAAAACTGGAGCCAATCTGTAGTGCGATCTACATGTTACCCTATAAAACTCTGGCTGTGCCTCCAGTCAGGGGGAGAGATGGCCTTCAGGGGAGGGGTAAGTTCTCAGATGTATACAACACGCATGCTTTTTCTCAAACTCCAATGACCACCTCAGACAGGCTTAGAATGGAGGTTTCCTATGGTAAGAGGACTTGAGGAGGCAGACCAAATACCAAGTCTGTCTTCAATAAGCTCTGTGACCCTGGAGAGTGTTCTTAACTTCTATATGCCTCTGATTACTCACCTCATGATCTCAACAAGAAAATGACTATGTTGTTGGTGGCCATGGGGATTAAACAAAACATAAGAGGGTCACAAATTATCCTTATGGCTTCCTCCTTTAATTCCTTCTACCCATCAATGTCTAGGGCCATTACCCTGTCTCCTCAGATATCAACAGCCTTGGCTGCAGCCGAGAGAACCAGACCATTTTCTGGGGCAGCCAAGATGCTGTCTTCAAACCCAACTGGCTCCTGCCTGAGCACAGTATGGGCACTGTCGTAAACCCACAGGCATGGGCACTGACTCTCCAGAAAGGATGATTCAGCTGGGTCCTCACCTCTCTCTAGCCTACCTGTGGTCTCAGCTCCACCCACTAAGATGTCTCTTTGGATTTTTCCGTCATCTTCATCCAGTGCCAGCCAGCGGTTAAGGGGGAAATCATACTTCCTTTTGTTCCCAATATCTTCAATGATAATCTGAGAGGAAAAAGAGAGGAGGGAAAGCGCCTGAGCATCATTGAGGGGTGCACCTGCTAATCTACAGCCCCGTCCAGTCATGGAGAATACTCTAAGAACATGCTCGCGTGTCCTCACATCTCAAAAACGGCTGATCACAGGACACAGCTGCCACTAGGAAATCCTCGTAAAGCCATCCAGGGATGATTATCAATCACCACTACTCGAATCTCTAGCCACTAGTTTCCCACTGCTTGAAGGCATTTTAGAGAACTGAAGCAAAAAGTGTATCAGGATATGCTCAGTGAGCTGGGACAAAAGAAGGGGGCTGGGGAGCAGGTCTGGATTTGAGAAGACGAATTCCTTATTGGTGGGAAGCAGAGTCTCTGCAAGGGGAACTATGGGCTGAAATCAGGACAAGGAATCCTGGGACATGGTGGTCATGTCAGAAAACATCAGCAGCTGCCAGGGAGGCAAATGTCAGTGGCCATAGAGGAAGTCTCTCCACCAAAACAACCATATAGCTGGAGTGGTGAAGCCATGTTATCTAGAACATACTAAAGAGATACTAAATACCCTCCAACTCTTCCTTTTGGATACAGCTATAAAACAAGACTAGAAAAACAGACATACTCTATGATGAACAGTGAAAGCATACACCATAAGGTGCTTTTTTGGAGAGAGAGAGTTGAAAAGCAAGAACCATTATCTGGAAGGAATATTCTCCACTTATCAACAAGCCCACAAGAAAAGCAGATCTTCTAAGAGGCATGAGGGAAAGACAATGATGAGCTCTTTTGGGGAGACTGAGTCCAGAGAAGGGACCTGTCCCTGGTTAAGTTCACTGTATTCTATGGATTCAGGGACACCACATATCCCAAGGCAAGACTTTCCAATGTGAAGGCCAAGAAGGGTAAGACATCCCCTAAGGGAGGACACCCCCTAAAATGGACAGGAAAGCATGAAGCTGCCAAGCAGTGGAGGTTTCTTGTTTATCCTTCCTAAAATGGGCCACAGATACATCCAATGACCCCTGGGCTTCCTCCACGAAGGCTCAGAACACCTGAGTGAAAACATGGAGTGGCCTTGAAGTCACCCCAGCCCCCCTTCTTTCATCCCAACTCACTGAGCATATCCTGTTTAGGTCACTGTGGAGTGTCAGGTGTGACTAAATATCTCGCCGCTCAGTACGGGAGTCACTTCCACCACTTTTACATAGTCTGGTTGAGTAGGACTCTGTTCTTCACAGATGAGGGAAACACACACACACACACACACACACACACACACACACACACACAGCAATTAGGAGAGTCTGGAGGTTCATGGTAGAGACTTGGAGGATAATTAGGCCCCGGGCCCGATGAGAGAACTAGGATTCTAGAAGTTCTAACAAGGTCAGTCTTGGAGGCAGGACGGCAGGAAGTCAGCATGGATGGACAGTGACGTAAGCAGCAGAGTAGGCAGGCTCAGTTTCAGGCCTCTGGGGAGCCAGACATTCCCCTCCCATGCCTCAGACTGCACACAAGCAACTGAACCTACCTTGGACAGGAACCAACCTGCAGAGCTCCCCTTGTTGTTGTGGCCCACATTGATCTTCATCAGCTGCCCCAAATCCGGAGCATCCAGCATGAACTTGTCTTCGGCTCCCTTTTCAAAGTTGTCCTTTTCATTTTCCAGCCTACGCTCTCCTAAATGCACAGACACAAGAAAGTTAAAAAAAAAAAAAAAAAAAAAGACACACAGAAGAGAAGAAAGAAGAACCTTAATGGTCCACCCACTGAAAGAGCTCTTACAAAGTCCAGGGCGGCTCCCTGCTGGGATCTAACAGCTCCTTCCATCCCTCCAGCCTCTGGAAAAGCTCTGTTGGCCTCCTGTGCTGCTGGTGTCAGGGTCTCATAACTGGATTTCTCATTTCAGCCTTATTCTGCAGACTTTGCTGCTGTGAACCAAACTGTACCCCTATCCTAAGACTTGAGGTCCCATCTTAACTTTTGCTTGTCCTAACCCAGAGTTGAGTGTGGTGTAGGGGCTGATGCTGGGATCCTGGCCACTTTGCTCACTGCTCTGCTGGACGCAAAGCCAGTGACTATCAGCAGACACCGTTTGTGTCTGTCATGGATCTTCATCTTACTCCTTGCTACAACCCACAAGGACACAATGTTTAACTTGCTCCTGCAAATGAAGAAACTGAGACTTAGAAATAAATGCTTTGTCCCTTTCTAACCCATTACGCTGTTTTGCAATTCTCCGTTGTACCATAAGTACACAAGTTAGTCTTTCTCATCTCATCAAAGCATCAACTTTTGGCTCAAATCTTTCCATGGTTTCTCTTTTCTAAATTGACATTTTGACACCCAGAAAGACAGAAAAAAGTTACCAGTATTCAGGTACCACCACCCAGATGTGAGGGACAGGGCAGTTGCTAACATTTTCTCTAGTTTGCTTCAGCTCCTTCATGTTTCTACAAAACATTTATTTGTTCTCATTTCATGTGTGTGAGTGTTTGGCCTGCACGTATGTAAGTTCGCTTCGTGTGTGGCTGGGGCCCAAGGGAGCCAGAAGAGAGTGCTACGGCCTGTGGAACTGGGTTGTAAGCAACCACATGGGTGCTGGGACTAGAACTCAGGTCCTCTGCGAGAGCACCAAGTACTCTTGAGCCCTGAGCCATCCCTCCTGCCCCAAGGCCTTTCACTTATTTTTTTTTTAAGGAAACAAACCTAGTAGACATGCCTAGGCTTCCCTGTTGGCCCCTCCTGCCCTCCCCCTCACACCTAGATCTCCATGAGACATAGGCCACTTGTGGCCATTTCCTATTTCTATGTAAACGAGGGCATAGGTGCGGATCTCTCTACCTCAAGTCCTTCATCTTCACTGTGGGGCTGTCAACAGTGACTGTGTCTCTAGGTGTCTGTGTGTGAGATCTGCTACCTTCCTCCACACCACACAGGCACCAGCACTGCCAGCGCTGCTGGGATTGCTGACATCACCACGGGCCCTTGTGGAGTATCTTCCCACCTCCCCAGACTCTGTTGAGAGTGCCCTGTGGGTGCTGGTGACCGTTTGTTCTTTAGCCGCCCTGTCAGAGCCAAGTGATGGCAGCGCCGTTCTGCGTTCAAGCTGTTACTGACCTTACCATCGCAAACATCACTGAGATGACAGCTCCGAGCCCTTCCTCTGCACACACAGGCACGTGGACAGTTGTTCACCTGCTGTGTGCTCATCTTCAGCTTGTCAGGCAACACTTTTCTCCAGAATGCCTACACCCTGCTAATTCCCACCAGCAATATATGGGCGAAAAATATTAGAATAAAAATGACTGAGGCACATTGCCTAAATCGCACAGAGTATATAATACATATTATATATTCTAATATCTTTTGCTCCATTTTTAATTTCCCTATCTTGCCTCCCCATTCACTCCATCTCTGTTTTCCTTCAGAAAAGGGCAGGCCTCCTTCTATCTTTTAAATTTTTCTTAGACTATTCTGTTGTTTATTTTCTGTGGGGTGTGTGCATGTGTGGGTGTGTGCAAACGTGTGTGCATGTGAGTACTTGTGTAAATGTTTGTGTGTGCTTCTCATAAATTGCCTATCTAAATTAAAATTAAGAACACTGTCTCAAAATTCCTTTCAAGAATCCTGATAAATTTCACATTTACGTCTTTAGCTCATTGGGAAGTTATTTCTGTACATTGTGAAAAATAAGAATCTAGTTTCATCTTTTCTCAGATGGCTAGACAGTTCTTTCTTCTGCTCTGTTGGGTAATGTTATTTGCCCTTCTTCTGATACCACACTGTTCTAGTTTTTGAAGACCTGTGACTGGCTGATGAGATGGCTCCATTCATAAGGCCATTTGCTGCTAAGTTGGGCAACCTGAGTTCAGTTCCTGGGACACACACAATGGGAAACAAGAAGCAACTCACAGAAGCTGTCCTCCCACCTCCACACCTATGCCTTGGTGCATGTGTTACTCACACACACACACACACACACACTAAACAAACTGAATAAACGTAGTTTAAAATTTTGAAAATACCAACACCGTCTTAATTTCTGTCAGGGCAAGTATCTCACGTGATTATTATTGTTCCTACTATTTTCTATCCATTTTTACTTATTACAGCTACTTGTTCTGTATGTGGGGAAGCATGCACATGTGGCTGTCAGAGGAAAACTTGAAGGGGTCAGGTCTTCTTTCCCACCCTGCGGTCCCAGGGTCAGAGCGCAGGATGTCCTGTTTGGCAGCAGGTACCTTTATCTGCTGAGTCATCTCTCGGCCCTGTTCATACTGTTTTCATTCCTCAAAATTATGTTGACAACATATAGTTCTTTATGGTTCAACATCTGGATAGCCCCCTAAGCTTTGGTTGTTGGCTTTTAGGAATTTGACTGCAATAGCATCACTTTTATAAAAAAGAACCAAGGAAAATTAGCATCTTAGTAAATTTGAATCTTTTCTCATCCATGGGTACATCGCTTCGTTTATTTGTATATTGTTGTGCCATTCAAAACCCTGTATTCCCAGAAAGCTCTTTCTTTAACGTCATTCTTATGTACTAATTTCTAATGTAAATAGTATGTTTTTACACTAAACATTTAAATTATTTGTTGTTTTAATAATTTTTAAAATTTATCTTTAATCTATTATCTTTAGTAAACTTTATTTTTGTTGGTTCTGGTGATTTTTAACCTATACAAATCCTCCTGTATTTGATAGGTGATACTGTTTATGAAAATGAAAAGCTTGTTAATGGCTCGTTGTACGTCATATCTATAATCCCAGCATTCAGATGGCTGTGGCAGTAGCATCACTATTATAGCAGAAGGCCTACAGAAAGAAAGAGCAGGCAGAGGGAGGGAGAGAGGGCGAGGGAGAGGAGGGGTGAGAGACAGAAAGGGAAAGAGAGAAAAATGAGACAATGGAAAAACAAAGGGAAGAGGAGAGAAAGGAAGGGATGAAAGGGCAGGGAAAATGGTGAGGAGGGAAGGGAAGGGGACGGGAAGTAAGGAGAGGGAAAGGAAAAGAGAAAAACATTTATTCTTGTATTATCAATTATTAAAGCTTTCATTTCTTTTGTGTCTGAAATTCTTTTTTTTCTTCTCTTTTTCTTTATATTTTTATTAATTACAGTTTATTCACTTTGTTTCCCACCTGTAGCTTCCTCTCTCCTCCCTTCCCAATCCCACCCTCCCTTCCTCTTCTCCAACCATACTCCTTCCCCAGTCCACTGATAAGGGAGGTCTTCCTCCCCTTCCTTCTGATTCTAGTCTATCAGGCCTCATCTGCATTGCCTTCCTCTGTGGCCTGGTAAGGATGCTCCTCCCTCAGGGGGAGGTGATCAAAGAGCAAGCCAATCAGTTCATGTCAGAGACATTTCCTGTTCCCATTACTATGGAACCCACTTGGACACTGAACTGCCATGAGCTACATCTGTGCAGGGGTTCTAGGTTATCTCCATGCATAGTCCTTGGTTGGAGTGTCAGTCTCAGGAAAGACCCCTGTGCCCAGATTTTTTGGTTCTTATGCTCTCCTTATGGGGTTCCTGTCCTCTCCAGGTCTTACCCATTTCTTTCATAAGATTCCTTGCACTCTGCCCAAAGTTTGGCTATAATTCTCAGCATCTGCTTTGATATTCTTAATGGTAGAGCCTTTCAGAGGCCCTGTGTGGTAGGCTCCTGTCCTGTTCCCTGTTTTCTCCCTCTTCTGATATCCATCCTCTTGGCCTTTCTGAATGAGAACTGAGCATCTTAGCCAGAGTCCTCCTTTTTGATTAATTTCTTTAGGTGTACAGATTTTAGTATGTTTATCCTATATTATATGTCTAATATCCACTTATGAGGAAGTGTATACCCTGTGTGTCTTTCTGATTCTGGGATACCTCACTCTAAAGTTTTCATTTCTTTTTCTTGTCTTTTTTTTCTGGCCTTAGCTTCCTAGTATTGTGATGAATACAAGCCATAATTAGCCCAAATATATCTATGATAATTCTGGTTTTTTTTCTTTTGCAATATA
This sequence comes from Psammomys obesus, assembly GCF_907164565.1. Lineage (NCBI taxonomy): Eukaryota > Metazoa > Chordata > Mammalia > Rodentia > Muridae > Psammomys > Psammomys obesus. The sequence continues at coordinate 37,592,725 of NW_026596040.1, read as the reverse complement.
CTACTGTGATAAAAATCAATAAATAGATTAACTAATGTTAAATTGCTGTTGACTTCCTGGAATAAATCTAGTAGAACAGGACATTCTTATTATTTATCTATATATTTACTAACAAATTTAGTGTGCTAATATCTTATTTAGGTTTGGGTTTTTTTCCTTCATAAAAGAATGTAACCTGTATATTTCTCTCTTAATCTTACCTGCCTGACATTTTCATCAAATTCATTAAATGAACTAGATGCACTAGCTTTTTCTTTTCTTTGAAATGATTTATAGAGGATGGACATGAACTATCTCTTAAACATTTGGTAGATTTTTACATAAACAACTTGTGGTTCTGACTTGCTGGTTAATTTTTAATTGGTGTTCTCATTGCTTTAGTGTTGGAACCTGGCTTCTGCAAGCCCTCGAGACAGTCAAACCTTACAGGATGCTGAGATGAAGGGCCAGGCTATGACACGGAGTGGCATCCACAGGGCGTGGACCACCGCTTTTTACCATGCCAAGGGAGAACCTTGTGCTTTACAAGTATGAATGCTAACACAGAGAGCTGGGACTGGTGATCAAGATTCTTCCAGGTCAATTTTTATGAGACTCCAACTCCAGGACAGAGAAAATGCTTCTCCAGTGAGGCAGCGCTGAGATCCCCAGTCCCTAGGTCAATATCCCTCTCCAGAGTCTGCCATCTTGGCTGCCTCCTGCCCAGATACCTAAAATGAGGCAGATATCGAGGCTTCCACATCTGCTGTCAGCACTGTTAGTGTCCTGCAACATATTTTGTTTCAAATTATATGTCCGATGATGAAGATGATGGTAGTGATGATGATGTAGTATCGTGATGGTGATGGTGGTGTCAGTAGCATACCTTTCTTTACTTCTAACAAAGTAGTTTGCCTACATCTTGACCTTGATGGATATGGAATATATGATGCATAGTGTCCATCTTTACATGATGGATATGGATAGTGTTGGTCCAGCTTCTTGGTGAGATTTTTCCAGAGTACTTAATGCTGCTTGATTCATTTCAAATTTCTCCTTTTATATGCTTACGCTGGATTTATTTATTTTTAATATAACATGAGACAATCTTTTATGAAAGTAAATCATGTTAACAGCTTAGGTTGGCTTCAAACTCAGATTCTCCTGTGCCTCCTTTGAAGTTCTGGGATTCTAAGTGCTCCTGGCAAGACTGCCTACTCTTCAGTAACAGGTTTTCCCTGCTCTTGAGATAACCAATGTATTTATCTTTGCTGTCAGTTATGTCTTCTCATTGTTTCTTTTGGAGATACTGAATGCTTGGCTCATTATTCTCTTTTATTCATTCTATTCACTTATAGATTATATATTTCTGCTTTGGGTATTTACTTTTATAATTTTAATACTCACATGTAGCTTAGTAAAATCTGCGGTTCACAGTTTAACTCCTCTGGAGGTGGAGAGATGAATAATAGACAAAGTCTACGTAATGCTTTAGCCAATTTTCTTCTCAAATATCGATCTTAAATTTTGGGTAAATATTTCTTCTTGTCCCTTGTGTTGGTTGCTGTTATGTTTTACGGTTGATTCTTGCTGAGATATGTTACATGGCTATCAATGTTTTGTTCACTTTTGTGTGTAAAAGAGGGGCAGAGTCTTCCTTCATATGTAAGGTAGACTGGCCTTGAACTCAATATGTAGCCCAGGATAACCTCAAACTCTTGTTTCTATTGCTTTGGTCTCCCAAGTGCTGAAATTTATAGGTACAATACACCACACCCAAAAGTACATTCTAGTGGCTATTTAAGCACGGGTGTAGGACACATATCCATTCTCTTTGCTAGAATAAAAACTTGTTAATTTCCCCCCTCGCCTGAAATAACTTATGGAATGTATGGTTGACATGCATTCTTGCCGAGAATATTAAAGGTGTGGTTACATGAATTTATAACCTCTGTTACAACTGTTGATGACAGCAGCGATTCATTTGTCTGGTGGAATTTTCACAAAGTGACCCGCCAAACCTGCTTCCTCTCAGAGCTTTCTCTTTGACTTTGGTTTTACACAGTAATATAGATTCCTTCATAAACTCTAGTCTATGAGTCTTTTAGCTACTTTAAACTGACAATTCAGACCTTTTTAAAAAAATAAAACTTCTGGCCATTATCTATTTGAATATTTCTTCCAACATTCTCTGCTTCTGGAACTCTTACCCAACTTCTACCAGATTTCCCTTCCTCCCCCACTCTCATGGCTTCTCATGTTTCCTTCCCAGCCCTTTCTCTCTGTGTGCCACCTGAGGGTTTGCCCAAAGGCTCACAGTTCATTAATTCTCTCTTCAGCATCCTTAGTTGCTTTGTTTAGCTCACCTGCCAGGTGCTCATCTTTGGTAGCCATCTTTTCATTTCCTGTGTTTTGGTTTGGTTCTTTTTTCGAATGTGCTGTTTTTAATGGTGCTGTAACCTTTTCAATTCCTTCTTTCATGCTGTTAACAGTTTTTTAAATTTTAAGTTATAGGTTCTCCCGCACCCCTCCATTATCTGAAAAGCCTGGGAATTTCATTCTGGTTGTTGTGTGGATTACAGCTTCATCATGGTGGATCACATCCTTAAGTGTTTTAGAGTTTTGGAAAATAAACTCACTCTAAGACTTCATTTGTGGGAATCTTATGCAATCTTGGAAAGGTTTTTGCACAGTGCTAAAGGTTTTTGCTATGGTTTTGTTGTTGTTTTGTGTTTTGAGACAGGATCTGTTATAGAGCCCTGACTGATCAAGAGCTCACTGTGTAGACCAGGCTGGCCTAGAACTCACAGAGATCAACCTGCCTCTGCCTCCTGAGTGCTGATTAAAGGCATGCGCCACCACATCCAACTCGAACCAATATTCTTGTGTGAGGAGAGAGGGACTATGAAATCACACACGTAGCGTAACAATCAGACTTCAAGCTCCACACAGCATAGGTCTGCAGTTGATCTGTGTTTAATTTTTAGCCATTGCAGGGATGCAGCGACTCTGCCTGTGAGCCATTGGTCTGCGTTTCCACGGAAGTTTCTCCAGGGCTCCTGACTTCATGTGTGGTTCTAATTTCAATTTCTTGCCTCATTCAGGCCCTATGTCTCATTTTCTGGCCCCCAGGGAGCCTACAAACCTGTCTTCTAGATCGACGAGAATGACAGCCCTCCTTAGAGGAGCCACAGGATCAGTGCACACAGCTAATACTTTGGTTTTGAGTCTTTCCTTCATGCCTGGTACCTGAGGAGTTTCCTTTTTTTTCATTCAGAAATACATGTTGAATTATTTGATGTATTCTACCCCAAATTTACATGTGTCTGTAACTTTTCTGGCTCCTGTGTTTTCCCACCAAATTGACAGAAGTGACAGAAAAACGCCTGTCTCCACCTGTGACCAGCACTCCCTCTCAGTGCCTGCAGCTGTGTCTGTGTGCAGCTGCCGCTTCACCTGTGAGGCCAGGTTAATCCCGCCCATCCCTCCGTCACACCCCACTTTATCCCACGCCACTACGATGACTTACATTATGCCCCAATGCAGTCCACATAAGCACAGAGCTTATGACAGTTAAGGCAATAAAGAAATTAAGTGAGAGTGAGCTCCTAGGGATGTGAAATTTGGGGTTTTTTTCATGGTTTTGGATACAATTTTAATCAGCCCAAATCCAGGCTTATCATCGTTCTAAAAACCACACATACACACAGAGAGAGCACGTTTTGAAAACCTATCACACACACACACACACACACACACACATATACATTCGACCACACAAAGTAGATACCCTGCGTTTGAGGCTAACCATGGCAAATCACAGCATGAGAAGAGAGCTGCTAAACAGAAGGACCAGCGCACGGGAGGGGCTGGAGCTGCCTTCCTCAGCTGGGATTATAAGAAACAGCTGTTCTAGGGAGCAGTGCTAGGCATGGCTTGTGAGAAAAGGATTCAAACCCATTACCTGTGTCTCCATACTCTCCAAAGATATTGATGAAGACATCAGCATCTGTCCCTGCTCCCAGCACGTCACCAGTGTACACCTTGATTTCATACTTGTTTCCTGGGAACAAGAACAGAGAAAATCTTGCCTCATTAGAAATCCGAGAAGAGAAAACCACAGGCACATACACAGCTACCAAAGCATCCATCCTTCCCACAGATGCCCAGAGGATAATGAGTTATCAGCATTACTGTCACTGTCATCACTGTCAATAACAGCCCAAGAAAAAAGTCACTTACGGTTGGCTTCAAAAGGCCATCACTAAGCTCTGTGTAATACTCAAGTCAGAGGTAAAAGAGACTTTCTGTTTTCATCTAACATACTCCCAAATGGCCACCCCGAACCAACATCTACCATCATATCTCCCTCAACTACTGAAATGACTCTAACTGGGTCCTCTACACACCTATCAGATTTTTCTGTCCATTTTCCACACTGTATAACAATGCTGAAGTTCACTGGAGTGACTGAATTCTGCAGATGAAAATAAAATTTGTATGTATCGAGGCCATAGGCAGCACAAAAACGAAACTAAAATCATCATCAGTGGCAGGCAAAATACATGTTAAAAGACCAACCTCTGCTTCCTGCGTCATTGCCACATTCACTAGACAAAAATCAATTCATTGTAACCCCAAACACAGCCTCAGTCATGGCCTCAAATAGGGCAGGGTTAAAACGCACTTGACAGGGCTGAGCTCTGGCCAGGTCTTGCCTTAAGGTAGGGAATAAAGGCCAGAAGACAGTATGTATGGTTAGGGCGAGGAGACTCTTTCAGGTTTTCTCAGATGGCTGAGACAATTCTCCTTTCCTTTTTTTCCTTCCTTCATGGCTTTTTTGTTCTCTTCCTGCCCCGTTTGCTAAGCTGATTGAAAACTGGTTATTCTAGGCAAGGGCCAGACAGCTGGCCCTTCTGCCCACCTCCTCCCTAGTTCTATCCCTGCCCCCCACCTCCAGCCTCTGAAGGTATTTGTCCTCTGTCTTCTCCAGCTCTGCTGACATCGGTGTGATGACATCAAGTTTTGCCACCACCTGCCTTATCCTGTCTATCATTGCCTGAAAGTAAGTCTCTCATTGCCTCTGAAACTTAGAAAAGGGGATATATTCAAGATGTCTTTCCTCCTCCCTCTACCCACTTTCTTCGCCCCCTTCCACGTCCCCTAGCGCACTGCTAAACCTTCGGGCTGTGTGTTGGAATGCAAACTGAACCCAGTTCCCTGAAGCTTGAAGTCCCACAGAAGTTGTTGAGAGCAAAGAACTAAGGAGAAGATTCTACGCCTGCCCATTTCCCACCTCCAGAATTCTCTGTGGCACAGGATCAGCCTGGAGAAGCCATGTACCACAGAATCTGAAAGGGGCACACAGAGGGCACCCTTCTCCCTCCAGTGCACGGCAGTCGGTCTTTGCCAGTGGAAACATGATGCTTGTAATAGATGGTGTTTCCACTCCACAATCCTCACTCAGTGAGGCCCACAGAGTAAGAGACAGGACTCCTCTGATCCTGAGGTCGGCAACTGAGGGCTCTGGGAGGAACAGTCATTGCCAGAATCTACCTCTGCTTTCTCAATCATGTATACACCTTGACATAGCAGCTGGAACCAGAGCCCTTCAGAAGACACCAGGCCCAGTGAGCCTATGGGAACTGGCTTGACACTTGGGCCTCGAGCTGCCTGGAGAGTGGGTTAAAGCACCTTCCATGAGGGGATTCTAGGTCATGTGGTTTGTAAGTAAGGCTTTAGTCAAAGCCAATTGATTCTGTTCTCATCACCTCCAAGTTTCAGAGGCACTAAACACCATGACCAAGGCAACTTAGAGAAGAAAGAATTGGTGGGAGTGGAGGGAGCAGGGAGCCTATGGTTCCAGAAGGATCAGAGTCCATCATGGCATGGAATCATGGCAGCAAGAGGCAGAAACAGCTCAAACCACAAGCAGGAAGCAAAGAGAGCAAACTCGAAAGGACACAAATCCTTACATTCTCAAAGCCTGTCTCCAGTGACGTAATACCTCTAACAAGTCCACACCTCCTAAGCCTCCCCAAACAACTCCACTAGTTGGGGGCCAGTATTCAAATGCCTGAATCTATGGGGGGGCATCTCATACCACCTTTGCCACAAGGCAAGAAAGACCCTGCTTAGTGATAGCAAGATTGCAGGTTACTGCAGCTGGCCATGACAAGGTGGCTGTTTCCAAGCACCTCACAGTAAGGAGCGTCAGTGGGAGTTCACAGGCATTGTGGAGCAGAGGTAGGAAAAGAGACATAGGGAGGCATTTGTAGAAAGTTTGTTCCGAGTCATTCCAGGACACAGACTTGACATGACTGGGCCAGATCATAAGGAGGGCATTTTAACTCTTCAAGTTTTTTGAAGAGAAAAAAAAATGCAGCAAAGGAATGGAGAGCCCTTTGGGTGAGTCCTTCACCCCTAGAGACACCTAAGCAGTTACTATGTACCACACAGTTGAGCAAGTCTGAGCAAGACCAACCAGTGTGGCAAGGGGAGCCTCCCTCCACGGGCGGATGTGCCCCCAGGTGGCGCTATGTTTGAACATGAAATGCCCCCTACTGCGTCACATTTTGGTCCCTAAATTCTAGTGCTGTTTTGGAGGAGGTTATATATGAGACTGCACTGTGTTGCAGAAGTGTGTCTCTGGGGAGAGGCCTTCAGCGACCTGCTTGTGGTCCTAACCCAAGCTCTCTGCTTTCCGGTCAGCTCTGTGGAAAGAGCTTCCCACCAGCACCCAGCCACTCCGTGATGCCCTTCCCGGCTGTGATGGGCTGAAACACCCTGATCCTGGAGCCAGTAGGCTCTTCTTCCCATAAGTTTTGTTTTTTTTTTTTTTTTAGTTCTGCCTTGTAATTTGTCACTGAAGAGTCAAAAATAACTAACACACATGAGCTTTTGTATGTAGAATTCATCCCAAGATCCACTCATCAATAAGATGGCCAAATGTTGTCAGCCTTGGATGGAGGACCTGGCAACCTGACAACATGAAATTGTCCAGAATGAAGGGGAGGGACATAGAAGGCCTGAAGAAACCCTGCCCAAAGGTCAGGAGGAAATGGCGAAGCCGGGAGAAAGATGTTATGAAGAAAGGGATGAAAGAGGATCCCCAGGGGAGAAGGTCACATCCATGCCAACGCCATGGTGACCTGCTCTCTCGGATGAGTGGTACTAAGCATGCATGTGGGACTTTGCAGCTTACAAAGCACTTGCACGTCTTTGAAGTCGTGTGATCCGGAGGTTGGTCTTATGATACAGGAAAGGCAGGTACCACTGACATCGTAGCTTACAGACAAGGACACCAGAGCTTCAGAGTGCGCGGTGACCTGCCCAGGTCGTGCAGCTGTGAAGTGTCACCGTCTCCTGCCTTCGGGCCCGAGGTTCTTCCAAGATGCATATGGCCTCCCCCGCCCCAAGTGGGGTCAGGATACTTGGCATGTGCCAGTTAGGACATATTCCATCTCTGTTACAACGACTCAACCCTGCTGCTACGGCACAGACGCAACCATATGCTTCTGACCAGGGATGGGTGAGGAGACCTGCTCATAAAGGAGCATGAAGAACTTTCTGGAGGACAGAAACGGTCAGTGTGCTGCAGTAGTGACCATAGGCCTTCCTTTCCCCAAGCACTCAAACTACGCCAAGTGGACAGGTGTATGCTAGACCTCAAGGAAGCTCTTTAAAAAGACCATACTACATGAACAAAATGAGTACAACCGGGTCCCAGTTAAGTTTTCCTTACTGATGCCTCATTGGAACCCCAGAATTTTGTATACCATGAGTAATATTTGTCCTTTGGCTTCAATTATTTAAAAACATATATAAGTCATGATTTGCCCACACAAACAGGTGGCAGCTGGGTTTGGCTTGGGGATATAGTGTGTTCCCAGGTCTGTGTGTGTCTGTGTCAGGCACTCAGTCCTCAGGTGAGAGCAGAGCTGTCGCGTCACAAAGTGGGCTGTCCCCACTGGATAACAAGTGTTTTAACCGGTGACTGGTGACCGCGCCTCCTAGGGCTCTGGAGACTGGGGACTATCTCCTTTCTCTGAAGGGGTGGAGCATGTCCCCGGGGTGAGGGCAGTTCGGGGCCAGCTCTCTCTGCCCACACCGTGCAGCATGCAGTGGAGGCTAAGTCTGGAAATGCAGGATGACACAAGCACTCAGCACCGGTGCACCTCACTCCACACACACCCTGCCCTTCATCCCTGCCTTGGCTCAGAGGTAGTGCCGAGCAGAGATAGAAAGAGTGTGGGGGGGGGGGTGTCAAATTGAAGAAGGAGAGTGAGCGTGGCGCAGGCTGTGGGAACCGCCTGAGCCAGCTCTAGAATTGGCTTGTGATTTGCCCATTTGGTGTGCTACTTGTAAAATTCTACCGAAACTGACTCCGTCCTTTCAGCAGGGTTACCATAAGCCCTTCCAGGAGCTTTGTGCAAATAAGAATCCTTGCCTCAAGACACTCTGGCGCCATCTGTTGGACAATTGTATTGAGCACACAAATCTATGTCTCCTGAAAAAGTTGAGCAGGGGAATATATCTTAGGCCAGCAACCTTACCACAGCAACAGCCTTCCTTCGCTAAAGGTCAGTGTAAGTTCAGAAAGGCCAAATTAATTCGAGCGTTACTCTGAACAACACACAAGGAGGGAGGCAGAGCCCGCCTTGAAATAGTGCATAGTGCCTTCCAAAGCTACCGCAGCCAAGCTGTGCTGGGGAGTGAGGGTCTGCTTGTACCTCCCAGGCCTCTTGTCCTGCTCCGTGGATGCACACGGCCTTGCCCTGTTTCCTCTCTGCAGGCTGGAGGCAGAGGTACGAGGGCTGCCACCCTGCCAACAGGAAATCTGTCCCTGAAGGCCAGCGGAAGCACCTGTGTGGGCTTCCCAAAAAGGCAGAAGCTGGCAGGCCCTGGCAGCTAAGCCTGGTGTGCCAGCCACCCCCGCAGCCTCCCCTGCACTGTCTGGAACAGTCAGCACACAGCAGCGACACAAAACGTCTCCGGAGAGCGCCCTGGCGGAGGGGAAGGCTCGGGGATGAGGAGCTGGTTCCCCAAATCTTGGTGTGTAAGTACAGGTGAACTTGGAGAGGCTGCTGGGCACGACCCCACTGCATGTTTAGTGCATGCCCCTGTCTGAGCCTCGTGGCCCCAGGAAAAAAAAAAAAAAAAAGAATGTCTCACACCAACACCGACTAAGCCTAGGCTGGAGGCCTGTACGTGGTTAACTGTTGTTGTTTTAGAAATAGCCAAAAGTCAACTGTGCCTTTCTCTCCCCTCCAAGCATCCCCAAACACGTGTATATGGACCGGAGCCCCAGCCGTTGGGGCTGCGGCGAAGCTGGGGAAGCTGCTGGTGTCATTTTCACCCCACCCTGTAGCTCGCACTAGCTGAGGCGCTGGAAGGGAGAATTCACAGGCGGTGCGGGGGAGGACATGAAAAACGCAGGGGGAGAGATGGGGTGGGGGTGGGGGTGTGGAAGGCTCCCTGGAAGGTGCTGATGTTCTCTCCCAGCTAGACAAGGCTACTCCACCCTGCGCGGGTCAGGGAAACTAGGTGGACTGGCAGCAGTGCCGCAGCTGGCCACAGGCCCTAGAATTCGGCCCAGAGACCCTTCTCCCTGACCCTGAACCTGCCCCAGCATCTCCCATCGCTAGTAGGTCCAGCCGTCTTCTCCCTCTATCCCCAACGGCCTCCGGTATGCATTGGCAACTCCTGTGTTCAGAGACCCAGGGCTCTTTCTTTGTGTTTCCCCACAATGCCCTTCTCTACTCTCTCACTCTCTCTTGCAGTCTGCGAATAGTGTTTTCTGTTTTCCTCAGAATGGCCTTTGCATCCTTGCTAGTAGATATATCCAAACAAGAGCCTCTTCATGCCGAGGATCTTTGAGGGCTGGTCACACCTATAACCTCACTCCTCACAGCAGCGGACCCTGCTGTGGTCTGCGGAACGTCCCCCATGGGCTCCTTTATTTCAACAATTGGGCCCAGCTATTTCGAGGGGTGGTAGGACCTTCTGGACGTGGGGCCTACCTGGCTGACCCTAGCTGGAATATGTAAGGCTGTAGCAGTAAGGCTAGAGAGCTGTAACTTGGTCTCAGTTCTGGCCCAAGCCATCTGTTTCCCTGGCAGTGACCTATGACAAGCAGCTACTGTAGTCTCCCAAAGCCACAGGGCTGCCTACAGCTATGCCTTCCCCACCATGACGGAACGTGTCCTCTCAAACTGTGAGACAAAATAAATCCTTCCTCCCTTAAGTTGTTTCTGCCAAGTATTTTGTCACAGTCCAAGAAAGTAACTCTATAGACCATAATTGCTACGGTGGCACATCTGACTGATGAGGAGAAAGGAGGTCAAGAAACTTGACCAAGCTCATACTTGAGAAAGGGTTAGGCCTAAACTGGAACTCAAGGGATCTGAACAAGCAGGCTCCCACATGCCGTACCAGCTCACACACCAACTCTTTCAGAGTCCACACTGCACCCACTCCTGAACTCCTGGTGTCCGTGGCGCCCACTGGCACTTGCATGGTCAAACACAGGCTCTGGGTTTAAGCTCACCACAGCCTGGTTGGCAATGCATTGAAGCATCCCTTGGGAGAGGGAGAGATGGCTCAATCAATAAAATGCTTGTCTTGCATGCATAAGGAGCTGAGTTTAGCCCTCAGAACCCATGTAAAAGAACTAGCGTGGTGGTATGTGCTTATAATCCATCGCTTGGGAGACAAAGCTGGCTGGATCTATGGGGATTACCAGCTATCTGGCCTAGCCTCGCTGGCAAGCACCAAGCCAATAAGGGACCCTTTGATGTCCACATACACGTGCACCCACATACATGTACCAGTACACACAAACTCACGTTAAATAAATGACTAAAATATCACTTGGCCTTTAATAGTTGTTCGTGAACAATCATCTACCCCCTCCTTAGCTCTATAAATACATAGCATATTTTCCCAATAAGCTGTTAACATATACTGTATTGTTACCAATGCAGCGCTGTGGCGTTAGAACACAGTGTAGAAGCCTCCGTTCCTCACAGTTCACCTTGCTCTCCCCACCTCCACTGGCTCACAAGCAAGCTCTGCGGAGCTCTCTCTACATGTCCCTTGGTGGCCACTGGCCCTTGTTCCCATACCCGCTGCTCTGAGCGCACGCGCGCGCACGCGCGCGCGCGCGCGCACACACACACACACATACACACACGTCCTCCCTCAGGAACCCCACCCACTTGTCCCAGACTTCTCTACGTTGCTACGGTTTCTCTTCCCAGACACTGCTCACCAGTGGCAAGAGAAACTAGAACTTTTCTCAGCTTTTCTCAGAGTCAAGTGATTGACACTCCTACATGCAGGAGCCTGGACATGTGTAAACTGTGAGACGAGCTGTGTGAGCTCTGCTCGTAACAGTTTACAGGAAAGGGATGGTTCTGTCCAGTGTGCGTAAAGCAAGCACAGCATTCTTAACAATACTAAAATGTCCAAGCCAGGAGACTGAAGGGTGAGCTGTGATGTCATTCTACACACGGGCTACTCTGTAGCTGCTTAAAATAATGGTTAGATTAGGCAATGCTGTACTGTGGCGTTAGGATACAAACATCTCTATTCTAAGAGACCGCAACTTTTGCTGGACCTACAGCCAAGTTAATAGTCGACCTTGAGTTCCCTTAAGACTCTAAGGCTGTTATTCCATAGTGTGCTCAGCCCATTTGTTTAACCTGTCTTCAAGAGAACAAGGTAACAAAAAAATCTTACTTTCCTTGGATTTCCTATGTAATTGGCCTTTAAAACCTAAGCAAAGGCATAGCTATAATCTTAAACTATGCACCCTTCCATGCCCTTGACGTGTGCATGTTATATTTTACATATATGTACATACATACATGTGTTATGATTTTTTGTTGCAAATAGCAAATATTGGTTGGAAGTAGGTTGGAAGCATTTTTATAGAATGAATAATATTCACTGTTGAACACAATATATGGACATCGGTTGATAGCATTGGTTTGTTTTGTTATCTGGGTCAGTTGTGGTCAGTTAGAGGCAACAATGTAATCCCTTGTAAAACTTTAAAGATATTGGTAAAGTGTTCCTCAATGCTTCTCCATGTGATGCTTTCTGTGCTGTTCAATAAAGAGAAAGATCCTTTGTTAGGGACGGACATGCAGACACAGACATACAGGGACAGATAAGACAGCATTTGGGCAAGTGTCTGACAGGTTCAGACCCATGCAAGAGACAGGCAGGGACAGTGAAAGATACGAGGAGAGCCAAGTAGAGAATTCAAATCTGAGCCTGCTCCTGGTCAAGTGATATCAGTGGGGAGGTGCTTTATTGATTTTTGTCCATGATGGGACACCAGTGCATTATTGGTGACTCTGAGTTTATTATTAACATCCAAAATGACTACACGGCACAGCAGCGTTGAGTCAAAACATGGTTACAGATCTGAGAATAAATCAATATGTTATGTTTAATACACTTATAAATCCAAAATTTGGGGGGGAAGAACAGGAAGGAAATTCGCAAGGGTGTGATGCCACAGCAGTCTTGCGCAGGCACTGGTTTCTGGCAATGGCTCACTCCGGGTCCATGTTTACTGAGCAGTGCTGCACTGCGGCACGTGCTCTGATAGAAACATCTCTGCTATTCTCCGAGAAGCACCGCCTGTGAGTGGGGTAGTAATAACACCTTCCTTATAGGCCACTGTGCATATCAAATGTACTTTATGATAGATAGATAGATGATTGATAGATAGATAGATAGATAATAGATAATAGATAGATAATAGATAGATGATAGATAGATAAATAATAGATGACAGATAGATGATAGATAGATAGATAATAGATAGATAGATAGATAATAGATAGATGATAGATAGATTATATGTAAATAGATAGACAGATGTTAAACAGATGAATACTTTCCTTTTTTTTTTTTTTTTTTGTAAGAATTATGCCTGTCATGAGTAAGTGCCAAGGAAAAATTGCCTACTACTATCTTTGGATAATAAGATTAGGAAATGCTTTGGGGTTTTTTTTTTTTTTGTTTGTTTTTGTTTTTTTTTTTTTTTGCATATTTTTCTGTAGTTTGAGTTTGTAGGCCATTTTTCCCCCCTGTCATTGGAAATAAAGAATAAAGCCACCTACTGTCAATGCTGTAGCCCTAGCCTCTGTTTTGAAAGAAACCCTTGAGCATCTCTGCCAACTTCCTGTGCTTTGTGTTGGCTTTGACACCAAAGATCTCCAGGAGGCTGGAGGGAGGATTGAGGACTGGAGGGTGGAAGAAGGGGAGACTCAAAAGCCAAGGGGTAGACTTCCAGCACCCAAGAAGTAGGCACCTTTCTGAGACTCACTGGGCTCCTCTAATGCTCACCTGGAATCCAGAGGAGGACTACCAAGAAGCCAGTGGTACTGGACTGGGCACCCACATGGGGTTAGGGCCAAAGCAGAGCCTGACCAAAAGTTCCTGTTTTCTTGGGCACACAATGTGAGACAAAAAATATTCTATTTCCATAAATGAAAGGTTTGTTTTCAAAATATCCATTTAAAAAATCAAAATAACCTTTGGGCGGTGACACATACTTTTAATCCCAGCACTCGGGAGGCAGAGGCAGGCTGATCTGAGTTCAGGGCCAGCCTGGTCTACAAAGCATGTACCAGGACAGCCAAAGCTACACAGGGAAACCCTGTCTCAAAACAAAACAACAAAATAACCAAGTTTGGAGGAAACCTATAGTTCCATGTCTTCTCCAAAGGTTCTGGTTGCTTATCTGAAGGAGCCTGTAGCTGGCTGTGGTCCTGGTAAGAGCAGAGGCCTAGGTGATGCTGGGACCGGAGAGTATAGAAGAGATACAGCTAACAGCCCATTGTTTCCCCGTGGACCCTCACTCTGCGGAGGGCCTAGCCAACTCCTTCCCACCACGAATTCAGCCTGAGCTCCACCTCCTCCGTGAAGTCCTTCTGATTCTACTTCCACCATGCTATTAGCCTAAGCCACGCCCACTTAAAGTATATTAGTTTTCTTTTCTGCACTGTGGCTATTGACTCTGTCCTCTAAGCCTCTTAGCTTGGAGAGAGAGAGAGTTACACACATCCACCGTGAGCGCAGGATTTGGTGCATAGGAATAGCAAAACGAGTCACTGAATGAATGTGATTAAGAGCAAGGCGAGCCAGCATCCCAGCATCGAGAGCCCAGGGCTCCCGCTCTGCCCCGCCGTCAAGCTGTGTGACCAACAGCAGGTTGCTTGGCTCCCCTGGGTTTCCATTTTCCCTTCTGTAAAGTGGAGGAGGAGTAGATAAAAAATCCCTTTTAGTCCTAAAATTCTCTTTTATGCCTCAGCAGAGCCTCTTTGTGAGCGGTTCCCTCTTCCCACTCTTTCCGGAGACGGATTTTCTGCAATGCTAGGTAGGAGCAGATGGGGTGGGCGGCGAGTGAGGTCAGGGAAGGTGACTGCTTCGGGCCTGCCCCTCCCACCCATCCGCCCCAACCCCCACCCTTTCCCTGTCGTTGTGGGACTGGAGCCCCTCCACAGGGTTACAGGAATGACATACACCCTCAAGCAGCACCCACAGCCAGCAGAGCCCTGGCAAGCAAGTTAGGTGAAGAGGAAATGTCAGTGAGAAGGAAGAAAGCAGGGAAGAGAGACTCTCTCTGCAGACTCCAGATGTTGTGGAGGCCGAGAGCCCGTCCACAGTTGTCTTTAGTCTGCCTGGATCCAGGAAGGGATGGTGGCGCTGATAGTCCTTTTCTGAGGGGCCACCAGCTGCAGACTGGGCCTCAATCACAAGAACCAGAAGGGTTCTAAGTGTTGGTGAGGGGAGACACTGGGGTGCCAAGGCCCCCGCCACCCCCAGGCTTCATGCTCAGGTCCCCACATGACCTTAGACAGAAACTGATGCTCCCTCCATATTAGTGACTTCTGAATCCCTGTGGCCACAAGGCCTAACAGAAACAGCATCAGGGAAGAGGGTTTACCCAGGTTCACTGTACCCAAGGGTTCGCAGCGCAGCTGAGTACACTGAGGTAGGACCCTGTGATGGAGGCCGTTCACATCACAGTGAGCCAGAGAGAGGCCAGCTATGACCTTCCAAAGCCCTGCTCTAGTGATCCGCCTCTGCCAGCCTGGCCTTACCTCCTAAAACAGCAACATCAGATGGGGAACAAGCATTCAAAAGGTGAGCCTACTGGGGACATTTCAGGTTCAAAAAACAGCACCCAAGTGAGAACAGTACAGCGCTCAAGCGTCTGCTCCTGCTAGTACAGAAACGAGGGAGAAGTGGTTACAGCAGAAGAGAAGCACCAAAGGCAATCTCTTCCTGCCCTACACTCACCCGTACTCTGTACCTACTGAACTCCAGAGCACCTGGTCCAGCCATTCCACAGAGGAGACATGTATGGGAGAGGAGCCCCAGGTCTCACTGCTACTGGCTTTGGAAAGCCAGAGCCAGAACTTGGGACGAACATTCATTTCATGTGCCTTCTGGCCTTAAAAGATGTGCCTTAGATCTCAAAAGTAATAATTCATTTACTCTATGGTATTATTCTCTGGTACCCAGTACAATTGCTTAATCATTCAGTGGTATCCAGAAGAACCCGAGAGAGGGCATAACTACTGGTTTCCTTGGCAGAGCCTCACGGTTGTTGCTTTGCATCAGTCACCTAGCAACCATGATGTGGCATAGGTGTAGGTGCCACGCAGTCCTCTGGAAAGTCACGATCCACTGCTGGCCAAAATAACGTGCAGATACCCTATTGTAGAAGGAACCTCTTGTGTATTGCATGGATGCAAACACCTGTCAATTAAAAAAAAAAAAAAAAAAAAAAAAAACATGGCCTATAGCTGAGGCAGGAAATAGAAGGTGGAACATTGGGCAGGCAGAGGGATTCTGGGATAGAACCAGGCACAGGAGATTCAGCTGGTAAGATGTGAGGAGGACAAATAGGTGGTTCCTGAGCACAGGTAACCAGCCATGTGACAGAATGTAGGTTAGTAAAAATGGATTATTAAGTTATGAGCTAGTCAGAGAAGAGCCTACCTATATGGCCTAGGTATTTATAAATAATATTTTGAGTCTCATGAGTCCTTATTCTGGGAGCTTAGAGATGGCAGAAAAACACATGCGCAGAATGCCACATTCCCTGCTTAGTCTGTCCTCTCAGCAGATACATACTGGGAACCATACCTAACGGGGCCTTACTGAAACCTTGTGCAAATCTAGCTTAGGGTATAATCATGGCATAGCATAGCACAGGCTGAAATGCTGTTATAACCTAGTTACTCTGTGAAAAGCCAGAAAGAGATGGTGACAGTGAGAACCAACACAATCCATTTCTACCTGTCCTGAGAGCCTGGGCCACTTTCAGCCTCCATACTTACAGCTCTGTTGAGCATAACAAAAGTGGGGGGAGGAACTAGACTGGAAGTTCTGATAAAAATGATGCCCCCCCTTCCATCTATGAGGAAAGCTTGTGTGCGTCTTGAGAGAACTCTTCCCTGGTCTCTGTGAAGCATGTGGCAAGACTTCCAGCACATACAGCACAATAGCAGCTGTTCCTACTATTAATCCAACAAAGATTAGAAGATTTGCTCCTAACAAAGCCTAGGGAACAGGTACCAGCTGGGAGTCAGGGGAGGGGCAAGCCTGGGTCCTCTGGATACAAGGGTCTTCTCCCTCCACTCATGACAGGGTCCGGGTATCACACGTTCGTGAGCTAAGCATGGGTTCCCACCGCCTGGGCATTGAACTGATTCACAGCCTGAGTAGAATGTGACTCTGTGTCTCAGAGGCCTGTCCCATGCTCAGATAGCAGAGCTTCCCCTGAAGGGTTGTAGTGCGGGATGGGCACTAGGTTAAGTGACACAATTGTCTCTACTTCTCAGAGTGTAGGTCCGACTTTGTAGGTTGGACCTAGGCTGTGGCCAGAAGCTAAAAGTAACCACATTCTGGCAGTAAGAAATGCAGGCAAGGGAAGCCCTACACAGGTCTTGCTCGTGCTGTCAAGACTACTAAGGCAAACTCTATGAGACCCAATGCTGGGCCACCCCAAATCTACCCACAGAGGTACCACTGTCTTGTCAAACCTTATTAACCTCAGACGTCTCTACATTGCCTCTCTCAGCATTACCCCACACCCCATCTCAGCCTCAAGAATGTGTCCTGAGTATCCCTGGGTCAGGGAGGGCCTGTTGGACCTGCAATCTTGGCCTTTGTAACTCTGCATCAGACTTATCGACTGAGGGTAGGTTCTGTGCCCAAGAATGTCACACCAGAAACGACAACATCACAGAAGAAGTAGGTGAAATTGGTGAATGAGAAGCCTGGGACAGACCAGAAAGACAGCATGAGAGAAAATCAACATATTATAGGACCTCAAGGGACATCTAGTATGGCTTCCTGGTAAGGTAAGGAGGCAGAAATGACTTACCCAAAGTCACAGTGGTGGAAATGTGGTAGAAGACCCCAGAGCTCTGCCTCCCAGAAGAGAGCTCTTAGAGCCTGTCTGTTGCTGCCTTATGAGTGAAACATCACACATAACCCATATACACAAACCTATTGCCAGCTCATGTTCAAATAAGACCTTAGGAATCAGTTGAGGTGGGAGATGGTGGGGAGTGGGCGGGAAGACACCCTAGTGTTACTCTTGGAATGGCCCAAGCTGAGAGAGAGAGAGAGAGAGAGAGATTTGAAACTTATTTGGTCCTTAGAGTCAAAGAGGCAAGCAGCCATCCCTGCAGTCTGGTGTTTCTTAGCTATTTATCCGTATCTAAACACCTGGGAGTTGCATCCCACGCTGTCAGCCCTGGAGGCTTGCTTTGGCAGCTGCTAAGGAGGATGCTGTGTCTCAGAGTGTGGGAGACTAAACTTGGCTTCAGGCCCAGGGCTTCCATAGGTGTGGAGATGGCTCCATGGCTGCTCTGCCCCTCTGATTCTAGGTTGTAAGAGGGCTGTTCCAGACAAGACACCAGAAACCTTCCAGGAAGAGAGTCAAGCATTCATGATAATGAAAGGGATGCCAAGAGGCAGATGGAAAGACAGAAAATTCACAGCGCCTCTGAAGCAGCTGAATGGCTAAGCCTGGGTTCCCAGGGATAATAAATGCAAATATGCTGGAGAGGTGGCTGCCAGACTTTCATAAGTTCCAGGAGATGCCAGGTCCCCCTGGTACCCTCTCTAAGTGGGAGACAATCATGGAGATGGCTGCCAAGTCCCTGTGCAAGCTCCACGTGTGCCTGAACTGCTTAATTGCCTGTGATGACTGCCTGGACTATATTATTGCAATGCGGGGGAAGCCAGCAAGCAAGAGGACCCACTGGTGCTGGTTCACGTACGGATGTGATAGGAGAATACAGAATGTTTCTCCAGTGACCTTGAATCCTGGGCAGGAACTGAAAACTTGGAGAGCAGCAGCTGCTGCCTTTTCTCCAGGTGAACAGAATCCTGATGCCGTTCATTGTTAAGAGCATTTAATGACCATGCAGAATGAATCAAGAGAAGTGGGCTACAAAGAGATACTGAGTAGACAAAACAATGTTGAAAAAGAAGAACAAAAGTGCAGGTGTCACACTTTCTGATTTCAAAGCTTAATATAACAGGAGTGTACTGACTGGGGAATGAGCACACTGACCAACAGGATAGAACAGAAATAAGCTTCACTTATACAGGCAGTTTTCAAGAGTGAAAGGCAACTCTGTGGATGGAAGAGTAGTATTTATAAATATTATATCTGATTAGAGGTTAATATTTACAAAAAATAAAGAACTCCTAAAACGCAACAAGAAGAAAAATCAAACCACTTTGATATCTAAAACATGAGCAAAGGATTTGAATCGAAATGAAATGTTAAAATGTAAAATGCAAACCAGAACCAGAAAGAGGTACAAATTTGGGCCTACTGGATACTATTTTCAAAACGATAAGCATTGGTCATGATGCAGGGAAATTGGGACTCTCAACACTGCAGGATGGGATGCAAAAATGTTGCAACTACCATCCAAAACGGCCTGGGGATTGCTCAGGCTTCATTATAGAATTGCAACATGATATAAGTCTAAGTCTCACTTGCCCTGGGTGTGGACCCAGCACAGCTGAGCAGTAATTTGATCCATGCTCCCAGGTTTTCAGACGCTTTATCAACAATGGCAAAAGGTGCTGACAAGCCAAATGTGAGAGCCCCTCTCTCTCACTCTCTGTCTGTCTGTCTGTCTGTCTCTGATAGATAGGTAGATGAGAGATGGTGTGCGTGCGTCTGAGCACACGCCTGCGTTGCTTTCTGTACTTTCGGAAGAGTCAGTGCTATCTCTTCAGATGGAATCTGTTCAGTGCTATCTCTTCAGATGGAATCTGTAGGGGTCTCTAAAGAGATACACGCACATTGCTGTGTACTGGTGTCAGCTGTATTTCTGGCTCTAAAGAGTGGTGTTTCTTTACCGAAGTGCTATGCCTTCGTGCTTCAGACAAGCTTACAAGGCTATTACAAAGCCAGTGAGGAAGATGGTGGCTAACGCACATGGTGGCTGAAGAAGGTGAAACCCTTAAAGATGGAATGTGAGTGAGTGAGGCTGGGGCCAGCAGGGTCTGCAACTGGCTCTCACGGGAAGTGGCAGGAACTCCGAGCTGCAGCCGTTCTTTCTTAATGTGGGAGCTTCCAGAAGCTTCTCTCCCCACAGCGCTACCCTAGACTGTCATGTGGCAGAAGCAAGACTAAGATGAGGAGCTGAAAGTAGGAAAATGCCAAGAACAGAAGAAAAAGGGAAAAGGAAAAGATGGTGTTTGATATGGATTGACCCTGACAGACTCAAGAACTCAGGTTGTGTACAGTGTGAGGAGAATCTGAAAATTTCACCCCAAGGAAAAGACAGACAAAGAGCAATGGCAGACAAGCTTCATTTACATGTATGCATGGATGTGCGTGCGCGTGCGCACACACACACAAACCACTTTACTCTCTATAAAATATCTCCTAACTTTATGTGAACCTCAAATATATAATAGAATTTAGAAAAAACTAGTAAAGTTTAAAGTGAACAGTTGCCAATAAGTGTGAAATATTGAACCATACTAGTAACCAATGAAAGAACATTGAGGAGCCCTTCTTATGATCCAACTGAAAAAAATTACACTATACTAACCAAGTGTGGGCAGGATTACATTCGTGGGGCTGTGCTCCATCTGATGTCTACTTCCTGCAGCCATTTAGAAATGCCCATCAAAAGCTCCAGCCAGACTAGTGGGCAGAGGCATTAGCTGCTAGCCCTGACAACCTGAGCTAGATTCTCAGAACCTGCATCGTGGGAGGAAAGAATGACCTTGGACAAATTGTCCTCTGAGCTCCACACTTGCATTATGGCAAATTTGCATTTGTACGTACATGCGCGCACACACACACGCACACACACACACACACACACACCAATATGAAATACATTTTAAGAGCTTTAAGCATGCACATGCTGTTTGACTTAGAAGTTCTACTTTGGAATTTATCATAGAGAAACAGCCTTGAAATCTAAACAATACACTTAGCTGTTTAGAAGAGAGAACCACCACAGATGTCCAACGATGAGGTGTTCAGTGAGTGAATGACATGCTGAAGGACAGAGGTTCTCAACCTTCCCAACGCTGCAGCCCTTTAAACAGCGTTCCATAAACTTCTTTTCATTACTACTTCATAACTGTAATTTTGCCACTGTTCTGAATCATAATATAAATATGTTTTCTGATGGTCTTTTGTGAGTCACGACCCTCAGGTGGCGAACCTCTGCTCTAGAGCATGCTTTGCCACTAGACATAAAAACGTTCAGTAATATTTAGCGGCATAGAAATAACCACGCCATAGAGAAAGGATATGCCAGCCCATTACTTCGTAGCACAGATGCTCAGAAAGGGCTGGAAATTAACGCATCTGTCGCTGGTGGGTGGTGTTCTTCCAGGTGATGTGACTAAAGTATTCTTTTTTATATTTCCATGTGTCTATTTTCTAAACTCTGTGCAATGATGAAATCTGGCTCTGTAAGAAAATAAACTCTTGATAACTTTTTTTTTTAAGATTCAATGAAGTTGCATGTTTAGCACGGTAGGGATTACAGACAGAAAGGCCTGGTACTCAAAGCTGCAGGAAAGGTGGGAAATCAGAAGTAGATGCAGAAATGGAGAGCCACAGCTGGAGACAAAGGGCATGCTTCCTTCTGCCAGGATGGGCTGAACAGAGGGCGGGTCTTGGAGACGGCACCAGCATATGCCAGAGGGCGAAACCAGTGATTTCGATGATGTTTGTTCTGCTGAGTGGCTGAGCACAGGGAAGCTGTCTCTCTTCCCTGCCCAAAGTCCCTCTCCCTTTCAACAAACACTGGCTGGCACAGATGGGATTCCGCTTGGCCCAAGTCAAGAGGAAAACATGGTGAGAGGGGAAGGTGAGCTTCCAGAG
This sequence comes from Psammomys obesus, assembly GCF_907164565.1. Classification (NCBI taxonomy): domain Eukaryota; kingdom Metazoa; phylum Chordata; class Mammalia; order Rodentia; family Muridae; genus Psammomys; species Psammomys obesus. The sequence continues at coordinate 37,571,328 of NW_026596040.1, read as the reverse complement.
CACAGCAAAAAGCCAGGCCCAGGCAGGGAGGGATGTGGGCAGACAAGCTACTGACCTCTGGGCATGTCCATGGGGTCAAAGCTGGCCAAGAGGTCACGGCACCACTGGCGGTCACCTTCCACCTTGCTCAGCCAGTTGTTGCAGTTGAAGTAGTATCGGAGATGGGGCCTCTTCATGTCAGTCACTATCACTCGGTCCAGGTACCAGCTGGCATTCAAGCCTGTGTTGTCGTGCTCGATCCTGGGGGAGAAGCCAACACCTCCATTTCACTGGCAGAACCAAGATGTTCTCCCTTCCATATGAGGGCACCCAGTGATTCCTCCAGAGAGAGGTCCAATCCTTTGCTTGCTTTGGTTTTAGGGTTCCTCGTGTATTCATGGGGATATTTTGCAAGGTAGATATGAGTAGTAAGCCATATTGTCACCCTCTAATAGGGGAGTATTTTCTATCCTAGGAAAATCCAAGTCCCTGAAGCTCTCAGTAGGAGCATCTTGATCTTGCCTTGGTAAGTTCTATGCTGTTTCCTAACCTTGGTCTATGCCAGCACTGTACTCTGTCTGCTCTGTCCCAAGTTGTATGAATGTATCATCCCTTGAAGCCTATAGAGTCAAGGTGGGAAAGGCAGCTAATCCAGACTTTAGGAAGGGAGAGCATAAATGAATATGTAGAAAGCAGAAGCCCCCAGCCCTAGACGTGGTCCCTGGGGCAAACTGTCGCCTCCCATTCCTCTGAGTTGATGAAGTCCCTCTCTTAGTGACTCTCACCCCATGTACTGTTTTCATTCTCATCATCCAAGGATCCCCATCCAGGCCAAGAGTGTCCCATGGAAATGTCACGTGAGCCACACGTACAATTTTAGATTTTTCCAGCAGCCTTGATTTTGACGCTACAAAGAAGCTGGTCGTGTTGATTTTAATAATATAGTGTATCTCCCACATAACCACGTAAAAAAATTTAACAACAAGTGCTACATTCTTTTTCTTGTGTTAAGTCCTTTAAAATTCTGGTGTCTGTTTTATTCACACAACACGGGTGGTGCAAGCCAGATGTATTTTTAGTGCACGATAGCCACATGTCTTCTGTACTGGGGGACAGTGACACAGATACCTCTAAATCTATGTTCCAAATCTTCCTCCACTTTCTACAGCTCCCACCCCTGTCTAATTTCTTCCCCAGAACATGGCCACCAGATGCCTCATGGTACATAGGACACCTCGTTTCATCCTATCACACTTGAGGCTTTATCCCAGAAGCTCACAGTCCAGTGAAGTCCACGACATTGGGCCTGTTCTCTCCAGGGGCCCACGCCTCTATAAGGCACAGAGTCTGGCACTGAGCAAGACTTTGGTCAAAGACCATTTCCCATGTGCCAACTTCCCTTCCTCACCGCCCTGCAAGAGCCCCCTCTCTTTTTGTGTCCCCTTCCCTGCACACAGTCAGTGCCTGTGGCCCTTATGTCCTCTTACTCCTCTGGCAAAGGGACTCCAGCTCCCAAATTTCCAAGTGGAAGAAAAAAGTTAGGACTAAACTGAGGCTGCATTTGAGCCCTGTCCAGGCTCCAGTTAGAAACAACCAGATCACAAATGATCCTAAAGTGAACATATCCTGAATAGGGGTGGTTAGCAGAGACTAGGAAAGGTTAAAAGGGTGGTTGAACACTCTTCCTCTGTAGCCAGGCTGGAAGTTTCCCTTTTCATACAGTCCACAGAAACTCACCCAGCAAGAACATCAGGAAAATTCTCCACCCAGGGCTCCTGCAACACAGCCCTCGCTGAGTACTCAGTGCTTGGCAAGTGATTGCTCTATGCCCCAACTCAGTGAGTCCCAGCATTATATAGATGGGGGACATTTTTTACAGAAGAGGAAGCAGCAGAGGCATGGAAAGATAAGCTGTACAAAATCCTGCATCTGAAAACCAGCAGAGCAGACCTCAGAGTCGGACACAGAGATCTGCTCCCAGTTACCATGATTTAGTGTCTCTAAGAGCTTATACCTCAAGTGTGTGGAAAACTGTATCAAATTGTCCTAGCCCGTGCAAGCAAGTCTCTAATGGGACAGCTTAGAGCTCAGTAATTTGGGATGGGGGGAGGATTGGGGCAGCCAATGAGTATTAAATATCCAGAAAATGTCACTCTTGACCGCCACCACTGCAGTCAAGGCAAACACTCACCTGATTTTGTAGATAAGGCCCACATTATTGGTTCGCACCCGGAATACATCAACATTGGCTTTCTCGAAAGCGGACTCGCTCCTGTGGTGGACACATGCAGTCAGTCCCAGAAACACGTCTCATGGGCCCAGGAACGGAGCCAAAGGCTGGCATCCTCTTCCTCCTGCTTATCACACTCACTGGAAGAGCTGCATGCAACTAGCTACCATTCTGAGCATTCTCTCTGATGTGGTCAGAGAAGAGGAAGGAAAGGACGGGCATGCTCGTGCCTAGGCTCACATCCAGGCGTCCATGTAATCATTGCTCTGAGTCCCTAAGGGAAGCACCGTGGGTGATACATGGTGTGGACACGCAAGCCATGAGCTGGTAGAAGACCTGGGGTCTGTTCAGGGAAGAAGAGGAAGGAGGGTGTGATGGATGGATGCCTGGAGCCTCTCGTCTGCAGGCCCCCTTGGATGGCAGCCTGTACCCCATCATTCCAATGAGAAAAGGGAACTTTCCCTCCCTCAGCAAGCAGGGAGGCAGGAGCAGTAAGGAGACTCATGACTGGTACCTGTCAAACAGTGCACCTAGAGGAAATACACCCAGGGTATGAGGTAGTGCAGGGCCCAGCCAGTCCCAGCTTCTGCACATCCTAAATTCAAGTACTTCACACAGAGGCTGGAGGCGCTTTGCTCCAGGATCTTCCGGAGTGGACACCTGGGTCTCACATTAGCATCTCTTTCGTCCTCTGTATGGTCCGGGAACCCAGCCCTGATAGCTCAGACCTGCCAGCAGCTCCCTCTGACCCGTAGCTTTGAGTCTATGAGTCTAAATGAGTCTATGCTCTCAGCCAGAGTCCATGGCCAGCACACAGCTGGGAGAAAAGAAAAGCACAGAAGACATTTGCCTGTGCTACGGTTTACACCTTAAATGAATTCCCAAAGCCCTTACAAGCCTGACACCCCACACATATCCTACTCACTGTCTGGAAGCCTTTAAGAGGTTGGACCTAGGAGTGTAGCTCAGTGGTAGAGCATTCTCCTGGCATGCATGAGGCCCCGGGTTCAGTTCCCAACACTCTACCGTAAAGAAGGTAGTGCCTGGTGGAGGGAAATCAGGTCACTGAGGCTGTGCCTTTGAAGGGAATACTGGGACCCTCTTCCTCTTCTGGGGACTCCTCTTCCTCTCTTCACTTCCTGGTTGCTGTGAGTGAACAGCTTCTATCACTTCCGGGGCTGACTCGCCATGTCCCCAGAAACAATGCAGCCAACTGGTCATGGACCCGAACCTCCAACACTCTGGAGCAAAATCAACCTTTTCTCTTTTTAGTTGGTTTATTTTAGGTATTTGTTACAGCCACGGAAAGCTAAATAAGCCAGCTTATGGTTATTATTAACATTTACTGGCTGTCTGTGTTCTTCAAAATAGAGGGGGTGAGGGGCCTTCTCCCCAGGCCACAGGCTGAAGGTCAGGCACAGGGTCCTTCCGGGTTCTTCAGGCCCCAGAAGCTGGTGTTCTTCAAACGGACCTGCTCTGGTGAACAATCTGCCTTGGGGCGAGGATTCCTTAAGAGATGAGCGAGATGGAACAAGGCAGGGCAGGGCAGAGCTGGGGTGGGGGTGGGGGGTCCTAGAAAATAGCAGAGCCCAAGATGTATACTAAGGCAGCCTTGTCAGGGGAAAGAGGACCCAAAAAGAAGCCTGGGGACAGAGAGGGGAGAAGGAGGGTGACGGAAGCGTCTAGGCTTGCTGGAAGGAACTGGAGACTCGCAAGCTGGTGGCACATGTCTGAGCTCAGGTGGGTGTGTGTCCAGGGAGGAAAGGAGGAGAGCCAAGCAAGGCCACTGAAGTGTGGAGATACAATGTTTCCTCCAAAGAATGAGCTGGTCTCCGTCCTGGGAAAAGAAAGTTTTTGGATCCAGCGTTGAAGATGAAAGCAAATCAAATCAGTCCCGGAGAGAAGGTGTGCTCATGTGGGGTTGCCAACTGTGGGAGAGCATCAGGGCACACCAGACCCTGCTTCTGTCATGGCAGCTGGGGAATAACTGGGAAAACACACAGTCATCGATTCTGCATGCTAGGATTTTGTGAATGAGAAACAACAACAACAAAGAATGAATAAATGATATTTTCTTTCCCAATACGTGGCACAAAGCAACATATTTTTAGAATAAATTGACACAGTTTTCTGCATTAACACCCTGAGGAACGGATGCCCCGGGAAGCTATATGTTTGAATGCTCTGTAGCCATTAAGAACACTTGAAGAAGTTTAACATACAAGCTTTAAAAAAATGTTAAGATGGAATCTGTGAGCAGAGCAATCAAATAAACAGGACTCCAACTTTCATTTTAAAAAGGTGAGTGGGAGAATTTATACAAACATACCAGGCCACACCTAGAGGCCAAGTCTATGTAGTCTTATTTGTTCTTGTCTATATGAATTTCCACATTTTACCAAAGGAACACAATCTGCTTTGGCGATTTTCCCTCCTGAAACTCAACTCGGCCCATGGGCTGCCAGGGGAACAGTCTCTGAAAGTCTGCGGATGGTAGGTGTCATCCTCTACAGTGCAGGGAACCTGGGAAATAGACTGCAGGGAGCAGGGGACAAGGTGGGGAAGGGTTCCCATCCTATTCCAGCCGACGATGAAGGCAAAAGGAGGCAGCTGGGTTTCCGCATGACCAGCAGGGGCAGGGGCACTCTAGACCAGCTCAAGGCCACATTGTTGGGGCAGGCATGGTTCCTTCCCAGATGTGACTCAGACTTCAGTAGTGTGTGCTCCATAGAGACCAACCTGCCCTTGCGTACAGGAGAGCTATGTCTTCAGAGAAGAAAGGGCTGTAGACAAACTCCCCTAACTGTCCATTCTCAGGGAGAGGCTGGGACTATCCCAAACAAACCCTCAGCCCCATCCACTCTGGGATCAGATCTGAAAAGCCCATTTCTAGTAAGAAAGGATGCAGAAGCTTTAGAGAACTGACCAAGGCTGCATTAGCAATCCCAGCAGAAACAGAAATGTAGGTTCCTCGCATTTCCCGGCTGGAGGAGGGCCCCACCATGGCTCCGACACCATCCTCAGACAAAGTCTAGCTCAGGGCACTACCCATGTCACCTCCCAGCAGGTACTTGCTCCAGAGAGAGCCTCCCAAGGCCTGTATCTGGCATTTTAGCCACTAGCGAAGCCTCCAGACTTAAATGCCAGGCACTCTCCAACACACTGGGTGTGAATTCTTAGCGGGAAAACAACAACAATAAAATACATGAAATCCCATCTTTTTGCCATGTCATAAACACGTGACCTCCTGGGCAACGGGGGAAGAGGAAACCCAGAAGATGGTGACTTCCCCTGAAGTCACTTTGCACTGACCTGGGGCGAAGACTAGGTGAGGGCTCACACGTGGGAAACTAGGTGACAATGTCATCTTCACTGCCTAGAATCAGAGAGCAAAGATCTCTGCAAATCGTGTTATATTAGGTGGTGGGTGAATCCTGCTAAACCATGAGAGATTCTGTGTTCTAGGACACAGAAAAAGGCACAGGGGTGTGCTCAGATCAAGGTGAGAGAGAGAAAGGGAGAACAGGAGTTAGGAGATGAGAGGTTGTGGAAAGGGGTCAGGAGAGGTGCCAGGAAAGATCAAGGTTGAATTTTAATACTGATGGAGCTAGCCTTGACTTTCCTGCATTGGGCAATGTGAACCCTTTCTAAGGCCAAGAGCTATCGGAGAAGCCTGTTAAATACAAAAGTGTGTGTTTTTGTGTGCATGCACACGTCTGTGTATGCAAGTATGTGTGTGCATGTCCATGTGTATGTGTGCAAGCTTGTGTGTACCAGCGTGGGTGTACATGTGCAGGTATGTGTGTGTGCATACATACAATAACCCCTGCTCCAGGTAGCTCAGTGGGTTTGTCTTGAAGCTGGCTGGGTATGCAGAAGAGAAGCAGACAGTGAAGTGTAGGGAGACCGAGGCAGCACATCCTGCGTTAACACAGAGGTGACCTCAGCTACTACCATGAGGGATGCATCCCAGACCCTCAGAAAGTCACATCCCCCTCCTGGACTCCGTTTTCAGCTTGGGTTGCAGGGATGTCATGGGCAGAATCTTACACAATGTTTTTAATAGTCTTTTCCCTTGGTTTCTCAATGTGGGCAGATTCTGACCTCTTGCTTCCCCTCCATTATGCTCACTAGTGAGAGGACATCAGCTGTCACGGTCAACTCGGCATCCACTGCTTGGCTTTCCAGCCTGGCCTCTCCAGCCTTTCCTTATGCCTCAGCCTCATTACAGCAACATGGCACCGGCCGGCTGCTCCAGCTGCTCCACCACAGAGTCTTTACCATCCACACTCTTCCAGGATGCTTTGTATTCCTCTAGCATCTGAGTTCATTCCAGCACTGAAGGCATTGGTTATGTCCTTTCTTGTGAGGTGTCCCTCTGGCAATGTGACACCTTGGGTTTCTACTGAGCTTCTATTCAATATGACCCAGGACAAATACGGAAGCCCAGGAAGCTCATTTCCACCCTCCATGGCATGTCCATTGCCTCCCTGCGCAGCCCTCTCTAGTCTCAGCTGCTATACCCGCCCATACCCTCCCTCGTGCAGACTCCTGTCTCTAGGCTGGTCTGAAGAAGCCAGCTCCCATGCCCTCCTGGCCCTGTCAACCCCTCCATAATGCCACCCACTCCCCATACTGCAAGGTAGACTTTCTAATGCTGTTGAGAGGGAAGGCTAAAAGCCAGGCTCTCGGGCTACAGGGATTCCAGTGACAGCCCTCCTCAGTATGTGCCATCAGTGATCTGGGCCTGCCTAAGCGAGTTTGGCAAATGGACAAGCAGAGAATTATGGGTACATAAAAGGAGGAAGGACTGTGAGATCCCACTACATGAAGATAAAAGGATAGTTTTGCTTTAAAAGGTGAGCTGGAGACTGCAGACACCAACCAGCTGGCCACCTTCCCAGGGCTAGTGGTATCTCCTTCCTCTGGGAGGGTGCATGGCAAAAACGATGAATATTTCATGTATTCCCTTTACCGTGCCCACGTCACGGGAGGAAAGACTTCCACAAGAGTCGCGCGCAGTGAGGAGTGCAAGGAGGCAGGTACCCTGTTCTGCAGAGATGAACAAAATAGCGCGTTACCACAACGCAACACGGCTGCACGGTGTCCCTTGCAGTGCTCATTCGGTACTCACTCATAATAAGACCGGTCACCCTGCAAAGCCAGAGCCTCAAGTCTCCTGGCATGGCCACGCCACACTTCCCTCCTTACCCCCAGGAGGTGCCAGGCCATAAACCTTAGAGACCACAACCTGTGGCACAGGTGAGTCTAGAAACAAAAAATCTCTTGCATATTCCAGGGCCACAGAGCCATGCAGGCAATTGAAATATCTACAACATAAATGTGAATGAAAGACAAGCTTACACACACACACACACACACACACACACACACACACACACACACACACTTCGAGATTATGAGCCACTCCCCCTAGGTCTCCGTTTTTCTATGAATGGAGTAGAACAGGTCAGTAGATAATGGCTGTGGAACTTTTCCTCAATCGGAATCCTGCCCAGAAACCCAGTGGGTAAGAGAACTAGAAGTGAGACCATTCTAAACCAGCTGCTCAGATTTGCCCAGACAGCACAGGCTGAGCGAAAGCCAGTGAGCTAAGACTCCTAGCCAACTCTGAAATCTTATTCTGAGGTACACTTGTGGGTTTGCTGTGTTTGCTTGTGTGTGCATGTGCGGAGTGAGGGAGTGGACCAAAGAGAAGACAGCAGTCTCTGCCCTCAGGGGTTATAGAAGAGCAAAGGGTTCGAGTGTGTCACACACAGATGCACACAGATGACATGTGACTGCGTGTGCATGGCTCCCAGGTAGGTTTAGTGTGATGCTGGCCACCATGAGACCTCAGGATAGATCATGGCTCTCTCACACATATTCTTCATGGCACTCACTACCTCAGCGGCCCTAGGAGGGTAGGTAAGGAAATCAAGGACTTGGAGACCATGAGATTTTGGCAAAGTTACATGGAGCAGAGCAGTAAAGCTGGTCCTGGACCTGGGGTTCTTGGTCCTGATTGTTCATTCTCCATCATCAAGAGATACACATGAGTTCTTGGGAGACTCAAACTAGATATTACTGTTTACAAAATCTAGTGTGGGACAAAGGAGGATTATCGGGAAAGCATTGGGCAATACCAGGATGATACTTGGATTGCTGACAGAGAATTCTTGTCGCATGCCTGTGGCCCAACTGTCCATTTCTATAGTTCGGAAGGCCACCATGGGGTTCTAGGACTTGGCCAGCCAACTAACATCCCACGACCCCACCAAGGCAAAATGGTACTCACTTGCTAGTGAGATGGAGCTTGGGAGAAAGCCCATTCTCTCCAAAAAGTGTGATGAACACATTGGCGTCTGTCCCTGCACCACGAACATCCCCTGTGGCTGTGACCACCTCATACACTGGAGGAGGAAAAAGACAGATTGTAGGCTCAGAAGGGAACCCACAATCACATGCTCACAATCCTAAACCAAGGTCAAATCCGCACGAACTCCCGCTGCAAGAGCTAGACTCCCTGCAGTACCACATGCTGCTTTTGCAGAGGACTCTGGAAGCTTGGAGACAAGGCCAGCTTCCTTACGCATTAGGTAAACCATCTAAGGGCTGAATATGCAGCTTCCTCCAAGGGGTGTGTCTTTGGCTGCAGCACTGAGTTCCCTCTTGTGGTCCTCTTGAAGCTTGCATGGCTTTTTGTCAACACTGTTCAGGATCAGGGTGTCAGTACCTGCATACTTGAAGAGGGAAAAATCTATCAAGACTCTTAGCAATGGCAGTGTGGTGGTTTGAATAAAAATGGCCCCTATAGGTTCACATGGAGTGGAATTCTTTGAGAGGATTAGGATGTGTGGCCTTGTTGTAGTAAGTATGGCTTTGCTGGAGGACGTGTGTCACTGCAGATGGACTTTGGGATTTCAGAAGCTCAAGCAAGACCCATTCTCTCTCTTCCTGCTGCCTGCTGATCCAGATGTAAAACTCTCGGCAACTTCTCTAGCACCACGTCTGCCTGATGCTGCCGTGCTTCCAATAATAACAATAACAATAATAGACTAAACCTTTGAACTGTAAGCCAGCCCCAATTAAATGCTTTCCTTTCTAAGAATTACTGCGGTCACGTGTCCCTTCACAGGGATAGAAACCCTAAGACAGGTAGGACCTGTTACAACCAGGGGAACTGAACAAGATGAGCAGGGGCATTCCATGGCTGGAGGAGTGTTAGCAGAATTGTAGGAATGTATATTAGATCTGTTTTCGGAATCAACTCCCAGAAACGCCCAGCACAGACCCGTCCTAGGTCCTAGGGAGGGTTGCTGCAGCCAACCACCTTCAGAGCCACGGCACCTCTGCTAAGACGTGGGAGCAGCCACACAGCAACCTATGCAGCTGCTGTTCCTCTCTCCAAATGAAATGTGGGCCCCATCCTGCTCGAGGAGGAGTCACTGCTGAATCAGTCGTGGGCTGGAAACGCTGACTCAGGGAACCGACCACACGCGTGGGCAGCGCGGGAGGCTGACCAAAAGGAAATGACTATGCTGGGAAGCAGGGATTTGCAGTGTGAAGGGCTGGTCAAATGTGGGAAGGGTATTTGGAAGCCTCAGGGTGTGTGCCAGCTGTTCACCACCGTGTGGAAATGGTACAAATGCCAGCGCTTGATGACTGTGTCACAACCAACAATGACTTACTGCACGCCCGGCCCTGAGTTAGTTGTGCACATGAACGCTTATTGCTACAAACTTGTTTCTCTTTCCTATGTCTTGCCTTTTCAGAACAGGTCCCCTGTTGCAGAATACCTTTGAGCTCTCTCGAGGAGATCTGATGGATTGGGTTGCTCTTTGGGGGTTAAACAGTCGTTATTCAAAACCATCAGTTGGCAGTCCATTCTGCCAGGGGGGTTTGTCCCACGTGCAAAGCAGAACAGTTGATGGGAGGACGGTGGAGGGCGTGAGTACCTCGAGCATCTGTAGCGCTCTGGGCCTGCGGAAGGTTTTCCAAGTAATATTCTTCCTACTGCAAGTCCATGAGCCTCCACACGCTGAGGCAAAGCGTTGGGCATCAACCCACAGAGGACTTGGGGTAGCCACTGGCTCTCCACTTAGAAGCAGGATGGCTCTTTACAAGGACCTCGCTGCCTGCCACACTGGCTAGAAATATCTGCCCCGCGGGGCTGTTTCTGGGAGTTGATGATGTAGAGGCAGCCCCACCACACGGAAAATAATAAATAGCTTTCCTCTTTTTAAGCTATTGTTTGTGCAGAAAAGCCTATTTCATCCAAGAGCTAACACCTGTTCCTTTGGCAGACAGCATATTAGCTCAAGCGCCATGGACATGGTGTACAGATGATTCTGAAGCCCTTGAGGAGCACTTCAGATTCTAACATGGTCCTCCCTCACCGGTGAAGAATGGCAGCTGCAGTGTCTGGGGAATGACACCGGATATGCCTGCTTCTGACAAAGCTCGTCAGAGGAGCCATGAATGGGGAAAGAAAGTAGCCGTGTGTGTGGACTCGGTCGCTCATGATGCTCATGGCAAGGCTTGAGTCCTCACAGCCTGAACCCCAAGGCAACTGGAGTACTACCTGCGTCACTGAGCACACAGGGCCTTTCTGAGTCAAGCGGCCACAGGAGAATGGCCGGCCTTGCAGAAATGTCAGAGGCACATCACTCGAAAACTAGAGAAAGAAGCCCAGAGATGCTTAATTTAAAGACAAGGAGGCTCTGGGGTTCAGGACAGGCAAAGCAGATTCACTAGCTTCACCCAGGAGCACATAGCTACTCCCTAAGCCAGACACACGCCATATAGAAGCTGCTCATGTCAACTAAATTACAGTGAAGACCATCAAGAAAAATGACAGAGTGAGTCACCGATGAAGACAGTATTTGGAGTGCATCCAGAAAAGGACTCATACCTAAAAATGATGAATAATTCACATCAGTAAATAAGAAAAAAAAAACAGATTACATCCTTTTGAATACCAGTAGACGATCCAAAGTGAGAGACTTCCTAAGTGCTCATCAACGTTACCCATGTAACGCCAGTAACAGCAGTAAAAACAGTGAGACCACGGTAGACACGCCGTGGTAGTTCCACTCCCGGGGCTACCGCTCAGCAGTGAAAACCAGAGAGCTGCCGGCACGCGCTCTGCAGCACAACCTAAGTACAGACACGAAACACTTACTCTTCACAAGGCTATTTACGTGAAGTCACCAGAAGCAAATTAGACGCGCTGCAGCACGAGGCAGAAGAAAGGCTGCCTGGGGTCGAGAACAGGAGGCTAGCTGGGAACGACACAGAAACCCTTGGTCTCGCTAATGTAAATACTCTCTACGTTGACCTTGTGTTGTGGGGATAACACCAAAAAGGACATTTAAAATAGTTGTACTTTATTATAATAAACTGTGTACTTCAGCAACACTGAAAAGTGCAGAAACGACTTAATACATCACCAAAGAGACTCAAATGGCCACCAAATATGGGGGGTATGCAAATAAACATGTTCAGTGCCATGATTCATCAGGGAAATGAAAACTAAACCCCCAGGAAGATGCCACCATGTGCCCACCGGGATGGCTGAAATAAAAAGAACCGACAATACCAGGCGTTGGCAGAATGTCACGCCACTGCCCCCTCTTACATAATGGGGGTGCATGAGTGGCCAGAAGCACAGATAGGGGAACAGATGCTCACCCCATAACCTAGCACCCCAGCTTCCAGTTACAAATCCTGGAGAGATGGATATGAGGGCCAAGACCTGTAGCATCTTTGATCATATTAGTACAAAAACAAAGGCAGAAGCCATTCAATCGTCCGTCAACAAGAGAACGGTTGACTCGCCAGGGATGTGTCTACCAAAGGCAAGCGTATTCACAAATAAAAAGAACCAACTAGGTATTGCGTTACAGCACACACTAACCTCTCAGGAGGGATGGTGAGGAAAGAAGATAGGCACAAAAATATAGCCACGGCAAAAGCTGTGGCTCACTCCTGTGACCCCAGCACCAGGTGACTGGGGTGTAGGAACCGCTCGAGAGGTTAACACTAGCTTAGGCTACGTAGTAAGGATGGAGAAAAACAAACGTGGGCCGGGGGCCTCCATTTATGCAAAGTTAACAGGAAAAGCGCCTGGGGAGTCAGACATGTCAGGTCCAGCAGAAGTACAAAGGGCCTTCTGTGGGGCCTGGAAATGGGAGTCCCCGTCTGAATCAATGGTGCCACACACATGCGCACAGGTAAGATCTTCCCCGCGCTCCGCCCCCCCCCCCCCCCCCCCCCCCCCCCCCGCCACACACAGGGTAGCTGGTAGAGCTACCCTTGGCCTTGTAGTACTCATGCTCTAGCTCATCCTCGTTGTCCTCGGAGTTGTAGTTGAGCAGCTCCTCCTCGTACAGGCCCAGGAAGTCGATGTCTTTCTTCCTCCGCTTCTTCTTCTTCTGGGGCATCATCTTGCCACCTGCCTCTTCGGGGACCCTATAGGCTTACCGGTCGGACTGCACGGCTTCCTTAGATCTGAGCCTCTCACTCAGGAAGCTGTGGGGCCCTCAGCCCCTCCTAAGGCTTCGGGTCTGGATGCATCACCCTGGCTTTGTTCCCTGGGTCTTTTGGGTCCCCCATCTCAAACTTCTATCCCCCTTCCCTCCTCTCTGATCCCTGAGCCTAACACATAGTCTTTCTGTTTGTTAGTGTTTTCTTATCTTTTCCCCCTCTGTCCCTAACTTGTTCTCTGCCTCCCTCTCTCACTCTGCCTGCCCCGCAGCTTCTCCTTGAGTCCTATCACTTATTCATGAAAATGAGAAGGCTGTCCTCTTTCCTCCCACGCACACCCCTTTGCCGAGACTCAAGTGACAAAATGTCCTGGCATCCACTTCCCACCTGACCTCACAACGGGGAGGGTGGCACTCAGGACCCCTCCAGGGCAGCTAGGGGCCCACCACCAAGGAGACACCTGAGCATCACAGCCTATGAGAGCGCTGGACACCGCCCAGACCAGGCTCCTGAGGAGGGCAGAGCTGAGGGAATCCGCCCAGCTCCTGGGCACAGATCGGTTTCTCTGCATTATGCACGAGCGCTGATCGTCTTACCCAGAAGGAAGGGACTGACTAGGCTGGTTTCTGTTTCCATCTCCCAGAAGCATGCTCTCTTCCAGAAGTGACCCTCCTTGGGCAGTCCTGCTGCCCCTCAGAGCAAGCAGCTGGCCCGCAAGGCAGCCACTCAGTATGACTCACTGCCACTGCCTGCCTGTCTAGGACCCTGAGGAAGTCCACCTCTCCTCAGGTGGTCCCAAAAGGGCACAGATGAGCCAAACAGGATACACCTGCCCAGAGCAAGGGTCAGATGTCACTTCCAACCCTTCACCAGCAGTGAGAGCATCCTGTGGCCATTAGACTCCCTCCTTGCTCATTTTATTTTATTTTATTTTATTTTTGTAAATATTCCTTATTACCCGGGCTGTAAGGTTTCTATATAGATTTTAAAATACTAGAATGTTTCAATTCACTTGAAGCTCGTGCTCCTCTGCCTTGCAGGTGAACATGAGACAGAACTAACTCCATCTATGCTACCTCCTGGCTGTGTAGCCTAGAACGCAGCCCAGTTTCCCATCTATAAAGGGGGAAAAATGACCCAGTATTGCATGTTCAGCAGTTGGAGAAAATTCTTCATTAGTCAGAAGTTTCTGGAGAATATTAGCGGTTAATGAGTGTCTGTAGCTCCTGCAACAGACTAGATCTCTGTCTCTCTCCTCCATGTTTGTATGTTGAATGTTGACATGAAAAACTATCAGGGAGATGCTCAGAGGTGGGGCCGTGCGGGGAGATTACATCACGGAGGTGGAGCCCTTATGAATGTGATCAGTGCCTTAGAAAAGAGATGCCAGGACCTGGGAACGTGTGTGTGTGTGCGTGTGTGTGTGTGTGTGTGTGTGTGTGTCTGTGAAGTGGCCGATGTGTAAACCTGAGGACCCGAGGTACATCTCCCTGAATTTACATCAAAAGCCAGGCATGAAGACACTTAACCCTAGTGTTGGGAAGGTAGAGGCAGGGGGTCCCCAAGCCTTGCTGACCAGCCAGTCCTGTCAAAGCAGTGAGCTGAAAGTTCAGTGGCAGACTCTGTTTCAAAAGTAAGATGGCGCCCGGCGGTGCTGGTGCACGCCTCTAATCCCAGCACTGAGGCAGAGACAGGTGGATCTCTGTGAGGCCAGCCTGGTCTCCCAAGTGAGTTCCAGGACAGCCAGGGCTACACAGAGAAACCCTGTCTCAAAAACAAAAACAAAACAACAACAAACAAGTAAGGTGGATTTTTTAAAAATTGAATGTCTGTTTAGTGCTGCGTTTGCAAGCATGGCTGTGGGACTGTCTACTGGAGCTTGGCTTATAAGGGCCTGCACCCCGGACGTGACTCCGCCTACCTCAGCACCCTCAGCTCTCCATGCGCACAGAAACCCAGCAGAGGCCGTGAGTTCACGCTTGAGCTTCTGTTTCCTCCCAGTTGCTGGTCCGGGGAGGGGCCGTTCCTCATGTGCATCTCCCTACCAAGCCCAGCTGTGAGCTCTTCGCAAGTGGACAAGCCTCCCTCATGTTCACCGGAGCACGCTTAGGACGTTTGCTGTGCCGAGTAGACACTGGGCTCAGTGAGCGGATAAAGGCAAGAAGGTCAACAAAACAACAGGTTCACTGCTTGCCTCCAGAACCCAGGACAGAACTCACCTTCGGAATGCTCTAGAATGGGTGCCGTTCTTACCACGCTTCAGAGGAAATGGAAGAGAGAGCCGTTCACGGGTACGTGGAAGGAACATCGGAGCAGCAACCAGCACAGAACACCCCCTCTCCCCTCTGCCCTCTCACCCCCGCCACTTCCTATCCTCGGAGAAGCTTCTTTCCCACTTCATCCTTTTGAGGTACCCAGATCTCTACCAAGGGAAGGCATTTCTGACCCCAGACAGAGGTGACCAAGCCTATCTCCTCCCTTACTCTGCAGAGGGATCAGTCACCCTGGAATCAGTGGTAAGACTAGAGTGGTTTAATAGTAGGTGACCTACGCCCCCTGCTGGCTGCATGTGATTTGACCTCTGGAACCTTGAAGATTGGAAATAACCAAGAAAAATCATTTTGTAGGGACGGAGAGGACGCACACGCGCACACACACACACACGAGAGCACACAAACACTCAAATTATTTTTCTTGAGGTTCTACTCAGAAGCAATATCAAAGCTTGTTTTTAATGAGATACCCTTCAGACAAAATGTTCATTGGAATTTTTTATTATAAGACTTTGAGATTAAAATAATTCTAAAGAATCCCAAAGCATTAAAACATGTGAATTTAAAAAAAAAATCATGATCTGAATCAAAACCAAACATCCCGGACATAGTGCAAAGCAGAACCTGTCATACTGTGGCTGAAGAATGGAAACTACTCCCAACACTTTGGGAAGGAGCATGCGCTCTTATGTGGTGGCTAAACAAACTCTGTCTACACAGTGCAGAAACCCCGCTCCTTGGAGGGTGAATATGATCAAAATGCATTGTTTGCATGGATGAGATTCTCAAAAAGTCAATAAAATACGTTTTTAATGAAAAAAAAAATAGGATCTACCCAAGATCTGTCTACGTGTATTCAGAGATGCTCCATTCATAACAGCCCTAGGAGAATCTCAGTGCCCATCAGTTGTCCTGAGGGCAAGCAGAGATGCATTGATATGGATGATGCCACTCAGAACTGAAAGGGGAGTGAGTAGGACTGGGAAATGACAAGGAAGTAGACTGGACTAGGGCCGTGTGGCTCCATGGTGGAACACTGTGCAGATCTGGCTTGGTCCCAGAGAGAAGAAAAGGGGGGAGAGGACTGGGGATGGATGCTATGCAGATGAGTCTCAAAGAAACTATGTTAAGCGAGAAACCCAGGAGAAGGCTCTTGCTGTAAGGTTGCGTTTATGTAACGCTGTCAGAAAGAGACAAGCATAGGCTCAGAAAACCGGCCTGTGGTGGCCAGAGGCAGGCATGGGTGTGGGGGCTGGGGTCGGGAGGAGAGGTGCCATCAGAAAGCACAAGGAGGTACAGTAGGGCTTTGCAGACAGGACACAGACTCCATTCCTGTCTCTCGTTCTCCCCTGCGTCCTCTTTGGTCTGCCTTTCCAGTCCACATGCCACTCCAACTGGCTTCCGTCTAAGATACGGGCCTGGCCATTGGCTGAGTCCTCATCCGAGGCCCTTAAGTGTGAGGGCCTTGCTCACAGTTGGCAGGAGAGAGGATTGGGGCATTCTTTGCAGGACCCACATCTCACGGGCCCCCCAGCAGCACCATCACTAACACCGCAGCTCCTGCCCCCAAAACGTGAGGATCCCTAGGGCTGGCTCTCGAGAAATGGTGAGCAAACCGCAGGAGTGAGCAGGAGCGATGGGCGTTCATAAAGGTGAAGAACACACCCTCCGTTCTGGCGTGCTCCTGATTTCCCATCCGGGGTACCAGCCGGTCTCCCCTCCCGGGCTGCGTCCCTTCCTATCCTAGGGGTAGCGCAGTGCTGCGTCTTCCTGTCCCCAAGGAATGTGAGACTCCACACCCGCTTTGGGAAAAGCTCTCACGGGCTCCAGCAGCCTGGGGTAGCAGGGGAGCAATGCTTCCACTCCTCTTGTCAATCTCCCGGGCTAAGTACTGGGTTATGCTTTAAAAATCCGCCAGGACAAGTCGCTCCAGTGATTTCTCACACGCTTAGATTTAAGTCTTGGCTTCTCCCAAATGCCTGCAGGTTCTCTCCTCACTCTCCCCCCCCCCCCCCCCGCCCCAGCCCCCAAGCACACTGGCTCCATTTACACTTTACTCCTCTTTCTGAAGGGCTCACCAGCCTGAGGGACGCCCATTGCCAAAGGCAAACCCTACACTCACTTCCCCTTCCAGCGCTGCTCTTCCCAAGCTCACACCTCTCCGTGGGGCCGCACCCCCTGGTGGCCCCCAACTCGTCACACTCTTGACAGAATCACGTTTCCGGAAACTGATAAAGACTCTCTTCTCGTTCCATTACCTAGAAAGCAGTTCCGTGGATTTTGTGTACGTCCTCCAAGACCTGGTGCTGTGTACTGCTCCATCGCCGCCTCAGTCCTCTGCACCCATCCTACGTGCCGGCGCTCAGGGAACTCCGACACCCCGACCCCACACACCTGCCACAGTGACCGTTTGTCCCCGTGAAGTTGTTCTCAGCGGCCTGAAGCCTCTTGTTCGCTCCCACCTCTGGGGTTGTACACGGCTTACTACTTCAAATCACGACTGGCCCCACTCACCTAGCAAGAGGACTCGAGGAAACGAGGTGGGTCGTTCTTCCCCTGGTGGTAGCTGAAGGCCGAGGCAGGCTTGTGACTACCGGTTAGTTCTGACGTTCTGCACACACTGCAGATGCCAATGTGTCCCCACAGCAGCGCACAATCCACAGCCTCCCCCGGAGACTCGGCTGCATGCGCATCTTCCTTTGTCACTGGAGAGGTGGCTGTCTTCTACCTCCCTGGTCTCCCCCTTGCCGGCTGCAGGTTCGGACACACACTAGCCACTCCCCTCCTGGAAGCTCAGCTATTTCACAGGAGGGTTTGCCCATGTGCCCCACAGACGATTTAAATCACCTTGCTCCATGACGCTGGGGCTCTCCTCCCAGCAGACTCCCTAGATAGGGACACGCTACTCCCTGGGATAGACAGCTCTAGTCCCACTTCTGCCCTGCAGCACACCTCGATTCCCAAGCTCCTTGGCCCTGACAGGCCACTCTCTTCATCAAAATCCCACTTTACATGGCTGGGTGATCGTTGTGGGAACGGTGGCGGGGCCTCTGTGCTGCCTCCAGGGTGGGGCTCACTTCCTAGTTCCTTCCATTAAAGAGCCTTCAAAACAATTCCACTGGTCGTGATGGTCCTCACCTGTAATCCTAGCACCCGGAGGCAGAAGCAGGCAGATCTCTGTGAATTAGAGCGAGGCCATCCTGTTCCGGGTTAGCCAGAGCTAGATAGTGAGACTTTGCCTTCAAAAAAAAAAAAAAACAAAAAATCAAAAAGTAGTTCCACATGCTCTGCCATCCCTATTATCTTTTTGCCTTGAGGGAAGGCACCCAAGAGAAGTTTCACTGATGGTCTGTCCATCCATCTGGAAGTGCCTCCTCTGGGAAGCAGCTTCCTCTGCAGCCTGATGCCAGGACTAGACTCTCCAACTTGCTTTCTTGCTACACAGATCTCTCACTTCTCTAGCAAGTAGCCTCATCCCTGGAGAGGGCCAAGGACTTAGATTTCTGTGCCTCTTCTCAGAAACTATTGCTCTCATTGAAGTGGCCCTCCCTACTCATCCAGCATACCCTTGTTGGTTTGTCTTCTGATTTCACCAGTCTCTTGACGTATCTCAGTTCCGTCCAGGTGTGCTATCTCTGCATGGCTCATCACACCCATTGCCACAGGCCTACCCACCAGCAGGAGCCTCCTAAATGGACGTGGCCATGCCCACAGCACTCTGGTCCTCAGCTAACCTGCACGCCTCATTGCAAGCAGGGTAAGCTTTTCAAGGGTGGCCCAATGGCATCCTGTGTCTTCCAAGGACCATGGCCGCCTCTTGAACCTAGACTCCTTCTCTGTCCAGATCTCCAGTTTTATCTCCAGACAATTGTGTCCTCTCCCTTTCCTGGTGGAAGCCACACAGACCTTCCTCAGGTTCCTAAGAGCTCTCTCCTAACAGGAGCAAATTGATTCTCCCACCAAATCCTTCACAGATAGCTCTCCATGGTGCTGCCTGGAGGAGCTCTCACAGGGCAGGAAGCTTCTCTACAGCACACTTCCGCACTCCCAAAGCTCAGCGCTCAGAAAACATCCCTTGAATGAATGATGTAACAAACAGCAGGGGCTTCATAAATGATGCTAAATAAATAAATGAGACACCGTCACCCCCATCCAATCCTAGATCATTCACATACCCATTTAGTCAAAAACTTTATGGAAACCCTCCTATCCTAATTCGAACACTTGTTCTTCAGTTGCTAGGGCTAATTTGGTAGTCTGTGGCATCTTTAGGAAGTGAGGTCTAGCTGGTGGAAGTAGTCGTTAAAGGCATTTAAAACTTACGCCCAGCACAGTCCACCACCTGTGGCTACTGCCACAGCCTGGGCTACTCCTCAAAGCACTCTGTCAGAACAGGCTGGAAGTCTCTGAAACTGTGAGCTAACGTGACTCTCCCCCTTTTAAAAAGTGTTCCTGTCAGCTGTTGTGGTAACTAATACACCCTCCTCTTATAGAAGTGCAATGGTGTTTTGTCCTCCTCAGGTAAATGATAAAATACTGCCCACGTCTCACCCTTATTGGAAGGCAGATTGATCCAAGGCTTTCTCAGGGGCCCTGATTAAAAAAAAAAAAATCCTAGCAAAGGAAATGCTGATTCTGTGTCCTAGTCCAGTAGCAGACTCAGCAAGGTCTAGGGATGGGGCAAGAGCCTCAAAGAAGTTTGGTTTCCGGGAACACAGCTTTCCTCACTGAAGGGCTGCAGTTATCAATCCTAAGGCAGCTGTGTCTGAGGAATCCTCTGTTTCCTTTGCCAACACTGTCTGATTTAGCTCTCTGCTGAGCTTGGTCCATTCTCCCCATACAAATATAAGATGTTGTACTTCTTATTTTTTTTAAGACATTTATTATGTATACAATGTTCTATCTGCATATACACCTGCACGCCAGAAGAGGGCACCAGATCTCATTATAGATGGCTGTGAGCTACCATGTGGTTGCTGGAAATTGAACTCAGGACCTCTGGAAGAGCAGCCAGTGCTCTTAACCTCTGAGCCATCTCCCCAGCCCTGATAAGCTTGCTTGTATCTCCAGCCTTCTTAATAAGCTTGCTTGGCATAAGACACCAGCTTATGCAAGACCTCCTGGTCCCAGCTGTCCGTCTTCTTTATTTCTCACCTCCAGTCCTCACCCTCAACACCTTACCACGGGGGACCCATACACCTGAGGGTCAGACCCTCAGAGAGCATCCTTGGGTTCTATGATGCTTTGAGTGTTTAACATCTTGTGTCATAATGAAACACTTACACATCTGTTACCAACCACTGTCACCAGATTTGTCTTAGAGAGAAAAAGACCTTCCTCAATGGAAGATGGAAGACAGCAGGTGATCTGTGATTCAGCCTCAGCAGGAGGCCAGACTTAAACAGCTGCAAAGAAGAAGCGATGAGGATAGATGGAGAAGGAACAGGTTGAAGAGATGGGTGAGGAAGGTGAGGAACATTCACATTGGAAAGTCAGCCAATGGCTGGATAGTCTGCATAGGAGGCTGCCCATTTGGAAGTGATTTTCATCCCTCCCCCATCATCTCTCACTCTGGAGCCCCTGATATGAGGTGACCATTAGGTACCATGGAAAGGACTATTCCAACCCCTGGATCAACACATATAAAACAGAGACAGTTCCACAGCAGGTATCTAAAGACAGAGAAACATGGGAAATGTGAGCCCTTAGGAGTTTTCACAGGGAAAGCATCTTTCCCCAGGGCCAATGGGGCAAGGGGGGGGGGGTGGCCATCCTAAGCTACATCCCATCAGACCAAGTAGCTTGCATGAATCCAAAATACATCTTTATGTAATTCTATCAGAGAGGCACTCAAGAAATTGGCATTGAAAGAAGTTTTGCTTTCATATTTTTATGAGGGTAACCAGTGTTCGGAGACTTCTAATACAACTTCCAGATGTGACAACCGACACTCTGCAGCAGTTACATATACAATTCATGAAGGCGGAAAAATTAGTTACGACGTCGCAACAAAAGATTTGATGGCTGGAGGTCACTACAACGTGCGGAACTGTGTTAAAGTGTCACAGTTTTAGGAAGCTTGAGGACACTGGCTTAAAGATTGGTAGAGCTGTGAGGTTTGGTGCTATGACAGGAATGTAGAGGGAGCTCTTGCTAAGGCACCGTCTCTTCATCTGGACCTGCAGTGTCCAGTGTGTTAACTGAAGGCAGGAGGGAAGTTAGCATCTCTGCCTTCATTTCATGTCTGTCTCCTTTGAATCAGATCCCTGCTCAGCTCTAGGGAGCCAAGGTCACCACTTAAGGAATAGTGCCTGTCTGTAACAATAGAAATTGGTTAGTCCTACCTAGCCCGGCTCGTCCCCTTTTAAGACTGAAGGCATCAACGCAAGAATGACAAGGAAGTTTTACTGCCAACCTTTAAAATATCTTGTTCCCAGACCCCTGGGATAGCACCTAAAGGTTCCTATCAATTGCCCTAAGCCTGTGGTCTCCTTGGATTTCAGGGACAATGACCTTGCAGGCCAATGACCCATGATGAGACTGCCGCCATTAAGTGGGAACAGTCACCCCTATGGGGGCCATTTCCCCTTCAGCTCCCCACCCCTAAGCAGAACCAACTCAAGATGAGAACAGAATTTCCCTCTTAGACAATGACAGTGGTCACAGCTTCCCTAGAGCCAGAGCTGTGGTAATGTTCAACCAGACCACAGTCCACCTAAGTCTGTTTGGCTTTGCATGCTTCTCTCTCGTCCCCCTCAAGTCTATCATTTCTTGTGATTTAAGTGTAAAATGTTCCCCACAGGTTCATGTGGGACACTTAGCTCCCAGCTGAATGTGTTTGCAGAGGTTGTAGAAACTTTAGGAGATGGGCCTGGCCAGCAGAGGTGGATCACAGGAGATGAGCCTTTGAGGGCTCAGCTTCTGGTTCCATTCTCTGTGTTTTGTCCATCAAAATGTAAAGACCCACTGCCATGCCCTCTAGCCCACCAGGAACAAAGCACTCTAGCCACCATGCCTTCCTTGCCACTGTGGACTGTATCCCCTTAAACAGTGAGCCACTGTTTAAATTGCTTCTCTAGGGCATTTGATAAAGAAAAATAAAATAAAATAAAGGAGGGGCGTAGCTAATACAACACTTAGGTTAGTATCACCCACACACAGGGTTTTGTCTTTTTCAAAGAATTTTATTTTATTTTATGTATATGAATTGTTTGTCTGCGTGCATGTATGTGTACCAACTGATTGCCTATTGGATTTCCTAGAACTAGGGTTATAGACGGTTAGGGGTCACCATGTGGGTTCTAGGAATTGAACCCTAGTCGTCTGCAAGAGCAACAAGTGCTTTAATCACTGCACTGTCTCCCCAGCCTAAGGGTGCTGTTTGAAGAATGTTGACCCCTCCTTTTTTTTTCCTGCTATAGCTATGCTGAAAATAAAACCCATTTCCTGCCTTTTATCATTACATGTTCATGAGATGTGTGGGACAAGTGGCCAAACTTGATTTGTTAAAAGGCCCTAAAGTCAGGCCTAGGATTCAGGGAACAAATGTAATAATTTTCTTGATTTTTTTTTGTCCTGATTTGCTGTTCAGCCTGTCCTGTAAGCCTGTGCCCTACCTTGGCTAGATTCAAGATACATCTGTCAGATGCCAACAGGTCTCCTGAGCCCCTTGTACCTTTGACAAGCTTTAAGAGGTGCTAGCATGTCCACGGACTCCTTAAAACAGCCAACAACCTCCCATACTAGACACTTAGCCAGCCCAACCTACATATGAGCACAAAGGTGCAGGCCCAGCCAGTCTTTGCCAAATGAACCATTTGTCTGGTTTTATTGGGTAAAAATTTAAGGTCCTTAAAACACAGTGACATACACAAAGCATGCTGATGATGTTATTAGGTCTGGTCCCAGCCTTTACTGCAGAATCAGTACTCAGGGGCAGCCATGTGAAGCTAGAATTATGTTGTCAGAGTTGTGGGAAACCATTTCCCCACAACAACAAAAATTTAGGCTAGAGCAAGTCTCCAAATGGCTTTTCCCCACAACAACAAAAATTTAGAAATGGCAGCACCATTTCTCTCCAGGGCCAGGGGCAAAATGCTTCCCCATGGCCCAGAAAATGCTGCCTCTCCAATGGGGACACTCAGCCGTACCACACAGTGTGTTGTGGCTCTTGGAGAAAAAATGCAAAGGAGAGAAGAATGGATCAGGGAATCGGTAGCAGCTGCTCAAGGGTAAACCAGTGCTCCCAATCTATTAGGGACAGACTCCTGCAGATTCCTCTGGGAAACGGTCATCACCACCTGGGAAGACATACCAGGCATGAAGACAAGTACCCAAGGGCAAGTGGCTGGCCTACATAGTTTCTCTAATGTTCCCAGCATCTGTCCTAGCTTTATTTAGGGGAGGTAGCAGTGATGGCTCCAGATGAACTGCCAACCAATCCACATGGAGCATTCATTTTAAAAAAAACTATTCTGCAGTTCAGGAAATATGACAATAAGTATATGGCTTTCTAATGGAAGGTCACTCGGGTCCAGAAGGGAATCTGCAGGTCACCAAGCTCATATCACATCCTAAAATCGTGTGTACAAAATGTAGCAGCCTCAGAGAAGGCTGGCTGTGTCACAGTGACCTTGTTCAGAAATCAGCAGGAGCATGAGTTGGCTAGCTTTGGGGAAGATGGCAGGAGCTGCCCCCAGGACCCACAGCCTCCTCTGCATGGCCGCAGCAGGAGGGTGGCAGGGCTGGATCCATGTCCACTCCTTCGACGCCCTTGCTCTGTTCCAGCCTGTGGCCTTGATGTTCAACTGCCTACCCTCTTCCCACTGAGTACAGCCACTCAGGCTGCTGGTTCTGGTGCACTGGACTTGGTCTTCAGAATGCAGTGAATATCAAAGCAGCCTCCATCAGATGCTAGGCAAAGATAAAGGCCAGGCCTGGATCACCTGATCATTGAATTCCCCCAGCAAGTAAGACACCATAGGTGCTAAAGAGGACACTGGCCACTTCCTCCTGCCCCAGCTCCCCATGCCTTGGGGAAGTGCAGGTATCCAATAAGAATCTTCCATCACCAGTGACCTGGGCTAGTCCTAGCCTCCTCCCACAGTGTAGCCGAGGCCAATGAGAAAATGGATGGCAGATGTAGTTTGAAAGCAGAAAGGTTCAGCTGTGAACAGTCTCCTGCTTAAATCCAGAAACTAACCCAGTGTCAGGGGTGCAGCTCAGTGGGAGAATGGTACCCAACACACACGAGGTCCTAGGTTCAGTCTCTTGCACAAGAAGAAGGAGGAGGGAAAGAAGAAGAAACCAATAAGGGCCTGAGTCACCAAGCTGGGTTCAAGCTCTGTCACCTGTCGTCTGTGTCCTTGTGGCAAGGAAGCCACAAGCAGCGCGGATAGAGCAGGAAGAGGATGTACTGGCCTCACGCAGGGCCAGGGGGCAGGGCCAGGGGACACGGTCTTTTGGGGGTTGAATATGGAGGTGTTTCTCTCTTTCTTTCTTTCTCCCTCCCTCTCTCTCTATATCTATCTCTCTCTTCTTTTTTCTCTTCTATTCTGTTTGCCTGAAAAGATGGAGAATAGTAAGAACGACTTCACTTATAGGAACTTCAAGAAATCTGAGGAGTGATGTCCTAAGCACCAAGACTTAGACTTTTTTTTTTTTTTAAGGTGGAGTCTCTGGCCCTGTTAGGAGGTTTTCATGTCTCTGTCTCTGCGGATGTCCAGGATGGAGAGACCTGAACTGCCTTGCCCTTGGGCTTATTACAGCGTAAGTACATGCTCCTCCACCAAAAGGCCTGCGTCACCTGATGACCTCTGAGCCTCATAGATTTGGTCTTTGCTGGTGGGCTGTTAGCTGCCATTTCTTACCTTGCCTAGCACCTGTTTCCATCCTTATTGTTTTAGAAGCCAGACCCATTCTCATCAGAATTGAATACAAGATTAAAGCAAATGTCATGGATGACTTGCTTTTGGCAAAACGGCCTTCGAGAAAGGGTTTACAGCATGTATTTAAGAGGCTCAAAACTCATTCTCCATCACCCCAGTCCTTGGCTATCTGGGGCTGAGGGACCAGTCTGGTAAGTAGTCTGGGTAAGAGAGTGGAGTTACAACGGAAAAGCAACCGTTCTTTTGCTCAGTGAATTGTCGGGATCTCCATGTATTCGTGAACTTTGCGGCTGGGTGTGTTTTCTAAGTTGCCATGGGAACATCTTCAGAAAGAACAGCAAGGCCCTTGCATCTGGACAAAGTGATAAGTTGAGGCAAATCTTAGTTCTTTTTTTTTTAAGTTTTATTTATTTATTATTTATACAGTATTTTGCCTGCATGTGTGCCTGCCACCAGAAGAGGGCACCAGATCACATTATAGATGGTTGTGAGTCACCGTGTGGTTGCTGGGAATCAAACTTAGGACCTTTGGAAGAGCAGCCAGTGCTCTTAGCCTCTGATCCATCTCTCCAGGCCCCAAATCTTATTTCTGACTAGTTGTTTGCAACTTGGGACCTTTCCAAATGCAGAGAGAAAAGGGTGAGTATAAGAAGGTGGGGTGCTGTGGCCTTCATTGCTGAGGCATAACCTCTTAGAGCCACCTCCCATGGTTTTTTTTGGGGGGGGCAATTGTGGTGGGTGGTCCGATGCATGGACCTGAGTCAGAAGGCCGGGCTGTCACCCAGGTGGGCAGGTAGGTCCTCCCTCTGCTGGAGGGTGTGGTGTGACGCTTGCGTTTGATCAAAGCACCAACCACAGAGTGGCTTCTATAGGGGTCCCAAGCTCCAGAATTGCTAGCCCCTTCGTTCCAATTACAAAATACACCCAATCCAAGACGTAGGTGAGTTCATAGTTCAGACATACTGCTCTGAATCCAAAAAGAAATTTGTTACTTTGCCTTGAAAAATATCTCAGGGTGTTTATTTTTTCCCCGATGTTCAAAATGTACAGACAAAGAAAAACGGATGGTACTTTTAAAAAGCCTCATGCTCAAATCAAATGTTTCTAGAACAATCCACCCACCACAGACAGGAAGACTCCAACAGAAAAGGGCCACAAACCAAAGAACCATCCAGGACAGTGGTCCCCAACTGGATCCCTAGGTCAGCTTCACAAGTTCGTCCCAGGATACCAGAGAGCTTGAAATCCTAGGAGCCCAGTTCCCGTCTCAGACATTGCCACGTGGAAGTATCATGGGGCGGAGTCTCCAGGAATTTTAGAAATCTCTGTGGATGCTCCCTGTGAGCTGACAAGGCCAAGGCCACTGCCTAACGTAGCAAGGTGACTGTCAACTACTATGCTGGCGACATCTTGGGAAAATCTGAGGGCTCCTGGGAGCTTTCCTCAAGCCTACTACACTTGCCTCTGGGAAAACAAGGTAAGACAACAGGATCACTTTACACAAACCTCAGGAAATCCTAATGAGCACAAGGATTAAGAGCCACAGTTCTGGAGGAGACAGTATGCCTTCCCCAAAGCTGCTGAATAACCCCATGGCAAAGAACCACCTCCTGGCTAGAAGGAGGCAGTCACTGATCTCTGGCTATTGTAGCCAGGTTAGGTGATGGTAATGATTTTTCCGCTTTTGTCTTTGAAATGGAAAAAAAAATATTTACAAGACATTATGAAGGGAAAAACAGAAACTTCTAACAAACTAGCAAATTACTGTGACTAAGCTCATGTCAGCCAGGACAACTGAGCTTCCTGGCAAAACCAGCTCATCTGTACTTGCTATCAGCAAAGGGCCCCACGTCTCCAGACAAATTCCATTTACATGAGGGCTTTAGTGCAGTTGATGCCAAGAGAAAAACACAGATCATGGTGGCGGGGGGATGTGGGGTGCATTGTCATTTCACATGCTTCAAGTTTTTGTTTTGCAAGAAGAAAATGGTCTAGAGATTAGTGGCACTTGAGTTTTGCTTTAAGCTCATTCTTCAAATTTAAGACAGGGTCTCTAACATCCCAGGTAGGCCTTGAGCTTGCTATGCAGCCCAGACGAGACTCAAAGTCATGGTCATCCTGTCTCTGATTCTTTAGTGCTCCAACTATAGGTCCCAGGAGCACAGACAGCCAGTCATGGGTGCCCTTAACACTACTTTGTGGCTCTGTGTCAGTACCAGGGCACAGAGTAGAGCTCGGTTCTGAGCATTCCCTTCGAGAAAAGACAACCCATCCATGGAGGGTCTGAGGAGACATAGCTGTGTGCTCTGAGGACATCCTAATGGAAGTCAGTGCTGCTTGCCACAGAAGCACAGAGTGAAGAGTTTGTGACCCACTCCATAGAGCATGTGGCAGGCGTCAAACCTGATGTCATTTGCAAAAGTGACCAGATAGAAGAGGGGCAGAAGGGTGGGACCATTCCAGGTATCTGGGCATCTTGCACAAAAGCACAGGACTAACAAAAGAAGGGAGGCCCACAGAGGCAAGAGGGTCTCTAAAAAGATCCTGTGACATGGCCTACATGGCTTGATTAAAAACTAAATAAAAATTAAATTAAAAAAAAAACTTGGACTTTGCAGTACAGGAAGCAATGGACCCCACAAAAGGTATTGTTGAGATGCTAATTCTTGGAATACAAGAAGCTCCCTCAAAAATTCCTGAGTTATGGCAGTGGCAGAGGCAAGTACAGGGAGGCAATGAACTCAAGGAATATTTGTTGTAATTGGGATGAATAAACGGAGTGAGAAGAGTAAGATATCTGAGCAGAGCACCTGGGCATACCCGCTGTGTGTTTGTGCTGGTACTGTGCCAAGCATTGTGCAACACTGTGTCACTTGATCCTGGAAACATCAATGGCCTGAGTTCCTAGTCTGTTTTAGATGATGAATCAGAGCCTCCAGGGCCTTCAGAGGCTCCATAAAGTCACATGTCTACTAAACTATGGGAGAAACTCTGAGTCCAGACTCTTCTACCTATGTCAGTAGGGGACAGACAGACTGAGGTCTGAGGTACCATGCAAGGCCAAAGCTCAGAAGGCCCCAGTGGACATTTCCCTGGTGCTCCTGGGGAAGTCTGGCCTGCAGGTAAGGACAGGAAGGATTGGTGACTGTCAGGAGAAATGGTTTCAGCAGGAGCTCTGCTGTTAGAAAGCCCTGAGGAAGTGTCATGGAGGATGAGGCATTCAGAGGCTTGGCCATATCAGGAATCAACAGAGCAGGAGAGAGCGTGAGGACTTGGAGCCAGGCTTGTCAAATGCTACATGGCTGTCAAGGATGAGATAAAGCATAGTGCCTTCTTTGGCAACAGCTATGCTGCTAATGCTCAGGATTCAGGTTTGACTTGTGTATCCTTCCTCCTCCTCCTCCACTCCCTGATAAACGGAAACATGGTCTTGAGAGCCCTCCCACACATCATTTTTCTCTAAGTGTTTGAGAGAGGCTTCTTTCAGCATCACTGCTCGCGTTTAAGTGCCAGATGGGCAGCTTCAATCATCGCATATGCCCTGGCACAATGGACATACATCGCATACGGTAACACACAGTAAAGCGTGGCTGTAGTCAGCAGGAAGCCCTGCAGCCTCTGCTTCCCTCCCAGACTCAGCAACATCTAGGGTGGTTCATGCCTCTCAGAGACTTGGCAAAGATGCAGGAGCAGCATCACCGGAAGGTTCTAGAAGCCAGCCTGACCTTGAGCTTCCTTCTTTCTGCCTGCCTAAGCACTGAGTCACCCACTTGCTGCTGTTGCTGCTGCTGCCGCTACCTTTTGAGCCTAAAAATGCATTTAGTACATAGGAACACAGAGTAGCTGCTTGGTTCATGCAAAACTGACATCCTTAAATTAGAATTTAACTGCTATCCTGCACCATGTGAAGGAACAGAGGCAGAGGAGTACCAGAATCAAGACCCATGTCCCTTCGGGCCTTTGATAAATGCTACACATACTGACTGCTTTAGAAAGCACGAAGGAAACTGGGTGAGTCTCAGGTGAGCCTCTGGCTTGGCATGTGCCCCAGGGCAAGTCACTCATGTTGTCACTTAACATGGACCATTTCCAAGTATCTCTCCTTGCACCCAAATGTAGAGGTGGCCTTAGTTCTTCTCCAGGGCAACAGTGTGCCAGGCACCAAACCTGTTTCAGGTGTCAGGGCTGGCGAGAGGCACCAGCAAACAGAGCTGGACTCCAGGCTTGGAGGGTAGTCTGTGAAGTTCTACAGAGCCCTCAACAGGAGGCCTGGCCGTGAGAGAGTGCCTGGGTCCTATGCCTCAGCCTCTCACCTGTACAGTAATAGCCTCTTTACCTGAAGGGGTCTTGTAGTGATGATGTGATACTGTGATAATGGGAAAAATGATCAGAGCAGGGCCTGCCACAGTGAAACAGCAGTTTTAATAGCAAATACTACTACGACTGAGATCCACACATCATGCTTGTCCCTCGGCAGTCACTGTGGAGACCCTACAACTCCTTTCTAAGCCTCTAACTGAAGAGATGAGGAAGCTGACATCTTGAGGGACAGGCGGGACCTGCCCTGCCAACACAGGAGGCAGAAGTAACACCATAAGCTAAGAGGGTATCCTAACTCCCTCATCCATGAGCATGGCATGGATCTGGATGTGCCATCCCCAGCCCCTGCGAGGGCTCGGCTAGGGCAGGGTCTAAGCACCCTCAACTAGGGAGAGAGACCCTGATGTCTTGCCAGGCTCTTGTCCACCTATTTCCCAGGTAGAGGGCTTTCTTGCTGGCAGACACACAGTCTGACCACTGAAGTTACTTCTTTACTCGAGGTCTGTCTCCTTAAGTGGAACAAGTCTGTCTTTATGAAACCTTCTAGTTCTGACTTCCTTGGTTCAGTTAGCTGTGAACACTGGCTGTAAATCTCACTGACTATGAATCCGAGATCATTCTCAGAACCACCCCCCCCCCCTTGGCAGAAATAGCCGAGCCCAGAAAGCCACGAGCACCTCTGTCCTTATGTGGTGGCTCCTGTTTTACCCAAGCGTGCTGCCCCATTTGCTTCGGCAGCTGCTCCATAACCCCACATCCCTGCAGACTGAGGGGGGCCTTCTAGGTGTCTCCCAGTCATCAGAGCTCAGAAAGACAGCGTCCAGACATATGTGTGTGGACTGAGCTCCTGAGCACACAGGCTCAGAAAAGTCAGAGGTGGGAGTTTGAGCTGGTCAGAAACCTCTGGACCAGCTCTCTCCTGTCTTTCTCAGCCAGGCCTGGGCTGTTACCTGCAAAGTGAGGTCAGGTGGAACACCTACAGGGGAGGGGGAGTGTTTTCATGATTCCTCACAGGGGAGGGGGAGGGTTTTCATGATTCCTCGAGTCTCTGTAAAGGAGTCCTCCCCAGCCCAACCACAGACCAGATCAGCACAGGCTTTTTAGAGATGTCTCAAGAAGGGAGGGAAGAAAGGTAGGAGGAAAGAGGAGAGAGAAAGAGGATGGAGAGAGGGAAAGAGTCAGAGGGAGGGCATGCAGGCTCAAGTCCTCCCCACACAGACATTCCACAACCCCACGAGGCAGTTCACCAAGCGATCTTTAGGCACCATCTCTTAATTTCCACCCTAAGGGGTGAAAACACATAGGAGGAAGAAACGGGGAGGGATTGCAGATGCTGATGACATGAGAACCTCTCAGCCTCGGCACTGCTGATTTCCCCAGGCACTGCTGACTTCCCTAGCCCCAGACTTAGTGAATCCCTGTGTCTGCACACGGCAGGCAAGTGCCCTGGCTGTGTCACCTTCACAACAGAAACAGCAGGGATGCTCGTGTCAAAGCCCCAGCTAGCTGCCATCCACTAGGCTCATGTGACAAGGCGCATTACAGCTGCTGATTTCTATTCAGGAACACAGTTTACCAAGATTCTGCTGTATTCAGGGACATGAAGAGGAACAGATCTTTATAAATAACTCCTGATTAAAATGGAACTGAAAACTGGGAGACAGAACAGGAAGCAAATTGCTAAGCACTTATTGAGTCGATAACATTGGCTTGAAGATCTTAGTGCAAATGGCTGGTCTGGTTTATTTCCTTCTTGTCAAAGGTTAAATTCGGGCTGGAACCTTGAGGCACCAAGGCTGTGTGTGTCCAAGGATTGTTTTAAGGGGCGTGGCTCTCAGCTCCCGGAGTCTTGGGGAGATGCTAACACTGGCCTTGATTAGATATCCCTGAAGCCTTTTGAGCTCAGCCAGGTGGTGTGACCAGAACACTCAGCCACTGTTTGGTCCCTGGAAGGGCTGGCTTCTGAGCCCTGAGATTCTAGATGGTGATTCGCCGGCTGAGTCCCGGGTGTGAACCTTGGACTGCCCAAGGTCTGGATGAGACCTGGACCCGTGCTCTCTCCTGTTAAGCGAAGGTGTCACCCGCTAGCCTATTAGCTGCAAGCAGGCCACTACAGTTCATGTTCTCTGGGAAGTCGAAACTGAGAGGAAATGTGCTTATTAGGCCCCTGTCCTCGGAGAGTGGCCCAGCAGCTAAATGGAGGCACAGAGTAGAGGCTTAGGACAGAGCTGACTTTGCACGGACTCAATCCCTGCCTCCCTCCCCCAGGACGCAGACACAAATCCTTAGGGAGTTGATGGCAGCCGGAATGGCAGGGCCAGGGGACCCTTCAGGGAGGAGGGGGGAGCTGAGGCAGCCGCGGTGGCCTGTCTCTCAGCAGCAACTGCAGGCGCCTGTATGCACGCGGAGGACGCCACGGCTGTGCATGCGCAGGAAGGCGAAGATCTCCGAGGGCATGGCGTGGAAGCCAGGCTTGGGCTTGACGTTGTCGTAGTAGTGGTGCGTGATGTGGAAGCCAGAGGGGTTCATGGGGAAGGCCCAGAAGCCGAACAGGTGCACCTCCTCGCAGAGCTCCAGGGCCGCGGTGACCAGGATGAGGCCGGTGCTGATGCGCCGCGCGCGCACGCCCAGGCTGAGCCAGTAGCGCGACACGTTGGACAGGTACTGCGGGTGGAAGAAGTAGACCCGCTGCTGCGACTGGAAGTCGTCCAGCATGTACTTGACGCGGAAGGACACGAGCGTGTTGCGTTCGTTGTAGAACGCCGGCAGCAGCACCGAGGCGTTCTCGTACCTCTGCAGCACGCTGAAGAAGGGCCGCCGCCACTTCTCCAGCTTGTGGAACCTGCAGGGTGGCAAAGTGAGCAGCAGCAAGCCCCGTGCGCTGGCAGCCCACCCTCCCCACCCCAGCCCCCAGCCCCAGCCTCACACGAGCATCCCATCTCCAACCCCTCAACTCCTACCTTTCACCCCTTCTCCCACACAGGACTGACAGGGCCTTCTGACCTCCCCACTTCTGCCTCTCTCCTGTCCTTCCTTTCCTTGTCTACTTGTTTGTTTGTTTATTCACGGAGGGGGGAACACATGACGTTGCTAGTGTGAAGGTCGGAGGACATCCTGCCAGAGTCGGTTCTCTCTTTCCATCATGTGGGCCCTGGGGATTGCACTCAGTTCATCAGAATGTGCAGCGTGAGCCTTTACCCACTGAGCCATCTCATGGCTCCCAGGAATGTGACCTTTCTCAAAGATGCTATTTTTTTTAATGGGCACAGGAAAAGAGACAGTATGGGCTGTATAGCTAGTGTATGGCTGTAGGAAAACACCAGCGTTCAGCATAGAGGCTAAGGGAAGCCAAGGAAGGTACAGAGGCTAGTCTAGGAGGTGAAGCCTCACACAGCTCCCCTGTTCTCTTTTCCCTAAGATTGGGAGAGACCGTCTGATCTTGCCACCTGATGTGGCTGGCCCCTGCCTAGCATCTTGGCTTCTGCCCAGTGACCATCCCTCCCTCTGCTGCTCTCTCTGTTCTCTGAAGGCTCCTGGCTGTTGGCACCTGATGTAATTTGGCAACTCCACCCTCTTCCCCCTTGTCCCTCTTATCCACCCTCTGGCCAGGCTGACTATGTGCAGGGATTTCAACACATCCGGCAGCTCTCTCAGGCAGATTGACAGTGTGGAGCCAGGTAAGAACAGAGATCTTCGCCTGAGCAGCCCTCGCAGAGACCTGGACCCTGCCTGCTCCCAGCACCTGCAGAGTTCCTGACCACCTCCAGGTAACAACTGCTCAGACCTGCACTGCCTACAAAAATAAATAAGTAAATAAACTAACTAACTAATTTAAGCCCTGTGTATGGAAATTAACAAGAAATGAGGAAAGTTATTAAAAATAATTGTTATATTTTATTTAACTAAATATAAAGATGCTGTTGCTTAGCGTGCAATTAACGTAAAAATCAACAAGATGTGTTAAGTCCCTTTGTTTGTGCTGAGTCCTTGACACCCAATGATGCTTCTTGTAGACAGCCGACAGGTCTCAACCATTTCCAACCATATCCTCAGTGCCCAGTGTTTGCAAGTGACTGGCAAAGTCAGCTCTAGAAAGAGGCCCACTGACCTGTCAATTATGATGCTGGGATTCACAGTGACTACATCTGTCTTCTCTCCCACATCTGTGGCATACATCCCTGAGATGGGGGGCAGGTTGCACCTGCAGAGAGACAACCTCGAATAGTTAGTTGGTCGGTCACCTGCAGGGGGCTGGGAGAGGAAGGGGAAGGAAAGGATGTGCTTACAGGTCAGAAAGAGGTAGAGGCCACCAGCAGGGCAGGACCTCTGTGGCTGGCTAAGACAAATGTCCTTTCTGCTCTGTGTCACAAACACAATAGCAAAAAGTTCTATCCTTAGTCTCTCC
Source organism: Psammomys obesus (assembly GCF_907164565.1). Classification (NCBI taxonomy): domain Eukaryota; kingdom Metazoa; phylum Chordata; class Mammalia; order Rodentia; family Muridae; genus Psammomys; species Psammomys obesus. The sequence goes on along the minus strand of NW_026596040.1, from coordinate 37,537,746 downwards.
AAGTTACAACCATGGAGATATTTTCTGAAACTATCATCAAAAACACATCCTTAACAGCTGTCGGGGGGGGAGGGGTGCAGAGACCGATGTGCCAACCAAGAACCATGCATGGAGATAACCTAGAATCCTGCACAGATATAGCCCATGGCAGCTCAGTCTCCAAGTGGGGTCCCTCGTAAGGGGAACAGGGACTGTCTCTGACATGAACTCAGTGGCTGGCTCTTTGATCACCTCCCTCTGAGGAGGAAGCAGCCTTGCCAGGTCACAGAGTGGAACAATGCAGCCAGTCCTGATGAGACCTGATAAGCTAGGGTCAGGGAGGAGGACCTCCCCTATCAGTGGACTAGGGGACTAGGGGATGAGCATAGGGAGGAAAAAGGGAGGAAGGATGGGACTGGGAGGAGGTGAGGGAGGAAGGGTAGGATTGGGAGAAGATGAGAGAGGGGGCTACAGCAGGGATACAAAATGAATAATAAATTAATCTGAGAAAGCTGTGGTAATTCCTGGGCCTCTGTAAGGGTATGGGATCAAAGAGATGTGGGAGCCACGCCTTCTCTGGGGACTCAGGACTTCTCTGAGGAAGCAATGCCTGAGCTGAGGGCAGGAATTAACAAGAGTCAGCTGGCAGAAGGACCAAATGCCTGTGGGATAGTCCAAAACTCCATTTGGAAATGCAGTGCTGAGGTACAACCTGCAGAAGTGTGTGCAGTGTGAGCTGCAGAAAGACCCTGAGGTAAGCAGAGTGGGGTCGCCGAAGCACCCAAATCCTAACCTCTGAAACTGGGAGCTTGTGCCTTAATTGGCAGGAAGGACACTGCAGCTGAGATTGTGCTAAGGATCTGAGATGGGGAGGCAATTCTGGATTAACCAGGTGGATCCAGGGAAATCCCAAGCACATCTATTTGTGTGTTTGTGTGTGTGTATACATATACATATATGTATATATATATATGCTAGAATAATACACTTTCCTTGTCACATCATATTCTCTTTATATTATATATAATACATACTATATATTATAGTAATATATAATGTAACATATATAATATGTACATATAATATATACATATATAATGTATAAAATATATATAATGTATAATATTATATGTTATATATTACATATTACAATGGCTTCCATGCTGTGGTCCATATAGCCTTAGTGATTGGATCTAAGGGTGACCCAAGAAAACACTGTGCCAACTTCTTCATGTAATGTCCTTCGGGGTCTCCCCAAATCAGCATTACTATCCCATGGACCCTGAAAATCTGGGGGTGAGAGAAAGGCTAACATCAAACACTTAGGTGTTTTATCAAGGTCCTTCCTCAGGGGAACCTGGCCTGCTCTTCATTCAAGGGGCTCTGGGTCAACAAATGGCTCAAGTCTGGAAACTGGTTCACTGGCTGAGATTATTTTTTGCTGTACTCCAATGCAGCCTTTCTCTTATATGTTTGAGAAATTTTTTTTGCTCATATAGATCAAACAAAAATGCAGTAGGCTTCTTATCTATTTCATTCCCAGAAACACCATGATTGACTACCCAGTTCCAGAAGTCCATGCAAGTCATTTCACTTTAAAGATGAGTTTCCTCTGCTGCCCTCTATGGGGTCGGCCATTACGGCATTGCATTGTGGGTGCTGCCCTTCGCGACAACTACGATTGCCTTGCCTTTGGCAGTTCAGCACTGCCACCTGGCTCCTGCTACTCTGAGGCCCAATCAATCCCATTGCATTTAATTCAACCCACCGAGCAGCAGTGTCTCCAAACTTAAGGTCTAGGAAAAAAAAGGCAACAAGACTCTTCACATGTGTTGGTGTCCCACTCACCAGTTTGCACCTTACAGGATTAGTGAAGGGCATGTCTTCTGGGCCTTCCCAGTCTGGAGGATTGAGTTCCAGTCCCCTTTAGATAGACAACCTAGTTGACAGGTGTCAAATGTCACCTGTGAGTGACACCACATTCTATAGAAGCCCGGAGAAGGGTGCAGGTGGGGGCAGCCAGGAAAGGAAATGGCAAAAGGCAGCTGGTGCTCTTCACTGCTGAGCCATCTCTCCAGCCCTTGAAGCTCTCATTTTTAATCCCTTGCCTGGGCTGAGTAGAGAGTGAGGATCCCCATGTGAAAAGAAAGGCATGCCACATAAGAAAGGAGAAATGCAAAGATTCCTGTCCAGCTCAGTCAGAGCGTGGGTGAAGTCCTCCTTCCACCAACGTTTGCAGAAAGGGACAACCCATGTAGGTAGCAGGGGACTGGGGTTGAGAGGGGTGGTCTGTGTTCACTGTCAGCTCTACCGGGCTGTTAGTCTTAGGGCCTCCCATCCAGAATGCCCCTTGCTTTTCACATGCCCTGCCCCCGCCTCCATTTTGAAAACTAGAAACTAGAATCCCAGAGTCCGACAACCTGCATTAATGTATAGGGCTAGAGGTGTAAGAGGTCCCTGACTCATGAACATATGCTTAAGCAGAGCGCACGGACGGTGACACACATGCGGGAAGGGCTCAGAGAGGAGAGCCACGGAGGCGCTCCCTTACCGGAAGACAAAGTCAGCACTGTTGATCTCCTTCCCGCAGCCGCTGTTCTTCAAGATGCCTCCATTGCCCACCACAGCACACTTCTTAAACTGAGATCGGTAGTAGGGCATTTCCTGGAGAGGAACATGGATGGTGTCACAGCCAGTGCCACCCCACCTTCATCTGAGACTTAACCTCTGCCAAAAAAAAAAAAAAAAAAAAAAAAAAAAAAAGCAAAAAAGGTCCCCTCCATGAGCTCTACCCATTGAGGCAGCTTTGTCTGAAATGTGAGAGAAAGGGGAACTCAACTGACAGAGGAGAAGAGGGAAGGAGGGACTGGCTGCATTCAGTGGCTCTTCCTCCCATTTCTGACACCAAGGAGTCGGCAGGGCCGCTTTGCCCCCAGCACCTGCCGGCTAGTCAACCGCTCCCCACAGGAAGCCTCACTGCATCGGGGGCTCAACCAAAAGGAGCTGTCATGACCCTCTGTGGCACACTTGGGTCTGTGAGCCACATTCCCTGTGGGGACAGGTCTAGGGAACCAGGTCAGGGAGAGCGCTGGGATCTCACAGTTAATAGGGGGAGAGGCAGAATAAGCCACAGCAGTCTTAGGAAAAGTCATGGGACATTTCTGGTGTTTTCCGTGAGTGTGTTCTAAACATGTGCAAATCAAGAACTGTCTAGAAACAGCCATCTCCACACTCCACCCAGTAACCATAGAATCAGAATTCTGGGTGGGCAGGAGTCTAGAGAGCTGGTCTTTTAGAAGCCCAGAGACACCTGTGTGCTAAAGGAAGCTGCCGTGTGCCATGACTCGGCGGCTGGAAAATCATGGGCCACGGCTGCTCTACCACCTGTTTTTGTATGGCCGGCAAGATGAGAATAACATTTATATCTTTAAATGATCTGAAGACACTCAAAGAAGACATGTGGCATGTGACATGTATGTAAACTTCTGAAGTCTGTGCCACTGAGGCAAAGCTCCCTTCATTAGTTTACTCACGATCACGACCACGACCACTTTCAGGCTGGGACCACGGTGCCAGTAATGATCATGGTGATGTGACCTGTGGGGCTATTTACTATCCTGTCCTTTTCAGGGAAAGGTGTGAAGACCCTGCTGTATCTCCTGACCTCAGTGGTTCATGCTCTGGCTTTCCAAAGACCTGCAGGTCAGCCCAGGCTTCGTCACATGGTGCTATGACTTGCTTAAGATGAAAGTTTATCTGCCACCTGCCTCATGCCCTGGGCCTTGAAATACCCACCTAGTGAAGGTGGCTCAATATCACCCTATCCAGCTCTGTTCTGTACCTTCCACTCATTCTCTGAGCCCAAATCTTGCCAGATCACTCTGGTATTAGCAATAGGACATACAGAGAGACTCTGGTTTTATCTTGTTTGCACCTCCCCTAACCTGTTAAAACATGCAGGCCTTCCCAGGGCTCTCCCTCCAGAACATAGTCATGAACACACCTTTGCCATCCCCTTTCTGCCAAAGCCCTACCACGCCAACATCACAGAACCATCTGAACTAGCTAAAGGTACAATTTCTGCATCCTGCTCCCAAAGAGTCCAGAACTTGGATCTGTACCAGCTCTCAGCCTCAGTGGTCTAAATGAGCCATGGATGTGGACATCTTTACCCTGTAGCCAATGGGCACAGAGCTACTACACTGTCACTGAGCAGCCCACCTTCATACAACGTCTCTGATGTTGGAGATGTATTATAAGTAACCAATGCCTGCTCTGAATCCTAGGGTCATAAAGAGACTGAGACTTCCAAGGGGGGAAGAGATCACCCAAGTGCTACACTAACAAGTGGCCAGGGGAGACACGCCCACTGGAATAGTAGTGGCAAGTCTGTTGAAACCATATTCTGATGCACAGAAAAGAATTCACATCTGACACTGCAAACCTGGTCAAAAGCCCATGGCTAGGAGGTCAAGGGGCCCAGGGAGGAATCTATAGCTGTTGATATATTAAAAAGTATATGTTGTGCCTATACATCATATACTTGCCTTGTACATAATTATATGTATCCCTATAGATAAGAGCTGCTGTCAGTTTTTCTCGGAAAAGCTTCTTTTGCACTTGGCAGTACGTGTAGCTGCAGAGATTAATAACTAGACTAAGTGACCATTTATGGCTAAACATAAATGGGACATACATATCACTTTCTTAAAGGCTCAGGGAGCATCACGGAAAAGAGAGTGGACACAACGGAAGAACCATAGGATGGAGTAAAGTTTGGTGGAATGCATCTGGGCAGGGCATGATGGTGGCACTCTTGAATTCACAGTAGCTGTGATTACTACACCAGATTGGACCAGTTGACATGCTTTTGTGGAATGGGGATAGACTTGGGAGCCCCAGCCATCCCTGGGTATCTATAGGCAGTTAATGGTTGCTAGGCAGGGTACGGGATAGTTGCCCATGCTCCTGTATGCAACCTCAATAAAACCCATTGAGATACTGAGGGGGAAAATATGAGAGGGGAGTAGGTTAGAAGGGGAAGGGACATGGGAAGGGAACAAGAGAGGATAGTGGTGGCAGTGGCAGGAAATAGTATTGAAATACATGGCATAATAAAACCAATTGTTACATATAACTAATAAATGCTAAGAAAAAGCCTTCTTACAAAATATTGACAGCAGGGTTTTCTGACGTGGCTGACACTCAAGCCCGGGCCTCCTTTCTGGTGTTGCATGCCTTGTGTATGTGTTCTTCTCTTGTGCCTGCCTCAGGTGAGGAATCAAGGTGCAATTAATCCCTCTCCTAAATAGCTGTGGTATAACGTTGACATGCAATCATATAGGCAGAATGTTAACCCTTTCCCCCTAAATCATGAAAACCATAGCTAATCAGCACTGTCTTGTCTAGACAGGACTCCTCAGGAAACCCAGTGGATGGACTACAGACCACTGGGCTGCAGACCACTGCCTGGACGAAACCAAAGCATCTGCACTCAGAATGCAAGGCACACTGGGCAGACTTGGGGCATGCCACAGAAACCGCCCACTCCCTCCCAGACCACCACATTGGGGTGTACCTTGGGAAACATCTGGAAGATCTCCCGGCTGATGTGATAAGAGCCACTGGAATCCACCTCATACCTGAGCTTCGTCTCAACCGGGGTGTTCTTCTGGGTGGTGAAGAGGAAGCTAGGAGCATTGCAGCATCTGGACAAGGTGGACCTGCCAGGCATGGAGACAGGGGTGACACTGGGCAGAGCATAAAGGGGGCCCTTCCTTTCTACCCCATTCCCACACTCAGTTCCCACCCACCTCCTCAACATCTTCCTGGCGCCTGTGCTTCTCTGTCTAGGCCCCAGGTTGGCATCCTACTGAGAAGCTCTGGCTGCCATACTTTCATGATGGCTCTTGTCTTTGAAGGCTATGGCACAGACTAATCACACACTAACCTTCTTAGGCTGGAAGGAAAAGCTGGACACCAGGGCCTGCACCTCACTAAACCTCACACAGCACTCAGCATGGTTATGTTCAAACCACCCTGTGACAGCCAAGCCATCCAGGCCTTGACCGATGCCCACACAGCTACAGCAAGACTCCCCCCTCAGAGTTCCACAGCTCCAGGACATGCTCTTCCCATGTCACTCATCCAGTGGCCTGAAGCCAGAGCTCGTTAGGGTCTCAGCCCCCATAGCCAACACTCAACAAAGGTCTTCCCTTATCTCATAAAACCAAGGCCTGTATGGTCACCAAAAGTGCTGTTTCTCTCACTCAGAAGCTGACTTAGGAGGAGGAGGGCAAGGCCAGATTGGAAATGCAGGGTTGGTACCAGCTGCCTGCCTGCAGAAGGTGGAACATGGCTCCTTAAAGAAGTTTCAGGAATTCAGTATAGGAAGGAAGGAAGGAAGGAAGGAAGGAAGGAAGGAAGGAAGGAAGGAAGGAAGGAAGGAAGGAAGGAAGGAAGGAAGGAAGGAAGGAAAGAAGGAAGGGAAGGAAGGAACTTAGGAAGAAGAGTCCTCACATTTTTGTTTCAGAAACACTCAAAGCTGAGCTACAGCAGATTAAAGCTCTGACACCAAATTTAAAAGAAAACAAACTAAAAAGCCCAAGGGAAATGGGGCTGAAGCAATCTGTTTTTTTTTTCTCTCTCTCTCTCTTCTCCAGGCCTTTCCAAGAAAGCTCTTGATAGGGTTAGCTCTTGGGAAATCTTGCCCCCTTTCTTGGAAACTTAATGGGTTCTGGCTGTGGCCATGGGCACAGATCACTGCCTCCTTGATTACTGGAGTACTAGAGCCAGAGACTGGAGTACACCCTGCTCCAAGCTCAGTCCCCTGCAGGGTCCAGGAAGTCATGGTGGAGGGACCACCTTCTCCACAGAGACCTGAGATGACCACTGGCAGGTCCAGGAGTCCTGACACTTTCTCATGAGCTCTGGGATGGAAATATGAGTGGGCACATAGCATCCAGAGGCTCACTGAGGCTCATCGATATCAAATAGTTATATTTATAAAAATTTGTCACTGCATACTACTAACCCCACACACTATAAGCTCAGTACTTGGGAGTTAGAGACAAGTTTATGAGTTTGAAGTCAGCTTAGGCTATGCAGTTAGAACCTATCCAGAGAGAGAAAGGCGGAGGAAAAGGAAAAAGAGCGAGGGGGAAGAAAAGGAGACAGGAGGGGAGGGAAGAGGAGAGGAGACTTTCTGACCTGCTATTACCAACTGAAAGAAAGTGTTGATGAAGAAAATGCAAAGTCCTGGTGGCACCTACTTTCTACAGCCTCCTGTGTTAGATTCCTCCATGTCAGTAGCTCCTAAGTTCATTTAAACTTGAACCTGAGTGGCTGAAACCCAAGTTAGACACAAGTTGCCAAGACACATCAATTTCTTAGTGTAAGGTCTACCTGCCCTGGCGTGATACCACAAGCTGGCAGGAGGCTAGCAATGGAGAGAACCCGAAAGGCCATCATTAACAAAAAAGCATTTTTGGATGCCTCCCAACCGTTCCCATAGGAGAGCCTGGAAATACAGCTACTGCCTCTCCCAGAGCTTACTGCCTGTTAATTGTGGTTAGAGAAGGATTAAGAAGATCAACAGCCAGCTTCAGACATCAGGTGGAAACATGGTAAACACAAGAGCTCCAAGAAGGTGGGGAGAGCCGCTGTCCCAGGACAACGGAGGAACCTTAAGCAAGTACATCACTTCTTGGAACCTTAGTGTACATCAGCCTGAGCTAGAGGTGACCGGCCCAACCTTGTAAGGCCACAGAGAAGCGTGGAGGACGGTGGCTGACCACATGCTGGCCTTGCCACTGCTCATATTCCTATGCCCCTTGGGGTCAGCTCCAGGCAGATGCCCCCTGAGAACTAAGTGTTCCCGCACGATGGGCATCTGAAGAAGCAGCAGTGGGGACCCACACCGCGAGGAGTGAGGGCGGGCGACAATGCATACTTGAAGAGGCTGGCTTCAGAGGTGTCCATTGCCCACTTGCATATCTGGAGGCTCTTCCACCTGTCGAACAGATCAGACTGCTTCACCCTGTGAGAGAAAGGTACGATTGCACCGCGCGTCATCACTGTTTCTGAAGACCCTCCCTTTCCCTGCCCCCTCACGCCACATCTGTGGCCAGCATTCTACTTTCCTTAATCTTGGCGTGAGTCTAGTTCTCAAGAGAAGCTCAGAAACCCAAGAGCTGTCCTTCACATGCAAACTGTACAGAGCCAGCCATCCCCTGGCCGGCCACTGTCCCCTACCTGAATCCTGCCAGGACTAGACTTCAGACCTGAGCCTTAGAACCAGCTCAGGTTACGCAAACTAGCTGAACCTAAGCCTACTTCCCAACGCTCTCACTGAGGCTTGCCCCTCACTCTTGCCTCTGGTGGGCATGGAACTCTGCCCTACCCAGCCTGGTGTGGCCCCGCGCGTGCGGCAGGATTCCTATTTCTAGGACTCCACAGTTATAAAACCTCCTAACGTCCAGTAGCAGCAGCACACCTCTAATCTCAACACCTAGAAGACAGAGGCAGGAAGATTATGCATCCAGATCCAGCCTGAGATAACACAGTGAGTTTGAGTCCAGCCTGCACTACAAAGTAGGGCCCTGTATCCAAACAACAACAACAAAAGCCCCACCACACACACACACACACACACACACACACACACTAAAAGTGCACCTTCTTAACTCAATCACTCCATATCTACATATCTTAACTGCTTTCACCTCAAGCAGGTTGGCCTGTCCCATGTAGCTTCCTCAGAGGCTAGCACTGTCTTCTCAGAAATCAGTCTATATGGGAAACGAGACCACTTTCGTATCCCAGTGGCTGCGCAAACCCTGCCCTGCACAGACTATGGGGCTCACAACCGTGGCACTCCTTCTCAAGTAGGTCAGGAGGAGGAGAGAGACCCACCTCTGAACAACTCCAGGCCCCACACTGCTGGCTTTAACATCTCGGCGTCAGGATGTTCCCAGGCACTCTCGGGAAAGGGAACACTGTCTAAATAGAGGTGATTCTTCCTTGCACTGGCACCCACAGAAGAAGTAGTATATAAATTATAAATTTGACATTGCATATTTATAACAGTACACTCGGACAAAGTTTCAGTGCGGGCAAAATGTGGGCACTTGATAAATGTGGTTGGTTTGTTCAATGAATGAATGAGTAAAAGAATGAACAAAAAATGAACTAAATCAAAACTGAGAGTGCCGGAAATGACTGCTGTAGTTGCACGCACTTGTAACCTCAGCACTTGGAAGGCTGACACAGGGAGGGCTGTGAATTTCAACCTTGAGGCCAGCTTGGGCTACACAGCAAGGTCCTGTTTCAAAAAGGGTAAGCCTATGGAACCTGGGAGCCGCTTCTGTGGAGAAATGCTGGGTGCATGCGTGCGTGCGTGTTTGCCTAGCAAACCAAGCATCATTCCACTATTCCTCAGGTGTGTGCATGTGATACAGGGTCTATCATTGGCCTAGAACTCATTGATGTGTGTGCGTATGACACAGGGTCTCTCACTGGCCCAGAACTCATCATTAGGCAAGCTCCAAGGATGTTCTGTCTCTGCCTCTGTCTCTGCCTCCACAGCATTGGGATTGCAAGTGTGTACCACTACATCTGGCTTTGTACATGCTGGTACTCAGGTCCTTGTGTTTGCAAGACAGGACCTTTGGTGACTGAGCCATCTCCTCAACCTTTGACATCAGATTTACAGCATCAAGATTTACAGAATTCTGTCCCAGACTCCCTTGAGGCAGTATCTAGACGTTTCCGGTTACTACCTTAAACCTGTAATAACCTTGGCTTTCAGAAACAGAAGAGCCTTGGGGACAAATCTCCTCCAGAGGGGAATTGGGGCTGTCTCTATACACAGGCGCAGTCATCTGAGGAACATCAGGTGGTTCCCACAGTCCACAACAAGCAGGACCAGAACTGAAGTAATGACCAACCAGCCCCTGAGCGGCAGAGCCAGCTTATCATAAAACTCTCCACACCTTAGGTCCTCCTCTGTTTAAACTGCCAGCACCTCAAAAAAAATGGGCTGGGATGCTGACGGCTTCCATTTTCCCAGTGCAGTTAACCTGAACCATATTTATTAAGCTCCCTTCCTGCCTTTCTGCTTGTTTGATTTTTGGGGAGTGGTTAGGCCCAATCTGTTGAGACCGCCTCCCAGAGTCAAGCCTGTTCTAGGGTATCAGTACCACCTGTATGCATGTTTTGTTAAGTTTTTCTCAAGTTGATAGAGGCCACAGTCTTCTAGGAGGAGCCACCCTCAACTGAGAAAATGCCTCTATCAGACTGACTTGGAGGCAAGTCTGTGAGGTATTTTCTTACTTCGTGATTGATGCGGGAGGGCCCAGCTCATCCTGGGTGCTACCACTCCTGGGCAGGCAGTACTGGATAGTATAAGAAAGCAGGTTCAATAAAGAGACTTGGTGTGAACTCAGACTCATCAACGAGCTCATTAGGCTGTTGAGACAAGCTAGGGTCATCCTTCCCGACACCTGCTGTATATCTCAGCACTGCGTTAGTGAGGAGCGCAGGCTGGTTCCTGACCTGTGGCATTTTATCATGTAGGGAGAAAGATCAGGGCAAGGAATGAGAATGTGTAGGCTTTACAAAAACTTATAGGGGCTAAGAGATCCTAGTCAAATCTGTTCAGCAATAATGGCAACCGATGCCCACTTCATGTGTGCCATGCACCTGCCCAGTCTGTTATTGTATCATCTTATTTAATACTTTTAAAAATCTATGAGGGGCTGGAGTGACAGCTCAGTAGTTAGAAAACTGGCTCTACATGGCCAGATGTGGAACTGTAATAGCAAAAACAGCATCTCCCTACATGCATGGAGATTCAGAACAACAAGGAAGACATGTTGGGAAGAAGTATAGACTGCCTTGTCTGGAAGTGGGAAAAAAGTAAAGGACTAGGGAAGTGACTGCCCCATGGTTGTCTGGAAGCTTTCTCGAGGAGGGAAGCTTTGCACAGAATCTTGGAATAATGTAGACGTGAGGCACACTACTATCTGGGAGAAAATGTAGCTCAGTCAGAGTGAGTACAAAGGCCCCTGCAGCAGGAGCATACTTGGTGAAGAAAGGTGCTGTTTCCTCCTGCCGAAGGCAAGCCTTCCTAAGGCAGCCCTGCTCCCCTCAGCCCGCAGGACATCAGAGAATAGATGCCAGCAGCATTTTGGCTCACCGCTGCTCCTCTCCCCTTACCTCCCTGCAATTCACAACACACACACACACACACACACACACACACACACACACACACACACTCACACTCACACTCACTCACACACACGGTACTGCTCAAACACTTCAGAGAAATGCAGCATAGCCAATGCTCCAGGCCAGGGGCCCAAATTTTGACTGTTCCCAGTATCCAGACCTTATTCTGGGTGTTTCCCATGCCCTTGTCACATCCTGGTCCAAGGTCAGGGCTAGACACCTAGCCTTAAGTCCTGGCTCCATCCCCAACCCACAGTGTGACCTGGATAAGTCCTTTAATCTCTCAGGACACTGCTTTGTCTGCATTCTCTGCCCACCTTGAAAGTTGTTGGAAACAGCAAATGGAGTCACATGTATAAGATACACTGTAGGTTGCAATACAGATACAGAGCCACCTCCACCTTAAAGATGCAGGACTGACCCAGACTATCTGTTCTTTCTCTGGTGGCATCACCATCATCCCAGAAGAGAAACCAAATCATTCAGACTGCCCTGGATAGATAGTGACAGGGCTCTCTGTAGAAGAGAACTCTCCACAGGTCCACAGAAAAAGGAGGGGCTTAATCAAGAACAGGATGACAAAGTCCCTCCCCCAAAACATAAATTCTAAAAACACAGGAGCAGTGGGCTGAGGCATGACCCTAAAAATGAGAATCAGTAAAAGACCATGAGCCTCAGGGGTGGGGCTGGAGCTCGGGGTTAGAGTGCACACCTAGCCTGCATGAGGGCTCAGGGTAGACACACCTGCTCCTCCCCGATGTGCCCTTCCCTCCCCGCCCTTGCCAGGACTGAAGAGAAAGCAAAAGAAAGCAACAAGACCATCCAGTCTGGGGCTGGAGAGATGGCTCAGCTGTTAAGAGCACTGGCTGCTCTTCCAAAGAACCTGAGTTCAAATCCCAGCACCCACATGGCAGTTCACAACTGTCTGAAATTGCAGTTCCAGGATATTTGACACCTTCACACAGACATACATGGAGGCAGAACACCAATGTAAATAAAACAAAATCATTAAAAACAAAAAACAACAACAACAAAACCATCCAGTCCAATCCACACCCTGCAGCCTCCTCCAACCAAATATTTGATGTCAGATGAAGTGGGGAAGTCAGACCACCCATTCCTTTCTGAAGTCCATGACATCAAAAACATGAACATTCTGTACCATCTTAATTATTGTCAGACACAAAACTACCAGATTCTAATTATTTTTAGTCTGAATTTGAACATGCAGCCAAGGGTAACTGAATCTACCTGGATGGCACAGAACAAGACAAACCACCAGGTAAAATGACCACAGAGAAAACTAATGCAAAATAAGAGCCCTAAAAGACATACTTGATGTCGCCAAAGATAACCAGTATAATAGCACATTCTTAGCAGTAAGAATGTGCAGAAGCAGTAAGAGCAATGCAGAAGCTGTGTGTGTGTGTGTGTGTGTGTGAGAGAGAGAGAGAGAGAGAGAGAGAGAGAGAGAACTTTAGAAGAGTGGGGAGATGACATTGAGGAATTTTACCAGGGTTGAGAAGCAAAGGGCAAAAAGAGAAATGATGAAATTAAAAGATGCACAGATACCCGGTCTCCAAATGATACAGGTGGGGAAACAATTGAAGACACCGACCCACACTCAGAGAAAGAGGGGAATGGAGGCAGGAAGAGAGTGAGAGAAAGAAAAAGAGAGAGGGACAGAGAGAGAGATCATTTAGGCATGAAAGGACCCAAACCCTTCCCTCTCATCTACCGATTCCTGAGACTTGAAAACAGGCAGGAGTAAGAAGGAGAAAGTGTGAATCAGCCCTGGGTTCTAAACAGAGCTGATTCCAACCCTAAAGGGCAGAGGTAATGCTAACAGCCTCGTCGTTTGTGGCACAGGATCTAGAGACACTGGAGTTGATAGAAGAACAGCTTACTTAGGTAATCCATCCACAACGAACATGCACATCCTGGGCCCATGCAATGTCTAACACAAGGTACCCGAGCTCAGAACCTGACTTCATTGAGCCCCAACCTGACAGAGGACATAGACTTCCTACAGCTATTCCAGATCTGAGCTTTGAGAGGCATGAAGACCACCCAGCCCAGACAGTAGAGCTTTCTGCTGGTGGCCATGGCTCCAAGCTGCTCTGTTCGGCTTCATTATTGGATTCTGCACCAAGCCCAGCTCCAGAAGGGTTGGGAAGGAAGCCGGAAGCTGGTGTGAGCATGGGCAGCAACTGAAGGCTTACTTTTAAAGGCAGACACTCAAATGACTAGAATAAAACCTAAATGATTTGAACAAGAATCAGCAATGGACATTTTCATGAGAAATCACGGCAGAGCGGCTCCTCATGCCTCTGACACTGTCAGGAAGCAGGCGCTCTCCACGTGGGCGTTTTCTGGCTGACTGAATTTTACCATTGATCTGAGAAATTCTGGATCAAAATTACTCCTGCGGGAATCACACATCTCCCTGTGTGCTCAGACGGAAATACCAGCTGACGCTCCGCGTGCTGGAGGGAACAAGCGCATCCACACAGCCGCCTCTGTCCACAGATGGGATTTGACCTTTTCCCTGTTATTCAGGTCAGTCCTGCTGTGACCCACATCATGGCACTAGGCTGGAGCACAGTACAGACTGACAGCAGGTGGACAATCTCAGGGCTGCCTGGACAGAAACCACCCTCTGGGCTCTCTAATCCCTCCCACGGAGGACCCACGGACCCTCAGCTTGGGAATTCAGGAAGGAAGGCAAGGGCTTGCTATCCCCTGACACTCCACACTCACACAACTGATGTGCTGTGAATGGCCCAGTCTTGCCTTTACTCCACAACTCAAGTCCCCAGACATGACAGCTGCCACGGAAGAAAACGTCTATGAAAGACTGACTAAGCTTGAGGTCACCAGCTGGATTGCTGTTCTTCCCAGGAATCTATCCCGAGGAATGGGACAAGGTACCCCAAAGACAGAGGAGAACTGACCCCAATGGTGGAAAGACACAACCACCACCAAGCAGTCCATGAGCAGGGACAAGGGTAGTCACGGGCATTGCTGAGGTTAGTCTTCACTCCCCACGCTATTTGTCTGTAGGTTCATATCAAAGTGTCTTGGTAACTTTTCAGCTGGTCTCTAAGTATACACTGTAACATCTAGCTTCCACATGCACACACATACACATTCTCACACACTCACACAACATACATACACACACACACACACAAACACATTCACACACATATAACATACACATATATACATGGACATACACATACACACCCCCACACACATATACACACAAACACATACACACATACTTACATACTCACACATATATATGCAAACACATACACAAACATATACACACATAGACAAACACATACACTTACACATACACACATATATACAAACACCCCATATATATATATATATATATATATATATATGTATATATATATATATATACACACACACATAGACACACAAATACCCACTCACATACATATACACACACCGCATGTATATAGACACACACATACACATTCGCACAGACATATATTCACACACATACATATACACATACACAAACACATATGCACACACACACAAACACACCAAAAAGTGGGAAAAGAAATTAAAGGGCTCGATAATGGAATTCTGTGGTGGCAGCCCCAGAAAACTGCTGCAGGGAGTACCACCAACACACAGGAAACAGCCGGTTTACATGCTTCCTCGGCACTTTCCGTCCAGACCTTGAAGAACCCATGAAGAACTGTTTTCCAGCTTAAAGCTTGACTGTTTTTTTTCCTTTGAAAACTCTGGGAAACACTGCCAACAAGGGTTCTGTGCGACCCCAGTCAGACATGTCGAGGCCTCGAGTGTTTTTTCTGAGAAAAAAGAAGCAGCCTCTGCATTCAGCTCCCAGCTGGGTAGGCTTTCTCACATAATTCCTCGGAAGCATTCCAAAACATCTATTAGCCCACACTCCTGTGCGCTGCCTACAACCCTGCCCACAGCGTTCCCCGATCCTCAGAGAAAGACACAGGTGCAGGGCGACGTCTGGTGCCATGGCTTCCATTTCCCCTCCCACGCTGACCTGCAAGCTGCTCTGGTCCCTCCGAGCCAGGGCCCAGCAGGGACCTTCCTGCCTCAAGGGCTCATGCCAACTGCTCCAGTTAGAATGTCCGTGGCCTAATTAATAGCCACCATCCCACAGACCAGAACTTTATCTGCTCTTCCTCAGCAAGCCCTTGCCTGGCATCACCCACCCTCGGTCAAGTTTTCTGTCACCCTGAGGGTTTGTTTCTGTTTCCCCACTGGGTTGTGGACTCTCCGAGAGCTGGGACCACAGTGGGTGCATGCTCATCTGCAGTCGACCCCAGAGGAGGAAGACCTCATTCATCTCTATAAAAGGCACACAGATTACTGCTCATTACAGGGACATCACCAATACAGATGATGCAACCTTACTCTCTGGACTTGCAGCAGCAGCAATGGCCACGGAGTCTGCTAATTAGGATTTTACACATCTCCTGAGGGCCCATGTGTTGAAGGCTCTTTCTCAAGACGATGCTATTGGGAGGCTGTGAGACCTTTAAGAGATCAGTGCATGGGGGTGGGGGTCTCAAGGTCATTGGGATTGGCCCTTGGAGGTGCTGGTGGGAACCTGGTATCTTCCTCCTTCTGCTTGGCCAGGGAGACGGCAGCTTTGTTCTACCTCAAGCTCCCTGCCATGGCATGCTGCCTCAACACAGCCCCCAAGACTGTGGGCCAGCTCACCTTCGAGTTATTATCTCATTATATATTCATTGTAGTCATGGGAAGTTCACCGACAGGTCCTGTGTATAACTCAGAAAAAAAACCACTCTTGCCGATTTTATAGAAAAAAGAAGCTGGAGGAAAGAGAGTAGCTATTCACACCTATTGAGTGCCACTGTGCACCCCTACCAGTCAGCACCTGCTGTCTATTGTACAAACCATCTCCACTAGTCAGCAGCTATGCTAAGAAGCAGGAAATGCCGCCTCCAGTAAGTAATTTGCCTAATAATTAGAACTGGCCAGGCCCAGAGTCACCTTTTGGTCCCAGGGCTGCCTGAGCCCAAAGCCTACACTTTCCTCATGACCCATACTACTTGACAGATCCTGTCAGGGGATCATGAGTCCATAGGGGCACCCAACGTTAACCTCTGTATAAATTTTTTTCTTGTCCATGTCCAGATGTAATTGTTTCCGAATAGTTTCAGAACCTAATGTAAGTAACGTAACCCAGATGACTCTAGGTACATCTGCTGGACTTACGGGAGTCGAAACAAGAGAGGGAGGACTCAAGCGAGTCACCAGGAAGAGACTCAGGTCTTCCTCCCACTGGCTGTAGGAGTGGTGTGGGTGATGGACTGTGGGATGGGATGGAGTGGGGGAGGGGGGCTCCTTTGCCATTTATATAAACACGTATGTAAGGAACCTCCACACAGAGATGTTGTGTGTGCGCTGACACTACAGAGGGACGCACTGGGCCTTCTGGAATTAGAACTTGGTGTTGGGGGGGGGGTGCTTCGCCACATCCCATTTTGCAACACTTGGATTTTGTGCCTAGATAACTGACAAATAACTTTCAAAGAAATTAAAATTGTAAAAGACAACATCAAGAAGGCAAGGCTTAACCCTGCAGTACGAAATGCTGAGTTTCAGGTCTGGCCCTCCCAGACCTCTTGGATTTCTACTGAATAGAAGCCCAGAGATGATAATCAGAGAGGCTGGTAACTGAGCTGCGGACTTTCACACTTGGCCAGCTGGTCAGCAGAGGTGACCTTGCAGAGCTGTCCTGTGTTACGAAACAGCTTCCAGGGCTTTCTGATGCTGGTGGGACAGCTAACCTTCAGCCGGTGAGGCCTGCCTAGGGTTTCCTGTTTCCTTTGGATCTGGGGTCTGCCCACCCCATCCCACTTCCGCATACAACTTCCACCCACCCCCAGCCCAGGTACTCACATGGATAGCACCTTCACCTCCAGGATCTCCTGCCTCAGCTCCAGGCATCTCGTGGAGTTAAACTCTAAAGGGCCTTTGTAAAATTCGAAGTACCTGAGAACCGACAGGGACAAAGGTTACACAGAGAAATGGGCCGGCTTTTCTAGGAGCCGTCAAGGGTCCTAGTCCAACAAATAAAGCAAAGCAGCCCACCCCATCTCAGGACCCAGTAGGTGGCTGGCTCCAGGCAGGAGCAACCCCATTGCTGCATAAGCATGAATAGGAACAAAGCCCACTTGGGCCCACACGGGAGGCAGGCACAGGTTTCGTTGCAAGGAAGTGGCTGGGAGAGCGGGGACAGGGCAGGCTCTGTGCACTCTGGTCAGATGGAGCTCGAGATTGGCAGCACCCACAGCCGATCTGGGAGGCAGGCAGCGCCCTGTCCCAACCTTCCCTGCCCTTTTTGCCTTTCTCTCTCTCACCCTCAGGACAATGTCCTAGACACAGGCACGGACATAGCTGAGACCGCCACAGAGTTTTCCATTTACAAAGCATTTCCATTCCCATCTGCTTCCTTGGTGCCCATGTTCATTCAGTGTTATCTCTGAGACATGGTTGCTTTTGCCCCGTCTGCCTACCAGAACAGCTGGTGGGCTCACAGCCCTGGAGAAGGAGTTGCCTCCCTGGGAAGAAGCCAGGTGATGCTTTCCCCATGGCCTCTCCCACTCCTGAGGTGGTTCTGGAGCCAGGAGAGTGGGGTCTCAAGACAGCCTCAGTCAGGAACCAGGAAGACTGCAGGTCCTGCCACACTAACTGTGGGGTCAGTGGCCCTTGACAAGTGACCCTCCAGGACCAGAGTAACAGAGGCACCTAGGGCCACCACAGAGCCAGAACTGGGAGTGTGGGTATCCTTGGAGCATGCCCCAGGCCCTTCCCAACCATGTGGGAGTTACCACATCGCTAACCTGATGCGACACACATGCATTAATTTAAAAATTGTAAAATGCTGGCTGGAGGGGCAGCTCAGTGGTTGAATGCTTGCTTAACATGCTCAAGGTCCAAAGAAATAAAGTTCTATATAATGAATTGTCTCCCAGTTCCAAAATTAACTGGCTCCATATCTTCATCATAAAAGTATTAGGTAGAATTCAGAAGAACTAAGACTGAGGACCTCTGTAATATCAAACTCACCCTTGCTCTGCTTCCCTCTTGTTTCTGAAACCCTTTCTCTGTCTCTCTCATTCGGCAAACCCAGCTTCACAATCTAAGTCAAAGGCCTACACCTCTGGGAGTTCTCATGTAGTCCCTACCCCTGGGCTCTATTCACTATATAATAGTTAGAACAAATAATGCCATATTATAATCTGCCTCTGTCTCTATGGCTTTTCCAAATGGTGAGCATCTCAAATGCAGATACTGTATCCTTGTTATTTCTTTCCCATCTGAACTACAAAAACACACTAAAGACTACACTTCCCAGATTCCTTTGAGTCTAAGGCCCTGGAAACAATTTAGGTCCAACCAATCAGAAACGTTCTAAAGAGACTGATTCCAAGCTGCTCCTTGAGAAGCATACAAAGGAACATGGTGCAGAGAGAGATGGCATGGATCTCAGAAACTACAGTTATGGCAGCAAGTTCATGATTACATCACAGACAGCAGCTCGCATGATGGCCCCATTTCACAGTGCCATTACTCAGTGTGATGGCTATTTTTGGTTGTCAACCTGACTACATCTGGAATTAACTAAAATCCAAGTGGCTGGGTATACCTGTGAAACATTTTTCTTAATGAAATCATTTGGGGTCAGATGATCCACTTTTAATCTGGATCTTTTGCAGTAGGAAGATCCACCTTGAATCTGGACCACATCTTCTGGTATGTGTTTCTCAATGTTCTATTGCTATGAAGAGACACCATGACCAAGGCAGCTCTTATAAAAGAAAGCATTTAATTAGGGGCTTGCTAACACTTTCAGAGGTTTAATCCATTATCATCTTGGTGGGGATCCTGGTGGCATCAGGCAGGTACTAGAGCAGTAGCTAAGAGCTACATCTTGATTTATGGGCAGAGAGAGAGAGAGACTCTGGGCTGGACATGGGCTTTTGAAACCTCAAAGCCCGCCCCAAGTGACACACTTTCTTCAACAAGGCCACACCTCCTAATCCTTCTAATTCTTTCAAATAGTGCCGCTCCCTAGTGACCAAGCATTTAAATATATTAGCCTATAGGGGTCATTCTTATTCAAACCACCACATTCCATTCCCTGGCCTCCATAGGCTCAGATACATAATATGCTACAAAATATGCATTCAGTCCAACTTCAAATGACCCCGTAGTATATCACAGTCTCAACATTTTTTGAAAGTCCAAAATCACTTTAGAGACTCATGGCAATCTCTTAATTATCACCCCCATAAAATAAAAATAAAAAAGCAGATCACATGCATCCATCACACTATGGCACAGGATGTATATCACCATTCCAAAATGAGGAAAAGGTAGCATCGTGGGGAAATATCAGACAAAAGCAATACCTAAAACCAGCAAAGCAAACTCCAAATTCTATACATCTCTATGTCTGAACTCAAAGTGCTCTTCAGATCTCCAATTCCATTTCTCTCTCTTGTGCTGGTTCCACATCCAGTCTGCAGTTTGGCGGGTATCCCACAACTCTGGAATCTCCAACATCTTGGGGTTTCTAAGGCAATCCAGGCTTCACCTTCACAGCCTCACATAATGGCCTCTCTAGGCCTCCATGCAGGGACACATGCCTGACCTCAGTGGCTTTCCCTAGCCATGGAAGAAGATTCCACAAGCAAGCCCTTTCTTGTAT
The DNA here is from genome assembly GCF_907164565.1 of Psammomys obesus. NCBI lineage: Eukaryota > Metazoa > Chordata > Mammalia > Rodentia > Muridae > Psammomys > Psammomys obesus. The sequence continues at coordinate 37,517,765 of NW_026596040.1, read as the reverse complement.
CTTTGACTCTAAAGCCAGAATCGCATGGCTGAAGCTGGCAAGTCCTACTGCTTGATGGAACTGGAACTTGGACACTTCCTTCAATTACATTCACATCAGCTTCCTTTTGGTGGCTGCTTCCTTCCTGCTAAAGCTTTTCTTTCCTTTTCACAAGTTGGAAGCTTAGCTGGTGAGGTCTTACTCTGAGGTTATTACTCCCTTTATTCCATTTATCATCAGGATTTTCTTTTGTCTCCTTGAACACTAGACTTAGCTCCATTAGCAGCATTCCTGGTGCTCCTTATCTACTAAAAATATACATATCGTATTGGAGTGGAATGTGGTGGTTTGAATAAAAATGGCCCCCATAGGCTCATATATTTGAATGCTTGGTCCCCAGGGAGCAGCACTAGTTGAAAGAATTAGGATTTGGAGGTATGGCCTTGTTGAAGAAACTGTGTCATAGGGGTAGACTTTAAGGTTTCAAAAGCCCATGCCAAGCCCAAAGTCAATCTCTCTGTCTGTCTCTCTGTCTCTGTCTCTGTCTCTCTCTCCCTTCCTTCTCCCTCCCCCCTCCCCATAGCAATAGAACAGTGACTAAGACAGAAGTTGGTACCAGGAGTGGAGTATTGCCATGACAGGCCTGGCCATGCCTGTTGTAGGACTAGAAAAGTAGTTGAACACTTTAAATGGTGCTTACAGGGGCATCCTAGTAGGAGTATGGAAGACATACTCTCAGTGCTGCTGAGAATGATGTAGATTATGATAGCTGGACTCAAGAGGTTTCAGAAGAGAAAAATATTAGTAAGTGGCCCTAGAAACTGTTCTTGTGATATTGGAGAAGAATATGGCTTCTTTCTGCTCTTGTCCAAAAATACCAGCCTGGAGCTACATTGAAAAGTTTGGGATTAATGGAAGTAGCAGAAGAGATTCCAAGGCAGCTTAATATTGACTGTGTTGTATGGTTATTTCTTGGGGTACATTGTGTGTAGGTGTATTTCTGTATATTCAATTGTTGATTGCTAAGCCAGAAGAGAGCTAAGTACTAGCTGGATCTTGGTATTGTTATTTCTATTGACCATCACTGGTCTCATAGTTTGTAAATATTCATCCTTCCTCACTTGCCTAATAATGATCTGTAAGCCAATAGCTGGGCAGGAAGTGGAGGGTAGAACTTCTGAGAGAGAAGAAAGGATGTGTGGGAAATTTGCCAGCTGACACATGGAGGTGGATGGACCAGTGTGGAGTAGAGAGGCCGAGCTAGCCAAGTGATGGGACACAGTACCATGATTAGTCAGGTTAAGCCAGATAGCTGGCTGAGAGATTGCCCTAGCTAAAAGACGTAAGCTTTGAAACATTAAGAAGCATCTGTGTCATTATTCGTACTTCTGATGGGTCCAAAAGTCCCACTATAGTTATTAGTAATCACTCTTATATAGATCTGTAATGAAAAGGAGCAAGCCAGTAAGCAGCAACCCCCTCCATGGCCTCTCTATCAGCTCTTTGCCTCCAGGTTCCAGCCCTGCTTGAATTCCTGCCCAGACTTCCTTCAATGATGGACTACAAATGTGGAAGTGTAAGCCAAACAAATCACTCTCTTTTTCCCCTTTTTTTAAAAAAATTATTTTTGATTTATATATTCACTCTGCATCCCAATCACCACAGTGTTTCATCATAGCAATAGTTATGCCCTAACTAGGACATGTGGTATAAAAGATGTGGAGAGGGAAACTTTTGGTCGGTGCCTGCTTGCGCTCGCTGTCACGGGCCGCGTGCTCCAGTGGACTGCATCAGACCCTACTTCTTCACGGTCCCAGTGCGTGCTGAAGCCCAGCTGAGAAACCCAGCCTCGTGGACCGAACAGCTACTGTACCCTTAGACTGTCCGTTGTTGGAGTAGCTGGATCACAGCGTGTAAGCCACTCTGTTAAATCCCCTTTTACGTTATCTCCATATTCATTTTTCTCAAAGATTCTGAGCTCGGAGTACCCTTAACAAATCCCTTTCTCCTTTAACTAGCTGACAGGCATTCTGTTACCTCCAAGTAAGAACAAGGGGTCAAATTGTGGCCACCACGCAAGTCCATGACCTTGGCTCTAACTCATGTAGTTTTCCAGTCACATGGAGAAAAGTAAGGTCAGATGTCTTGTCACAGTCTCATTTGCAGGTGTCACTAAAGCCGTTGGGACCACAGGTTGAGTGAAGTCATGATCCTAGACCGCTAAGAAAAACTCCAGACACAAATGTCAAGACAATTAAAAGTCAAGAGATAGGTCACTACCCCTTTAGGGGGTCACATATCAGACATTTACTTTACAATTCATAACACTAACAAAATTACAGTAATGAAGTAGCAATAAAAGATTTTTATGGCTGGGGGGGGTCACCACCAAATGAGGAACTATGTTAAAGAGTCATAGCTTTAGGGAGCTGGAGACGTGCAGACACATCTCCAGTGTCTACAAGGTGTCTGGGTCACTTTTCCCTCCTGGTTTGAACTAAGGCAGCATCTTCCAGCTGACCAGCCAGCCTCCCCTCTCTGCCACCCAACCGTCCTTCCTTTCTTCCTCCTTTCTCCTCAATCCCAACATCACTCAAACAGGCAACTGAATGATTCTGAACAGTCTCCTGCCATGTGTCGAGGGGTTCTTAGGTTGGGAGGTTTTCAGAGCTGGGCTTACATCCTTCATTAGCCACTGCTGTAACCTGAGTGTCTGCAGCACCCCAGAATCCATAATTGCAATCACAAACCCTGAGATGGTGAGATTAGGGGTAAGTCCTATGTCCATAAGGCAGGTAAATACTATACCCATTGCTACTTCATAACTGTGATTTTGCTAGTTATAAATCATAAATATATGTGAGCCCAAAGGGGGTCGTGACCCACAGATTGAGAACCACTGCTCTAGACTTATACTATAGACTTATACAACCCCATACTTATAAGGTAGAGCCTTATAAAATGAAAGTGAGACTCTTTGTCCCCTCTACCACATGAGGATATGGGAAGAAGGCACTGTCTATGAACTCCCCCAGTCAATGTGTTCTGTGTCAGTAGCATGAATGAAGCAAGATAGCCGTCTTAGCGGTGTCACTTCTGTAAAGACTGAGCGCTGCATGAGCAGCCCCCGTGACACTGTTGACATCTCCAGGAAAACTAACACACAGGAAGTGTAAGGCATGCTCACCCCCACTGCCCTGCCATTGAAGGGTAACTGCTGCCAGCAGATAACGCAGGGAGACCCAGGGAGTGCAGCACTCGCTTCTCTCCGCTCAGCTGGTTGATAGCAGAGCTGAGTCAGAGATGAAGAACGCAGAAGTTTCTCTACCATCTGCTCCAGTGACGCTGCCTTCTGCTGAGCTTACTAAACCTCCTTCCGCCTCCTGATGGCTACGGCCCTGCCAAGTCCTGCCTGGGTGTTACATGTCCTTGATCACCCTGCCTCTGCTAAGCATCACGGGTATGAAAACTGTTACTTCTGGGAGTGGTGACACATACCTTTGATCCTAGCACATGGGAAGCAGAGGGAGGCTTATCTCTTATCCAGGCCAACCAGGACTACATAGTGAGACCCTAGCTCAAGAAGAAAAAGAAAAAGTGTTTCTGAAGCCTTGAGCCCTGGGTCCTGCCTACCCTATTGGAACTGTCCCTTTCAGGGTTCCTAGAGACCATAACGGACTAGCCTAGAAGTGCCTCTGCCATGACAGGCAACCAAAGCAGGGCCGTTCTCAGACCCTTCCTTCCCCATCTTCCACACTCTGTGCCATCACTCCTTGCCATAACCACCCTATGGCCAGGTATAGGCTATCTCGGGCAACCCCTACACCGTGGAGCCTGAAAAATTAGTACTCAAGCAGGACTATTTTAAGCCTGGAAACCCTGCCTTGTCAGTTCCTGCCCTGGAGGCCAGTTGTCCACACTGCCACCATGCTTCTGCTGCCTCCTAACTGGCAGAAGGGTTACTTATCATGTGGTGGGCTGTGCCACTATCTCTAGGAACTGTAAGTATAAAGCCCCTTCCCTCATGACAGGCACTTGTATATTTCTATCTTACCATTCCTAGTTAACACAGATCCTAGGCCCTGTCATCCAAACCACTTCCTGATTATATCTGAAATCTCAGTCTTGCTGTCGGGAAAAGGAAATCAACAATTCTTGTTTCTTTCTCCCACTCTTGCTGGGCTCTGCTTTTGGGGGCACACTATTCCAGCCTGGTCTCTACTGATGATGCATTTGATGACACAACATTTCAAGGAGCACTGCCACAGTGGGAACCCCAAGATTCTGCCAGTGACTGGAAGCCTGAGGGGTACATCTGAAGGAAGACATGCAAACTGGGAGTGCTTTGAATCAACGGAGAGGGTGCTCACGTACTTTCTCAAGCCGCCATGAGAGTGAGAAGTACGAACTGCAAGGAACACACTGTGACCTGCAGAAAGAACTCCAAGGGTATGTGGCTGGACCTGGGCAAGGGACGGCCTATGATGAGATGGCTGAGATAACACTGGGACCTCTCAGAGTCAGGAGATGGAGATAGCATTTAAAATGTCCTTTCTGTGTGGTTTCCTACAGTGGAGTTATGATTCTTTTTTTTCTTTATTAATTACACTTTATTCACTTTGTATCCCCCCTGTGCTTCCCTCCCTCCTCCCGTCCCAATCCCTCCCTTCCTCCACCCTCTGCATGCATGCCCCTCCCCAAGTCCACTGATAGGGGAGGTCTTCTTTTCCTTCCTTCTGATCCTAGTCAGTTAGGTCTCATCAGGAGTGGCTGCAGTATCTTCTTCTGTGGCCTGGTAATGCTGCTTCCCCCTCAGGGGGAGGTAATTAAAGAGCAGGCCAATCAGTTCATGCCAAAGACAGTCCCTGTTCCTATTACAATGGAACCCACTTGGACACTGAACTGCCATGGGCTAAATCTGTGCAGGGGGTCTTAGGTTATCTCCATGCATAGTCCTTGGTTGGAGTATCAGTCTCAGGAAAGACCCTGTGCTCAGATTTTTTGGTTCTGTTGCTCTCCTTGTGGAGTTCCTGTCCTCTCCAGATCTTACTGTTTCCCACTTCTTTCATAAGATTCCCTGCACTCTGCCCAAAAGTTGCCCATAAGTCTCAGCATCTGCATTGATAGTCTACTATTGAAAATTGCCAATGAATATTCTTCGCTTTTAAGTCACAGACCTCCCTATAGATACCTCCAGCTTCGCTTTCCATGAGGAACCCAACCAAAGCATCCCCTGCCTTCACAAACTCCCCAGGCTTTGTAAGCAAGCGAATCACCAGCTCTTCCTTCCATTCTGGAAAGTCTATCCCTACTCAGCCCAAAGGGGAGGGACCTGGCACCACGATCAGCGTCTACAGGTATAAATAGCCTAAGAGCTGTGTCAGAAGCCTAGCTCCGATCCAACACCATTGGACTTCCAGAAGGGAAGCTGAAGCTGGCTCCAGGCTACACCCATCCTGTCTCTGCCCCTGTTGCCCTCGGGGGACCCTGTGGGGACTGAGCCAGTCAGCCCCAACCGCCTGGCCAGCTGGTGACAGCCTCCACTATGAGAAGACAAATAAAGAAGGCCTGGAGGGTCCTGGTTGACTGGGTGCAATTTTCCTTCTCTCACCCACACGAGGGTTCCAGCTTTGTGAGATGAGGCCTCTCTCAGGAGGTTGGCACTGGCCGGCTGAGAGTCCACACCGGGCCCATAATCTGCTCCAATGATCCCCTCCTTAGGAACTCCCCAACAGGGTGCCCTGCTTATTACCTCCTTAGACACCCTTCATCTTCTTCCCTGGGTGTCACAGTGATCACAAAACTCCAGGCCCAGGTCACCACTGGTTGGTGTGAGATGGGGCCCTGCATTCTCTTTCCAGTCACACCCCACCCAGCTGCAGGCACGTGTGGTATCTAAGAACCCAGAAGCCCTGAGGAGGTTCCCTGTGCCATAGAAGAACACCGCTGGTAGGCTTCACCACCTTCAAGAGGCAGGAGGAAGGGAAGCTGCCAGAGCCTATCAGTTTGTACCCTTTTTGTCCAGTTGTGCCTGGGGCATTCTAAGAGAACTGTAGACTGATTCCACCCTAGTAGAAACACTACTAGTCCATGGGCACTTCTGTGCAAAAAAAATATTAGAAAGCCCTCCAACCCCATTAATTAAGCCACATGCCAGCAACGGGGCCTGATGGAGTGAGAGTGGGCTGGGTTTCAGCCCCGCCTGATTTTCATCCTGCCCAGCTGTGTGAAACAGCCTGCTCCTAGACTCTTAAACTGTCTCATTTAATTCTCTTAACAGCCCAATGAGACTTGCTTGAAATTCAGGCTGCAATCAGCAAGCCCATTTGCCCAAGGTCATCCAGCTAATAAATTACAGCAGAAAAGAAACCTCAGGCTTCCGCAGGCCCGGAACCCAAGGTTTTCATCACTTCAGTGCATTCCTTTTCCCAGCTCCCACAGCCATGTCTCCCTGGGGGCTTTGTCAGTAAGCAACCCCCTTCTCTCCCAAAGGCGACAGCCCTTCAGCAAGGATCCGTGCTATTTCCAGCACTAGAACAGCTGCTGTCTGGAGCCAGCACAAGCCCCGTCAGCAAACGTGGAGAAAGCAGTCGGGAAGTTGCAGACTGACAAGTACCAGGGCTATAAGTATCTCCCTGGAGAGGAGCAGAGGGACTCAGGACTCCCTGCTACCAGCCTCCAGAGGCCGCAGCTGCCAGGAGGAAGAGTAGGGGCCCTCCATGTCTGCTTAGCAATCTTTGACTGAACCTGCTCTCTCTGGGATGTGATTTCCCTATGGCAAGAGTTACCAGACGGAGCTAAAAGGTCTAAAGGCTAAAAAAGCAGCAGGCCTGGTGATGTGGATCTGTTGGCATAGACTTATAAACCCAGCTACCAGAGAGGCTGAAACAGGAGGGTCACAAGTTCAAGGCCTACAAGGGCTACAGAGTCACTTCAAGGCCAGCATGGGTGAGTATAGTGTGATGGTTGAGTAACTAACTGCCTAGCATGTGCAGTGTCCTACATTCAACTCCTAATACTGCAAAATAATAAGTTAATAAGCTAATTAAATAAAAGCTTACAACCTTGCTGTTCTGGAAGTACCTCTGGATAGTCCTGTGGTCAGTCTGTTCTGCCACGCCACTCCGCAAAGTCTAGACCATCATTACTGCCAGTTGTTTGGGGTCTCAGTAGGTCAGGAACAATAGCAAACTCAAGAGACTCTGTCCTCCCTTTCCCAGCTGCAGGGCCTTGATCTGGTTGCCAGCACATTCTAAGTCAGCACAGGAAACCCTGAAAGTACCCCTGGCAAGGTCCCGCTTTGCCCTGGCTGCTCAACACATCCACCCCAGTACTGGTTAGGGTCTCACTGACCTTACTGGGCTTTGGCCACCATCTCCTAGTGCTAAGACCAGAGCTGCACCCGAGTCACCTCCTTTTCCAAATCTCTGCCTCTGTGGTGGCCCTGGTCTCCAGCTCAGCACAGGCTGCAATGTGTTCTGCCTGTCCCACTGGCGTCTGGGTCTGGGCTGCTCTTCTCCTGTGTGTCCTCCTACTCACTTCCATCAGGGGTCTACCTGATCAGCATCCCCATGCCACCTTCCTGCACCCCCTTTTTTGTGCCAACATTCCCCCAGGCACAACGCCACCCACCTACCCTAAACAATGGCTTACACATGATTCCTTATGGCCTGCCTGTGCCCTCCAGGTGGGGATGGCTTATCTCTTCCACTCAGTGGAGGTGACTTAAGCCTCCAGTGTGGGCCAGACTATTTCACCTCTAGCAGTGATCAACTAGCCCCACAATGTCCCCTCCCTCACAGAGCTTCCCAACATAGTGGCTACAAACACACAGCAGGTAGGAGACTGGAGGGAATCTGAGACCAACCGGTCAGTGAAAGCCTCTCCAGACAGTGAACACAGCCCTAGGCAGAAAGGCAACCAGCATAGACAGTATATACAGCAATAACTGGCCAGCTGTGGGTATAGCAGCAGCCAGGGTGACTAGTACAGGACAGTAGCATCAGAAAGGCTGGGTGGGTCATGGGCAATCTTGCAGGGCAGGAGCTTGAAAAGCATTTAAACAGGGGGCAACATAACCTGATTTAAAGGTTCACCCTGGCTGTTGAGGGGGTTCTAAAAGGAAGAGAAGAAACTCAGAAGTGGAAGGAGATAGCACGTGGCACCAAGAGGTTGTAAGCAAGGGACAGGGGAGACAAGCACAAGCAATAGTGCAGAGAGGAAGCCTGCAGGATGTACTCGTGGCTAAGATTCAGCACTGGGAAAAGCAAAATCTACAGTAACTGCTGGGCCTGCCTCTCCTACACAGGGCTGTGTGAAGGAGACAGGTCTGGGTATGAATGGCGAGCAGAGTGGCCACAGAACGTTTGCAGAGACCTTCAGCCATCAAAGGGTAAAAAGTAACAGGTAAGAGTCAGGTACAAAAAATTTCAAGTCTCTGAAGAAAGAATTAGAAGAAGATATGAGAAGATGGAAAGATCTCCCATGCTCATGGCTTGGCAGGATTAACATAGTAAAAATGGCCATTTTACCAAAAGCAATCTACAGATTCAATGCAATTCCCATCAAATTACCAACACAATTCTTTACAGACCTGGAAAGAAAAATTCTCAACTTCATATGGAATGACAAGAAACCCAGAATTGCTAAAACAATCCTCTACAATAAAAGATCTTCTGGAGGTATCTCCATCCCTGATCTTAAGTTGTACTATAGAGCAACAGTTTTAAAAACTGCATGGTACTGGCATAGAAACAGAATGGTGGCTCAATGGAACCGAACAGAGGACCCAAAAATAAACCCACACACTTATGGACACCTGATCTTTGACAAAGATGCCAAAACCATACAATGGAAAAAAGGTAGCATCTTCAACAAATGGTGCTGGTCCAACTGGATGTCTACATGTAGAAAAATGAAAATAGATCCATACTTATCACCCTGCACAAAACTGAAGTCCAAGTGGATCAAAGACCTCAACATAAAACCAGACACATTAAATCGGCTAGAAAAAAAAAGTGGGGAATACCCTAGAACTCATTGGTACAGGAGAAAACTTCCTGAACAGAACACCAACAGCACAGGCTCTAAGAGCAACAATCAATAAATGGGACCTCATGAAACTGAAAAGCTTCTGTAAAGCAAAGGACACCGTCATCAAAACAAAACAACTGCCTACAGATTGAGAAAGAATCTTCACCAACCCTTTATCTGACAGAAGACTCATATCCAGTATATATAAAGAACTAAAGAAGCTGAAAAGCAGCAAACCAAGTAATCCACTTAAAAAATGGGGAACAGAGCTAAACAGAGAATTCTCAATAGAGCAATATCGAATGGCAGAGAAGCACTTAAAGAAATGCTCAACCTCATTAGCTATTAGGGAAATGCAAATCAAAACAACTCTGAGATTTCACCTTACACCCATGAGAATGGCCAAGATCAAAAACTCAAGTGACAACACATGCTGGAGAGGTTGTGGAGAAAGGGGAACCCTTCTCCACTGCTGGTGGGAATGTAAACTTGTACAACCACTCTGGAAAGCAATCTGGCCCTTTCTCAGACAACTAGGAATAGCGCTTCCTCAAGATCCAGCCATACCACTCCTAGGCATATATCCAAAAGAGGCTCAAGTACACAAAAAGGACATTTGCTCAACCATGTTTGTAGCAGGTTTATTTGTAATAGCCAGAAGCTGGAAACAACCCAGATGCTCCTCAACTGAAGAATGGATGCAGAAATTGTGGTACATCTATACAATGGAATATTACTCAGCAATGAAAAATAAGGAAATCATGAAATTTGCAGGTAAATGGTGGGACCTGGAAAGGATCATCCTGAGTGAGGTGTCCCAGAAACAAAAAGACACACACGGTATATACTCACTCATATAGACATACAACGTAGGACAAACCCACTAAAATCTATGCATCTAAAGAAACCAAGCAAGAGAGAGGACCCTAACTAAAATGTTCAATCCCCACCTGAAAGGCAAAGAGGATGGACATCAGAAAAAGAAGAAAACAGGAAACAACCTAGAAACCTGCTACAGAGAGCCTCTGAAGAAGAAAACAGGAAACAACCTAGGAACCTGCCACAGAGGGCCTCTGAAAGCCTCTGCCCTGCAGACTGTCAAAGCAGATGCTGAGCCTGATGGCCAACTGTCGGGCAGAGTGAATGGAATTTTATGTAAGAAGTGGGAAATAGCAAGAGCTGGAGAGGACAGGAACTCCACAAGGAGAGCAACAGAACAAGAAAATTTGAACACAGGGAACATCCCAGAGACTCATACTCCAACCAAGGACTATTCATGGAGATAACCTAGAACCCCTGCACAGATGTAGCCCATGGCAGGTCAGTGTCCAAGTGGGTTACCTAGTAATGGGAAGGGGGACTGCCTCTGACATAATCTGATTGGCCTGCTCTTTGATCACCTCCCCCTGAGGGGGGAGCAGCCCTACCAGGCCACAGAAGAGGACAATGCAGCCATTTTTGAGGAGAACTGATAGACTAAGATCAGAAAGGAGAGGAGAACCTCCCCTATCAGTGGACTTGGGGAGAGGCATGCATGCAGAAACGGGAGGTAGGGTGGGATTGGGAGGGGAGGAGGGAGGGGCTTATGGGGGGATACAAAATGAATAAAGTGTAATTAATAAAAAAAAAAAAGAGTCAGGTACAAACGGGAAACACAGAACAGAGGACAAGACACTCGCTCCACAGTCAAAGGACAAAGAGACTCCAGGAGCTCTTCAAGACAGGCCTGAGGTAGGTCGCCTAAAAAGAAGGTGATGCAAGAAAAAAGAAAACCAGCATGTGGAGCCCAAGGACCAAGAGCTCTGCTTTCCAGGACACAAGGGATAGCTCCACCCAGTGTTATCGGGGTCAAGAAAGAAGAGACGATGCCATTGGTCACTCAGAGGCTACCAGCTACCTTGACAATAGCAGATAACACTCCATGGGCATGGGGTGAGGTAAGACTGGAGGTAGGGGGTGTGGGCAATGGTGACCATGAAGTCTTGATGTAGGGCTGGGAGCATGGGTTCCGGGGCAGGAGAGAAGAGGAAATGAGACACTTTCCAACACATCATGGGGCAGCTGGAGGGACGATGGATGAACGTTGCTGTTCTGTGAGGCAAAGGTCCCAGCTGAGCACCACAGAGGGCTTTACACTCACATGGAGAAGCATTTCTAAGGAGGCCTTTGGTGGAGGATAACCTCTAGTCAGCTGTGTGAGCTCCCATCATTTACTACCTGATGACAGACTCTCCATCAAACTAGGAGAGTACAGGACAATCAAGACCACATAGAGTGTCTAGGTGAACTTATAGCTTTTAATTGGGGGTTCACTGATTTGATTATCAAGTAGACACTGGCTTCCTGGCCCAAACACTCCTTTTTTTACATTTCTCCATTTCTTTCTGTCCTCCCTTTGCCAAGTCCCGGTGTGAAGTTCTTAGAGACAGTAGAGCAGACAGGAAGAGGTGAACCATGAGGGAGTAGAGACGGAGAGAGCTTGGGGGGGTGGAGGACAGAGTGCCTAGAAGCTAGCCATTGTGGTGGAGAGCTGCCTCATCAGAGGGGGCTGTTACTGATCCAACCTTGTTTTGCTTGCTGAAGAACTGGATAATCACTGAAACTGTGAGCTTCGTAACAGAGCTTAGTTGCAAGGTGTTATAGGGGGAAATGTGAAAATGGGGAAAAAGTATATAGCTTGCCTCCCAAAAAATAAGGTTTGGGGGTATTTGTGGAATAAAGAAGCAGCATGGTCTAAGGCGTGGGGAGAGGTGACTGGAGGTGAAATGAGCAGCAATCTGCATGTGTGCCATCCAGCTTCGTGCCCCGTCGCAGAAGGTATGTTTAGATAATAGCGGTTTGCCATGATCTGTGGGTAGAGTTTTGGCTCTCTGACACCAAGAGATCACCCACTGGGTACCTGTGTGGGCTGCAGTGGAGAGCTGGTGGCTTTGACAAAAGCAGTCTTCAAGCCCCTGAAAAGTAACCTAGACAACCAGTGCTGACAAGGCCCACACACCAGAGGCCCTGCCTACAGCAAAGCCTGTGGGAGACTGCTCATGTATTGTTTGGCTCCACAACCGCCAAATTAGTGATTAAAAAAGTCAATCAAAGCCTGGGAAGCTACAGGGTTAACTAGGCTCTCCTTCAGTTTTAAGGAGTCATGCCCCAAATATGGGGTGCACCTCTCCAAGACAATGCCCTGGGTCAGGGACAAAGCTAGGATCCGGTCCTGCCAGGAATATTTGTTCAAGGACCACAGCAATGCCTGCATGTGACAAAGCAAGTTGTGATGACCTTACCTGTGTGGGCATTTTAACCTTGGAGCCTTTGGCTGCTTCAGAGCATGCGACTGACCTCCTTTCTAGAGATTGATGAGTTGAATTAATGTCCCCCGTTAACAGGAGCAGAAATGGAGGCACAGAAAGTTAATGAGAGTGAACTCATGGACTTGTGGAGGTCACATAAGCCTAGGAGACTCTACTGAGGTTTCGCTATGGCCCCCAAATCTCAGAGGCTGGAAGCCCATAGAGCTTCACCATCTAAGGAGCCTCCTGAAAACAGCCCCCTCCTCCACCAACAGCCTCATATGCCTGAAGCCTGATACTGTCAGGCTGTTGGAGGCCTAAGTCAGGTTCAAGGGATGATGGGGGAAGACACATTTGCCTTGCTTGTGTGTTTCCCAAGCACCCAGCCAAGCGTATTTCTGCCAAAGCCAACACTCCAAGTTCTCATTTGGATGCTGCCCAGGAGTTCCCACTCTCTTCTGTGCCCACTTTACTTTTCCAAAGAAGTGAAAATTCACCAGAAAAGTTCACACTAAGACAGCCTGCATCCCAAACTTCCCCAAGGGACAGGCACTCTTGTAGAAGGCAGAATGGAAGGGCAGTCATGTGGGCCAGGCTGTCAGGAGGACCACAGGCTATACCTTGGAGTTCCACCTTGGAAGCAGGATTATCTGAAATGTAGGACTGGAAGGTGCAGGCAGAAACAGGCATTTTCCATAACGATCAGGAAAATGCTAAACTCAGAGGTCAGGGGGCCATAAAAAATCCCCCTTCTGAAAAGTGAGGGAGAACAGAGTACAAAGGTTAGAGAAAGAGATGGGGGAGGGAGTAAATGAGCCTAAAGTAAATAAGATTTCCCAAGTTTCGATTTAAGTAGACTGCTTCTCTGCATGATCCCCACGGAGGAAACGTAGAGAGAGAAATTGCTTAAATCCAAATGGCCTTTTTATCTTGGCCCAACAGTCAGGAGCAGGAATAGATGGTATGGATGGACATGAAAGTGGCATTCCCTATCATGGGTGACCTGCCTGCAGCTCAGACAAAGATTCCTCTCACACTTCCCACCAGAGCTGTGGCTCCTGCTGCCTCTCTACCACAGGCCACCTGGAGGTGACTCAGTCCCCTCACCTGTAACGTGAGAGAGTAATAGTGCCCAATGCAAAGGTGCAAGGGCGAGGATTACTGGCAGTAATTCACAGAACGTGCCCAGCAAATAAATGTCTGGCATACAGCCACACCCCAGTGATGGCAGGCTGTAGGCAGAGGCCTCCAGACCCAAGCCAAGTCTCATCCGCTCTGGGCAGTGCCTCTGCCTTTCACACTCAGCTCCCAGTGCGCTTGCCATCAGCAGCCCACGGTTTAGTGCCTAATTATACACAATTAGGAAGCAAGTCACATAATAAAATACAGAACTGAATTCAGTCAAATTCCTTCCAGCCATAAATTATGACAATTTCACTCCCACACTCTACAGGACTTGCTAGACACACACATGGCAGATCTCAGTCTTAGCCCCTGACATTCAATTGGTTCTCTCGTACCTTCGATTTAGGCTTCTCTTGTCTGTTATGGTGGAGGCCACCCTCCATTCTCCGGTCTAGAAGCTATTAAGATGGGGAAAGCAGGGTCTAGCCACAGGCAACTTGGTGGTGGCAGTCAGACCAACTGTGCATTAGGCCTCAGGCAGTCTTTCTTGGGTCACCTCACATTTCTTCCTCTGGCCATCCCGTTAGACTGGAGGGCCAAGACTGGTGTGGAAGCCGTGAGGCACCGATGAGGTCAGGCTGCACCTGGGGCTCAAAGTCCTTGTGCTGTAGCTCTGGACTAGGCTGTCAACCATGGGTGATGGATAGCTCGTGGAGGTGGAGGGCCTCCTGCCTTAGCTGCCCTCGGCACCATGTGACTGGGACCAGAGTGAGGACTTTACCTGGGATGGCATGAGCAAGTGAATACAACGCTGCCCACCCTACAAGACAGAGTGGGCAAGCACCAAGGAGACAGCTACGTCCCCAGAGCAGCTGCTAAATAGGCAGGCAGACAGACAGGGCAGGTGAGAGGAGTCAAGGCATCCAGCTCACCAAAAAAGACAAGGCCTCTGCCCCACTTCCTGGAAGCTCCATGCCTGTCGACAGGCATAGGGGTATCTTGGAAGGGTTTCTCAGTCAGTCACCACAGGTGGTAAAGCCCACCTTCACTGACTCGTCTCTGCTTTTTACACACCCCTCCCTGACTTTCAGTCTCCTCTTTTCTATCCAGGATCCCAGAACTCTCGGGCCACCCATCCATCCGCTCTTCCTGAAAGATAATCTTTGATATTTGCAACCTTCGACAGCTAACTTTTTACAGAGAGCATCAGGGGATGACAAGGTTGAATCCAGGGTGCAGATCTGGAAACAGACTGGAGTTTGCTTTCTCACCACTAGCCTCTTTTTCCCCCTTCACTTGCCCTTTTAGGCTGTCACCACCTCTTGAGCATCTGCTCTGGCAGGTGCCACCATGCACTGAGGACTGCCTAGCTGAGGAGACCAAAACATGAGGTCATAATCTGAACACAGGAACTGTGTTAAAAAACTCTCCCAGTCAGTCTACACATTCAATTACCAGTTTTCAACTAACAGTTACTCCATTCTGCTCATTAAAGCAGCCCTCTAAAGATGCTAATACTTCCTAGCCCTGACTGGAACTTAATAAACGTGTATGTCAATGTATATTGTATGATGCGTACTCCCCAGCTCAGCCTGAGCTCTCCTGGTGTGTGTCTAGCTAGATAGGACCACAGCCTCGATGAGCATCATTAGCCAGGATGTTCTCTGTGATACTGTCTGGAGTTTTTGAGACTGGCTTCTCCTTTCTAGACTCTGCTAGAAATGGTTTGCTGGTGTACTTCTCTTCATTGTCTGGTTATATTTGGCTCCTCCTGACTTTCTTTCCATCCATGTTAATAATAACACACTAACAGGCTGTACCACACTTCCACATACCACACAACTATAGAGAGTAAAATATGGCAAGCACTGAATTATTCAGTGGGTGAATAATACCACAAAGATATTCTATATCCCAGAAACAAAGTTGTTAACTGGGATGACGTATTTGACATCTGTCCTTTTTTAAGTCCTCCCTGGGGGCTGCAAATCTGCTACCAGGAGCTGTTCATCCCATTTTAAGGAAGGCACAAGCTGCTCATTCATTCAGGTGAAGAATCTCCCATATGTGGCCTGCTTCTGGTTATGTTTATCATTCTTCCTATACAGGAGAACCACACACACATTGCACGCAGTCTTTCACACATGGGACCAACAGGGGACCAAGTGCTGTGTGCTGGACTGATGTCTAAGCTTGCTCCTTCCGATTCCTGGTTATTAGACATCTTTGCTCTGATCCTCACAAAGAAGGAGCTAGGGGACTTAGTTCAAGTCCCTTGTGGCCATATTCATCACCAGCTTTCCATCAACACTTAGAACAAAAGAACGTGTGGTAAGAAACTCAGAAACAAGACATCTACTGAGCAGGAGGAGGCACCTTGCCAGCTTCTGGCGAGAGGAAATTCTCTCTCCTCTGTGTGTGCGGCTCACAGCTATTCTTTAGAACCAGCTCTCTGGAGAGGCATGCCTTACAAAGTGTCTCCAGCTTTGCATCATGAGTCTTGTAGTGAAAGACTGTATGACTGGTTTATGGTTTCTCAATAAACTTTCTTTTAGGAAAAGAAAAGTTGAGATTTGAAATCAGATTTGTTCCAGAGAATTTGGGGATGTGTGGTCAAGACACTTACTCTGTGACCAAGGAGATGCTTGGTCAATGGCAGCTCTCCAAAAGGAACTCGGTTCAGGCAGTAATGTTGCTGGATAAAGAGCTTCCGAATTCCAAAAGTAAACAGACATTAGCAGTGTCTCCACCCATTAGGAGGCCAAGATGAGAAGGAAGGAAGCTCTGGGTTATAAAGTGAAAGAGGAAAAAAATAAAGAGAACTGGAGATGAGAAAGGAAAGGAGAAAGAAATGTTGGCCAAGAAAGGTGGTGGAAAATAAGATCAAAGCAAATGGCTTTATGTGAGAAGAGGGGAGAAGAAGGGAGGGGAAGGGGAAGAAGGGAAGGGAGAGGGAGGGGAAGAAAAGGGAGAGAGAAGGGAAGGAATGGTACTGAGGATGAGAAAAGAGAAGATGCTGACAGGTGGGAAACCTGGGGATAGGCCTCCCACTTTTGCTCAAAGTTTTGAAGAAGTAAAGATGCAGTGACAGAGTCAGAAACCAAGTGGGCAGATGTCTGAGGTAGGCAGAGTGGTCTGTGTGGGATAACATGGCTACATGCCATGGTCAGGCCTCAAGGGTCTGATGCTGATCTCTTAGGACCACAATTCTTCCTGTATAAGCCCAACAGGAGCCATGGGGCCCTGTGATGCCATGAGACGGTAAATGGTTAGTATTTATGAATTCTTTGAGATTTTCATACATGCCTGCAAGATGTTTTGCTCATATGTACTCCTCATTCCTCTTTTCCACCCCCATCTCCCTTCATGCCCTTTTAAAATTTATAACCTACTGGGTCCAGGTCATGCTGCCATATACACATGGGTATGTACTACCCACTGGAGAGTAGTGGTCCTTCAGAGACCACTCTCCAAGGAGAACTAACTCTCTCTCCTGATGACAGAGATACCAGCAGCTGCCAACATCTCCTCAGCTAGAGCCTTTTCCCTTCCACGTTAGAACGTTGCCAGGCTTGACCTTGCCCAGCTTTTCTTGTGCAGGCAACCACAATGCTATGAGCTCATGTGTACAGCAGTCTGTAATGTTCGAGAGATACTGTTTCATCCTGGTCTATCCTTACCTTCGACTCTTACAATCCTTCCACCCTGTCTTCTTGATGGTCCCTGAGGGGTGAGTATGTGATAGCCCATCTGTGGATGAGCTTAATCCCTGTGCTTTGAACAGTTGTGAGTTGCTGCATTAGCCACCATTCGCTGCACAGAGAAGCTTCTCCAAAGAGGCCTGAGAGCCACACCACTCTATGGATATATGCAATGTTAGATGGCAGCTTGATACGACTTCCACTGAGCAAAATAACAACAGTAGGTTCATCCCTGGTGCCTGTGAGCCCCCCCCCCCAACAGGGATGGGTCATATTTACAGCACCAACAGAGCCATGCATGCATTTTCATGAATGGCTAATCTTGGTTTTTAACTTTATTGGATTGAGATGCATGCACAAGAGTACTAAAGCGCATCTTGGGCTTGTCTGTGAGGGCATTTCCAGAGATAAGATCATGAGGGCTCTGACCCAATGAATGGTTTCATCCATCCATGGACTTAAATGATGAATGGAATATGGTAGGTGGGAGAACTATGGAGGTGGGGCCTGGTCAGAGGGTGTAAGCCACTAAGGGTGTGTCTGTGGGAGCCATAGCTTGCCCCAGCTCTCTCCTGGTACTCTCTGACAAACTCTACCCACCATGATGAACTGAAAGTGGGGTCCTAGTCTTCATCCCTCATATCCACTCACCCCTCAAGTAAAGAACACAAGACGACCCCAAATGTAGTGAACTGTGGAAAGAAGACCATATCTCCCCACGGCATCTCTAGGGACAGGCAGTGGGGTAGAGCCTGCAAAGTCCACTCCAGTTGGGCTTCCCCTCCCCCACCACTGAGGTCTGTACCTGGAGGTGACTTCACTGATGTTCTGCTCTGTTGGGCTGTCGCTGTCATTAAAGAGCCCAGTCCAATTGGCGCGCTGGTCGCCCCTCTGCCAACCAAACTGGAAGCCTCTGGCAAGAAAATGAGGCAGTCGATATACACACTCATATGTTGGATTAGCCTCTCTAAGGGCCACATTCTATCACTGTACCACGTGACACAAGTTTCTGATTATACACTAGACAGAGAAGATGGTGGCAATTCCAACCATAGGGATGATGGTGGTAAGCCGTGGTCCTCCTTGCCATATTTACTCTTTTGCATCCTTCCCTTGGTCCATCTTTTCTACAGGGCACATATTTTACAGGTAGGGAAACTGAGCCTTACAAAGTCATAGGGCTCTTCTACCTTCTATCTGGTGCCCTCCCTCAGTTTCTTTTCCTAGAGACTTAAATGAAGAGAAGTCTATCACCAGTACTGTGCCAGACACAACTTCAAAGATCTTAATCCACCATGTGAGGACCCCACTTCTGGTTTAAGATGAAGGACTTTGCACATTTGTATCCATTCACTCTCTCCCCAAACCTGACAACAATGGCAGCAACACGATGAGCCAGAACGTGAGCACGAAGAGGAGGTAACAGAAGGGACCAGAAACAACAATAAATGACAGCAGGCGGAGGGGTAAGCGACCCGGGCCAGAGGGAGCAGCATCCAGATGGCCTGAAAGAAGCAGATCCATTCTCAGGACTTAACTGCAGAAAGATGAGGAAGGGAGGGCGCCGGGCTACTGCTGGTGGGCATTAGATGGTTCCAAAGCAGGAGGACTGGGTTAGGTCTACAGAGGCGGCAGTTAGGCACCTTCCATTACATGTGTGCACACACAAACCTGGGCATACCCGGGTCCCCTTCCCACACACCCTATAGACAGCAGCTCCTGGGGATGTTGGCTTGGGGAGGAGGGATTCTATACCCAAAGCAGGTACCCTCGAGGGCCGAACCGGTGCTCTAGAACCACGGTTTAGCGCTGTCCAACCTGAACCTCTGGAATCATAAGGATCATGATTCTTAGGCGGGAAAACCATGCAGCTTTTTAAATGGCTAAGAATAAAGAGGGTGTCCTCCTAAGTACCCTGGGACATGCTTTCTCCAGCCAGGACTGTGGACCCCAGGGCTGGAGAACCCTTTGTTGTGGGACTGTCCTGTGCTGTATATGGTGCTGGGTGATGTCCCCAAGTGTCTGTCATCTGCATTTGGCCTCCAACTCTCCTGTTATGATTATCAAAATATCTCCAGGTGAAAATGGCTCCTGGGGGTAAAATCACCCCTACTGGAAACCATTGCTATACAACAATGCATAGGATTTTCAAAACCCTCTAGTAATTGCCTGGCCCTTAAATGTGAGGAAATGATTAGTGATCACTTCTGGTGAAGAAAGCTTGAACCTCGAAGTCAGAATAGAACTAAAAAGGAAGGAAAAAAAGGGGGAACTCTGGGCATGGAGAAGAGGACAGATGGGAAAAGCTGAGGAAAATAGTTAATAAAAGAATTAATAAATAGCCTATTAGTGAAGGGACTGGGGGCAGCAGATGGTTTCTGAAGCTCTCTCATCCATACTCCTCTAATTAGCAGATGCCCTCCATCAATTCTCTGAACTTCTCGTGGTCTCTGTTGTCATAGTTCAAATGAATAAACAGCCTAGGATGTCTCTGGAGTCCTTGAGTGAAAGTATCACGGAAGTGAGCCATTGCTCCGGTGACCAGTTAGCTTGCTGAGGTCATTTTGCTCTACTCAGATGGAAATCACCAGAAGGCAAAGAATAGCTTTCCAGAATTGGTAGGCCTGGGTCCTTGAGCACCAAAGGCTTAGGAGCCCAGGCCGACAGACTCGGTGATTATAGCTCTTAAGCCCTGAGAACTGGAGGCTGTGACTTCAGGTTGCATTAGGCTTCAGGTGGCCTCAGAGGCTTATGGTTCTAGGTGCTTCAGCTGTAGGCTTGGTGACCTGGGCCTTGGCTACCAGCATCTGAGCACTTAGCAAAATGCATCTCTTGGGCTAGCAGCAGCTGCAGTAATAGCACTTGGCACCTGCCTAAGCCACAGTTCCCAGGGGTGCTGGAACCGTGGCCCTCAATAGAACCTGTAAAGTTCTCAAGCCTTGTGTGCCAAGCTTGGGCCTTTGGGCCTTTGAAGTTCTCTGGAGCATTCCAGTGGCTTGAGCCCCGAGTCTCTTCTAAAGCATTCATAATCTTCTGTTTGCATCTTCATCTTCCCGGTCTTGAACCCTTCACCACACCGCTCACTGCCACTGCTCCCTGCGGGAACTGCTCCAACTCACTCCCTGGACTCTTCAGCTACCTTCTTGCTGCTTTTGGTATTGCCAAAGCTGCTGCTCCAATTACCATCATTGCCACAGCCATGGCCACGGCCACTGCCACCTATTCCTCACGTTATAAGTTCTGCCTGCCCTACCCAGGACAAAGACCACTTAGGAGCCATCCCTTAAGGGAACTAACGATGCAACAGAAGCAGGAGGAATGCAGGAGACTCCCTAGCTGACTCAAAAAGCACAAGGGACAGACTAGTTACATAATTGTCCTCAGAAGGGGTGTGGCATGCAAATATGGAATTGTACTTTGCACCAATAACAGCACACCTTCCAGTTTCCCCCAATCCAAGAACTAATCACAAGCCATGTATAGGTGTAGCTGTGTCTCTTTTTGCTGTATCCCTG
Organism: Psammomys obesus; assembly: GCF_907164565.1. Lineage (NCBI taxonomy): Eukaryota > Metazoa > Chordata > Mammalia > Rodentia > Muridae > Psammomys > Psammomys obesus. The sequence continues at coordinate 37,497,125 of NW_026596040.1, read as the reverse complement.
GGGGAGTACTCTTCCTCTCTCTACCTGTTGCAGAGAAGGTAGAGCATAGCAGCTGTAGTCAAGGACTGAGCTTTCTGAAGCAGCGTCAAGCTTGGTCATCTGGAAACCACTGAGACCTGGAAAAGCCAGAGTGAATGTTTCCAGTGCTGGAGCAGACTGGAGCAGTTGTAACTGGAACAAGACTTCCTAAACAGCTGCAGATGCCAGCCATGGTTGCGAGTGTTGCTTGTAGCAGGAGTAGAGCTTCTTCAAGGTGTTCATAAAGTATTCAAAGCCACCAGGCCACTATATAACAACCCAGTCAGTCACCTGAAGAGGAACTGCTTAGCTGACTGTGTCCTGCTCAGAGTAACAGAGCTCACGGGAGGAGTCCATCAACTGTCAGTCAGGTGGGTAAATGACAGCATTCCCACAGTTGTGCTCATTTTTTTCAAGGGAAAAAATTGAAGCACACTCATAATAAAGACCTAGGAAATATATATTCTTGTCAGGATAGCAGTGCTGAACACCCAGATATAAAGCCTTAAGGAGAGCTGGACCACTTTGATCTGCTTTCTCCAGTACCTACCAGCTCCCTCCTTGGGAGTCCTGTTCACCTGCCACAAGCAATGCTGACCCAGCTCCTAGCAGATTTTGGTCTGGGTCCTCTTGGGTCCTTACTAATGGATAGCTGCATACATGAAGTACTCCACACGTGCCTTGCTGAATGGCTGTTGTTGCTTTTCATCCCCTCCAGTCTCCATAGCAGAGAGAGCTTAACCCAGAAGAGGAGCAAAAACAGATGACAGAAGAGCCCCTGAAGCCAGCAGAAGAATGCCTGTCCAGATGCCAGTTGATTCAGAAAAGGGCATCGATCAACTTCATCTGATTCCATGGTTGTACATTGAAGTGTTTGTTGAAGTGATTATGCATTGCTCCTTAAGAAATCAGTGAGAGGGGCTGGAGAGATGGCTCAGAGGTTAAGAGCATTGGCTGCTCTTCCAGAGGACCAGGGTTCAGTTCCCAGCAATCACATGGTGACTCACAACCATCTATAATGAGATCTGGTGCCCTCTTCTGGCATGCAGCTGTACATGCAGAAAGAACACACTGTACACTAAATGAATAAATAAATCTTTAAAAAAAGAAAAAAATAAATCAGTGAGGTGTTTGTCAGCTTATGGGTGTGGTTTACCCGGGAGAGAGGCTTTTGTTGAGCACTTATTAGCAACAGGTGGTGCACATATAGAAGGTCTCATTAGCTTTTGTTGTAGATGAAAAACAAGAATCCCAGAATCTACTCGCATGCCTGAGGCTAAAGAGTGGCAAGACCTCTGCCCAGGGTTGACATCAAAGCTCTTAGCAAACCAAGGCCAAAAGGACATTTCTACCTGGGACTCTGCTATCTAACTGGTTGTGCTGGCTAGTGTTTTGTCAAAGGGGCAGAAAGTAGGGCCATTTGGGAAGAAGACAATCAGTTGAGAAAATACCTCTGTTAGACTGCTCTGTTACAGAATCTGTGGGGCATTTTCCTGAGTAGCAGATTGATGGGGCAGGGCCCCAGTCTACTGTGGGATGCCATTTCTAGGTGGTCTTGGGTTAAGGCATTTCTTGACAGCAAGACATGCAGAGCAAGAGTCTTAGTTAAGGTCTCGCTGCTGTGATGAAATGCCATGACCAAAGGCAAGTTGGAGAGGAAAGGATTTTTTTCTCTTTTGGCTTGTAACTTCCACATTGTAGTCCATCATAGAAGGAAGTCAGGTCAGGAACTCAACCCGGGCTGGAACCTGGATGCAGGAGCAAATGCAGAGGCCATGGAGGAGTGCTGCCTTGTTCCCCTGGCTTGCTCAGCCTGCCTTTTTTTTTTAAGTTTATTTAATTTTATTTTATAAGTATAAGGTTGTCAGATTCCCTCAAACTGGAGTTACAGACAGTTGTGAGCTGCCATGTGGGTGCTGGGAATTGAACCCGGGTCCTCTGGAAGAGCAGACAATGCTTTTAACCACTGAGCCATCTCTCCAGCCCTCATCCTGCTTTTTTATAGAACCCAGGACCACCAGCCCAGGGATTGCACCACCCACCATGGGTTGGGTCCTCCCCCATCAATCACTAATTAAGATGCCTGACAGCTGAATCTTATGGAGGCATTTTCTCAAACAGTGCTCCCTCCTTTCAGATGACTCTAGCTTATGTCAAGTTGACATAAAACTAGCCAGGACAGTTGCTCCCTTGTCAACTTGACACACAAATATATCACTCTTAACCATAACCTAACATTTCCCCAAGACCACACATTAAAGTCAACATCATAATATAAAACATTTTACAAACTTAAAGAGTTCCACAGTCTTTACAAATTCAAACACTTTAAATTCAGTCTATTTTAAAATCCAAAGACTCCTTTAAGACCTAAAATCTATTTAAAAATTCAATCCCTCAACTGTGGGCTCCTGTAAAATAAAAAGTGTTAAATACGTTCTTGCTTCGAGAAGGAAGAACCAGGACACCGTTGCAATCTGAACAAAACCAAACTAAACTCCAAAATGTAAATCACTACAGGTCCAGCTATCTGGGATTCACACATGGTCTTCTGGGCTCCTCCAAAGGGTTTGGGTCCCTTCTCCAGCTCTGCCCTCTGAAGCACACACAGCTTATCTTCTAGGCTCTGGCTGGCTCCACTCCACTGCTGCTGGTGGTCCTTCCAACATCTCCAAAATGCTGGTGTTTCTGCTGCACCTGGGTTCCACTTTCACCAATAGCCTCTCCTGGGCTCTTCCCATGGTACCAAGCATCTCTCTATGACCTCTTCAGTCCTGGGGCATCAACTGCTACTGAGGCTGTACCTTCTCCAATGGCCTACCTGCCCTCTCACAGTACCAAGCCTCTGCTGCTCTCTGTGACACCGTCATTCCTTCAAAGCCAACACTACATTGGTGACTCTTACACATTACCAAGTTTGGCCTCTGGGACAGAGCTGTGCTCCCAGGGAACACTTCCCAGAGGAGTTCACCTCAATTGTGCTGGTCTCTTCATAATCAATGCTAATTTCTCAGCTCCAGCTGAGCAGCATCAGTTGTCCCAGGAAGACAACAGTTTTACTTTAGGGGTTCAGGTCATTTGTTAATCAGAGCCAATGCTTCAGCTCCAGCTGACCAGACACCACAGCCTGATAGAGCCTTTGCTTCCCTCTGAAACTTCACCATCATCTCCCTACTCTCAACATTCTCTTTCCAAGCTCCTACAAAAGACTTTCCCAAGCTTTATTCACTTAGTGGCTTTTCCAGCCCCAAATTCCAAAGTCCTTCCACAATTCACCCAAAAGCAACATGGTCAGGTCTTTCACAGCAATACCTAACAATCCTCGTACCAATTTCTGTCTCAGATAAGATTTCTATTGCTGTTATAAAACACCTTGACTGAAAGCAAGTTGTGGAGCAAAGGATTTATTTGGCTTACACTTCCATACTGTAGTCTATCATTTACGGGAGTCAGGACAGGAACTCAAACAGGGCAGAAACCTGGAGGCAGGAGCAGATGCAGAGGCCATGGAGGGTGCTGCTTACTGGCTTGTTACTTCTAGCTTGTTCAGCCTGCTTCCTTATAGAACCCAGGACCACCAGCCCAGGTATGGCACCACCTACAATGGGCAGGCTCCTCCTCCATTCCTCACTAATTTAAAAAATGCCCTACATCTAGATCCTATGGTAGCACTCCCTCCTTTCAGATGACTCTAGCTTGTGTCAAGCTGACATAAAACTAGCCAGGACACTCCAAGGAATGGGTGTTAAGAAACATAAGTCTGCACCTCCTGTAGCCGGGTGAGGGAGGGGGACACCAACCCACACATTAAAACCTTCAACCCAAAATGTGTCTTATCTACAAGAAATGCAGGGGCAAAAATGGAAGAGAGATTGAGGGAATGACAAACCAGTGACTGGTCCACTTTGAGACCCACCCCAGGGAGAGGGGGGCCACTGTCACTATCAATGATGCTCTGCTATGCTTGCAGAGAAGAGTCTAGCATAACTGTATTCTGAGAAGCTTTGTCTGTCATCTGATGGAGACAGATGCAGTGGCCCAAGGCTAAGCAATGGGCCAAGAGTGCTGCAGAAGAGCAGGAAGAAGTCTAGAGGGAGCCAAAGGGGCCAAAGACACCACAAGAAGCCCAACAGAGTCAACTAACCTGGGCCCGGGCAGGGGGTGGGGGCTCACAGAGACTAAACCAGCAACCAAAAAGCTTGCATGGACTGAGCCTGGACACCCTACACACATGTAGCAGATGTGCAGCTTGGTCATCATGTGGGTCCCCTAACAACAGGAATAGGGGCTGTCTCTGACTCTGTCAGCACAGTTACTGCTGGTCACTTTCCCCTAGCTGGACGGCCATGTCACTCCCCGGTGGGAGATGATGAGCTTAGTCTTGCCATGACTTGAGATACCAGAGTGAATTGGTAATGATTGGGGGCCTCCCCTTTTCTGGGAGGAAGGAGAGAGGGAATGGGAAGAGGGCCCAATGGGAGTGGGACTGGGAAGAGAAAGGGAAGGGGCCTGGAATAGGGATGTAAATAAATGGAGGGGGAAAAACTAACCAGGACAGCAAGCCAGCAAGCAGCTTTCCTCCAGGGCCTCTGCTTCTGTTCTTGCCTCTAGGTTTCTACTGAAGTTCCTACCCTAACTTGTCTCAATGATGGACTGTGATGTGGAAGTGTAAGCCAAATAAACCCTTATTCCTCTCCCCCCACACCCCTGTTTCTTTTGGTCATGGTCTTTATTGTATCAGTAGAAAGCAAACTAGGACAGTGGTTTACAAATGTATTTAAATAGTCTGGCAAGAAAAACGTTCCATGGACTGCTCAAAAGGTCATCTAGCCATACCGTCACCCACAAATGACTGTCACCCACAAAAACTCCCAGAGTTATGCAAAGATCAACATATAGTCATTAAGTGCAAGTCCGAGCAGAAGATGAGGTGCTCACTATAAATTAAATAGACAAAAAGCAGGCTACCCAAGAGGGTGTAGCGTGTCCTGTTTTATAAGGTTTTCGGCCATAAAGCTGGTTATCTTTGTATGTGGCACTAAAGCTTATTCTTTTTTTTTTTAGACTAGTAATGTTTTCTGGTTTATCTAAAAAATTGATTATACTATTTCTAAAAGCAATTATTATGTAATTTAAGTTCCATTCCTCAGCTAACTAAAGGAGCTGTCTACTATTACCCAATTCAACCATAACGAGAAAGGCTTACTTAAGATGAAGCGGGATGACACAGCGAAGTTTCCTTCAGTCTTGCCTGTAAGCAGCAAACATTTCTGACGCCTCCCACTGGGAAAAACTAGCCACTGGGGACTGGTGGTTAACGAGGAGCATGTTCTTGCGTTTGAATGCTTACCATGAACGTGAGGCAGCAAAGCTAACCCACATGAAAATCTCAATAAGCAAAAAAATAATGCACATGAGGCCTAAGCTAGCACACATGGAAATATTAGCACAAAGTTTTTCTCTGACTTCTACCTGTACACCATGGCACGCATACACATACACACATAAACATAAGTTTTTAAATAAAAATGAGCTGCCTATGATAAACTCATGATCTAAGAGAGCCTTAAAGCAGGCATGGACAGCTTTGCAGCACTTTTATTATTGTATGCAGACTTGTGTGTATGCGTGTGTGTGTGTGTGTACGCCCATGTGTGCTTATACCTGAAGAAGTCAGAACTCGACACCTGGAGTCTTTATCACTGTCCACCTTCCTTTTTGAGGCAGGATCTATTACTGAATCAGAAGCCCCCTGGCTGGCCAGCAGGCACCAGGAATCCCTGACCTCTGCCACTCCAGTTCCAGGATCATAGATGTTTGGCACCAAAGCCTCCTTTTCACATGGGGTCTGTGGATCACATTCAAGTCTTTGTACTTGAACTGTCTCTGTGGTCCCAAAGGAAACAGCACATAAATTGTCTCAACTAATATGCTGAAGGCTGAGTCAGTCAGTATCTAGTGGCTTCATGCCCTGATAGCTTATGGTGTCCCTTAACTGTCCATAGGTTCTCCTAATACATGGCTGACAAAATATTTTCGTTCATCATTTCCTGCTTCTGAAATAAGAGGTGGATCCACGGAGGCTCAGCTTCCTGCTGTGGTGACAGTTGCTGATGACAAGCAGCAGGCTCAGCCAGAACCCTGGTATATGACCTTCAGATATAGAATTGGATCCTCTACTCCCAAAATGATCTCATTGTCATCTGAGGGTGCGGGAGCTGCCTAGGCTGACTTGGGTGGCTACCAAGGAAACTCTGGAGAACAGGGAAAATCACTTCTCAAAGAATCTGAAACAGGAGGCAATGCTCACAGAGTTTTATTACCTCCATTAATAATATCCTCCAGAAGTGGTGAGGCATTGTCTTACTTAAAATTTACTAGTGGGTCTGGAAAAAACAAAACATGTTTTCTCTTTTTCTGCTTCCTACTCCACATGAGGTGAACTTAAACCTGTCACACTCCCACCGCCGTGACATTCTGCCCAGTGAATCCCTTAAAAAGGACAGCAAGCACTGAGAGGCAAAGTGAGCACAAACCCCCATTCCTAACCCAGAAGTTATCTCCAACTGACATCCACTTGTAAATGAAAAAAAGTTGGTTTTCTCCAGCAAAGTCTCACTGGGTATACAAACCCCTCTAAAGGGCAGGGAAAGAGATGGTCAGCACAAAATGGACCCAATGGTATCTTTGGAGAGTCCTTGTCTTATTTTGCCAACACATTTTTTTTAATTGACAAAGTATTATTTGTTTATTTATTTTGTACTTTACAGGTTCTTTGCTTATACATTATGGCTTACAGTTTTGTGTTTAATGGGATCCCTGTGTGAGTGAATGTATCTCTGCTTCTATGTGTGTCTTGACTCTGATTTGCTCAGTTTTGTTTTAACCCATTTTATTTTATTGTATTATAGGTCTTGTTTGTTTTCTAACAAAAGACAGAAAGGGGGTGGACCCTGATGGGAGGGGAGGTGGAGAAGATCTTGGAGGGGTAGGAGGAGGGGAAAATATAATCAGAACACAGTGTATGAAAAAAAAATCCATTTCCAATAAAAGGAAGAAAGAGAGAGAAGGAAGGAAGGAAGGAAAGAAGGAAGGAAGGAAGGAAGGAAGGAAGGAAGGAAGGAAGGAAGGAAGGAAGGAAGGAAGTAAAGAAGGGGAAACAGAAAGCTGGACCTGGGCTCCAGACGTTTCCAGAAAGCAAAAAGGCAGAGCAGCTGAGGGCACTATGGTTTGGGGAGTCCCCAGAAGGTCTTTTTCCATACAAGACCTCCAAGATCTTCACACAATGTTGTGGGTAGAGGGAGGATGCCCCAGCAGGGATAAATTTTCCTAGCTGATTGTGGAGCCTTGAATCTTGGCAGTTGGGAGACTGAAGCAGGAAGACGTTGAATTTGAAATCTTGTCTCAGATTTAATTAATTGATTAATTCCCACCAATAGTAGATGAGGCTGAATAATACTTTTAACTAAATAATTTTAAACGATCCATTTCCTTCTCAACAAGCTCAGCTTGTGAAATGAAAGGTCCAGCTGTCCTCAGATGTTTAGCATTGTTCAGCGCAGCTGGCTGAGGGTGCATTTCTTTTATTTGTCCATTCTCCTTTTGTTATGACATGCTGCGTATATTCTATTATAGCATCCTGTGCGCATCACACAGCCATGAGGCTGGGTGCCCAGGTTTGCAGTAGTCTTGACCCAAGTGCTAAATTCTAGTTAGAGAAGCAGTTCTCAACCTGTGGGCCATGACCCCTTTGGAGCTGAACTTTCCTTTCACAGGGGTCACCTAAGACCATCGGCAAGCGCAGATATCTACCGTACAATTCATAACAGTAACAAAATTCCAGCTATGAAGTAGCAGCAAGAATAATTTTATGTTCTGGAGTCAGCACAACATGAGGAGCTGTCTTGAATGGTCTCAGCACTGGGAAGGTTGGGAACCGCTGAACTAGAGGGAGCCGGACACTAAGACAATAAATAACTTGCTGACAAAAGAGTGTGCCAGAGGGTGAAAGGCATGGTGAGAAACAATGAGGGACACAGGGCTTGGTGTGTGCCCTTTCGGGATAAGAGTAGGGAGGACTCTCATTGTGAGCAGGGATTTCTGGGAAAGAATGCCCAGCAAGGATGGGCAGCAAAGCCCCGAAGCACATGGACCAGGAAGCCAGACCAGGGTGGCAGCTGCTGAAGCCTCAGTTCATGGAAGCCATGCCACCTGTCTCTGCTCCCTTAACGCTGTCTTCAAGGAGGTTCCCCGATTTCAGAAATGCCCTAGGAGTTCTGGGGAACTAATAGTGTAATCACAAGGTTCCTTTCTGTGGCTGCTTTGCCCCTCGCTACTGACTCATGATTTTTCTCTCCAGAATAAATGTTACTAGAAAACCACAGGACAGAGGTGGGGGGTGAGGGGTAGTGTCCATTCTCTCACAGTCCGCCCATGGGGCATGATTATCAGGTTGGTCCCCTACTCTCCCCACTCCGCAAAAGGGAAGAGGTTAGCAAGCTGGTGGCAGAGAGGAGAACATGAGAGCTCTGAATGGACAAGGATTGGTTTCTTGAGTTTTTCCTGGGTGCAACTGAGCCAGGGAGAGTCTAATGCCTTGTAGCTCCGAAGAAACCTTGGAAGGATGCAAGACCCACAGTGCAGAGGGACAGAGGAAAGAAATCAATGCTTGTGTGTCACCCAGCCAAGGATGGGTTCAGAGGAAGAACACAAAGCAAGTTCCAGGCTGAGCTCTGGGGCCAGGCCCAGCACAGTTATTCTTAACATTTAGCTGAGACTCAGAATTTCTACTGCACACCCCATCCCCTCCCTGGCCAGCTCCCTCAGCTTACCTCCAGGGGACACACACACACACACACACACACACACACACACACACACACACTGGATGCCTGGGCCACCCAATACTGCACATCTTCCCCAACTGCTTTTTGCTAACAACCGGCTTGACATTTATTTCAAGGAGGGACTGCTTACAAGAAATAAAAGGTTGTTATCTTACATTACGATTCATCTAATGAATGAGGGAAAAAGAGTACACCCCAGGCTTAACCACATTCACAACAGCATAGAACCCCCAACAGGCTCTATCTCTCGAGGGTGCCAAGCTGGAGAGCAAGCCTTTATCTAGGAAACCTTTGAGGGGAACATTCCAGATCCAGGTTACAGCGATTCCAAATCCAGTCAATGGAACCTGACAGTTCTCTAAAACAAAATCATCATCTCCTCCTCTCCCCCGACCCAGTACAAATCGGAGTTAGTGTTTAATGGACGCTCCTTAGAGAAGGGAGCTTTCTGGTTCCCTTTGTATGCATCCAGTCACCTGACACCTAATGGGAGTCCCTGTGCTGGATCCTAAGAAATGAGATGAAGAAAGAACCTCTTGCAGGGACCTTACAGGCTGAGTGGCTTTACACCGGCTCCTCTGTACTGTAGATCAGGTCCTCCATGTCCCACAGAGACCCACCCACTGAAGGCTTGGTCACCAGCCTGTGGTGCTGTCTGGAGAGGGTACAAGCTTTCATTGGTGAGTGTTAGTCACTGTTCTCTTGCTGTGAAGAGTCACCATGACCTCACAACTCTTATTAGGGAATGCATGGAACTGTTTGCTTGCTTACATTTTCAGAGAATCAATCCATTATCATCATGGCAGGAAGCATGCTGGCCAGCAAGCATGTGGCTGAGAGTTTCATCCCAATCCATAGGCAAGAGAGACAGAGACAGACAGACAGAAAGACTGAGAGACTGGGCCGACCCGAGCTTTTGAAACCTCAAAGCCCAACCCTAGTCACATACCTCCTCCAACAAGGCCACTCCTCCTAATCTTTCCTAACCAGTTTACCTCAGCATGCAAATATATGAGTCTGTGGGGACATGCTCATTCACATGAGCACAGGTGGGGTCTGGAGGAAGTGAGCTAGGTAATTATGTGTACCTTGAAGGGCATACTGGATTACAAGCTCTTCTCTTTCTATTGCTCCCTGGCTGTCATGAGGTGAGCAGCCTCATGCCCCACAAGCTTCCACTGTGACTTGTTGCCTCACCGCAGGCCAGAGCGATGACAAAATCAGCCATGCACTGAACCCCTAAATCTGCAAGTCCAGACAAACCTTCCCTTCTGCAAATTGGCCACTGTCACCATGGCAGCTCAATAGCACATTTACCAACTGTGCCGTAGAGAAGTGAAGTAGAGAGGACTGTGTCTATTGAACAGGGCTGTGGCGTGGGGTCAGTGGCATATCCTCACATTGGAGTGAGCCTGGTTCATGACTCCTCATCAATATTTACCCCAATAAATATTACCTGATGAGCCCTTTTTCTAGTGTGTGTGTTGGGGGGGTGGAAGAAAGATCCATAGGATAATCATTAGCATTAACAGCTAAGTGGGGAATTTTTTAGGTGAGGGGTAAATGAACTTAATAAAGAGAAACTAAACCCTACACAAGGCTAACCTTCCCCCCCCCAAAAAAAAAAAAAGCGGGAGAGAGAAAAAAGGAAAAAAAAAAAAAAAAAAAGTCAAAAAGAACTGGAGGGAGATAGATTAAAAAAAAAAAAAAGAAGAAGAAGAGATGTAATACAAGAGTGCATAGGGTATCACCTTGTTCCCAAAGGACACTGAGGAAGGGACAGGAACTCCGATCCTTCTCTTTGTACAGGGCACATAGCAGGGTATGGCAGGACCCAACAGAGCCCAACAAGGGCACAGCAGCATGCTGAAGAAGGCTCTCCACTCAGGCTCACGCAAGCATAGACCTGACACAGAGGGCAGGGTCTCAACACACTTTATTCCCTGGCTCCTTACCCTCGGTCGTGCAGCAGCAGCTCAGAAGCAGCACCCTAACCAGCCAAGCTGTAAAGCTACCATGCTTACAACATAGCTCCTTCCCCAAGCAGGCCACAGTTCGCTCAGCAGGCTTTTGTCTTTCTAGGACATCCCATGCCCCAAGTGCCATATTCTGGATAGACAGAGCCACCTGCCATGATCCCAACCTCTTCTTGGGCTGCACCTGTTTCTTTGGGAAGTGGAACAGCAAGCTGTGTTCCCAGAATGTGGTGAGGGCTGGCTTCATGATAAAAGCCTCAAAATACACGCAAAGGCAGCACAGAGGCAGGGTGTCCTTTTTCTTGACCCAATTTCCTAGTCTCAAGTCTCAGGTGTACACCAGCCTAGATTTGTACCCTGGGGGTATCAGAAAAAGGAGACTGGGCCATACACACACACACACACACACACACACACACACACACACACACACACACTCACACACACACACACAAGTCCTCTACACTTGGCTCAATAGAAGAAACCTCAGTCTATCCACTGTACAAAGAAGTAAGCCACAGCACAGTGCTTTGCTTAGCATCTAAGTGCTGCCAGCATGGGTGCTGGGAATTCAAGGGACAAAGGGACACTGTGGGCTGGGAATGAAGGAGTGGGAGGACTTAGATGACCAGGCATCCAGTTAGGAACAGGACAGGAGACTTGGACACAGCATGGCTAGAAGCATGAGTTAGGGCAGATGTCATGCATGTACACGACTCTTGGCTGAGAGGTGAAACATTGGACTTCAAGGTGGACTTCCTGCACACAAACTGACTATTAGGAGGAAGACTCCCATATGCATGTATGGGGTGGAAGACAGGGCCATTCAAGGAACTCAACTTCCAACAAAAGAGTACATACACTGCATGGCAGGGCTGTGATGTGCCTTCACACGCTCAGGAATGAAGGCTCCTTCCTCATTTGTTGGGGTTAGTGTGAGCTGGCAGCATCAGCTCTTAGCCCCACACCCACCTTAGAATTGTCTTAGGTAAGGAGGGCCGCTTCCCCCAAGGTTAAATCCCTTCCAGGGAGAGCTCTGATCCTTTAACTGATCACACGTTGCTGCAAAGACCTAACTTCTCACCCCAAACCCAGGCAAATCTGAAGGGCCATCCAGGGGAGTCTCCCGTGTTCAGCTGAGGCTGTCTCTGTTTCTTTCTCTCTCTCTCTCTCTCTCTCTCCTTTTCTTTGCTCTTGACCCCTAAGCTCCCTTAGTAGATATCTGCACTCTAACGGCTCACCCAGAGACTGCTTCTCAGGAAGCCCAGCCCCACCTGTGGTGCCTTCCCACACAAATGCTAAGACAATGATGAAAACATCCCCAAGTCTCTTCTTCCATCATGAAGATGACAAGGAAAGAAGTGTTGTGTGTGTCTGAAGCCAGAGCTACCCAGGGAACATGAACCAATCCCAGAGATCTATGTTATCCATGCCCAAAATGGTCTCCCTAAAGTGAAGGGTCACTCCAGAAACTCTGGCATAAAGTCAAAACTACTACTCAAAAAGGCAAGAATGGTTTCCAAGAAGCAAGATATATGAAACACACAAAACAAGATGATGGAAATTAATCCTTAGTTGTATGTAATCACAGCAAGTACAAATGTGTTAAGGTATCTGATTAAAAGCCAATGATTATGGCAATAAATACACAAGCTGTGACTGCACCCTGGTTACAAGAGGGGTTATATAAAAGGCATGGATGCTCAAGTTGGAGGGCGGGGAGAGTACCATAAACATCACCTTCTCTCACCAAACAGTTGAGTCAATATAGTTTTCAAATAAAATTCATTGAGTTATATAGACTTTGAGTCTGTTTCATTGTGTGTGTGTGTGTGTGTGTGTGTGTGTGTGTGTGTGTGTGTGTGCTTGCAAGGTTTTTATAATAACATTTATTAAAATTTGTTTGTTTGGTTTTTTTTAAGAAGGTAAAAGAAGCCAGGTATGGTGGCCCACCCTCTTAATCTCAGCACTCAGGAGGCAGGCAAATCTATGTGAGTTCCAGACCAGCCGGTCAGTGGATTGCTGTGAGTTCAAGGCCAGGCTGGTCTATAAAGCAAAGCCAGGACAGTCAAGGCTACACAGAGAAAAAAAGATCTTGGTGTCATTATCTATATGGCCTAAGGGCTGCCTTGGGTCTTAGGCCTTTTCCCCAGGAGACATAAGCGGCTGGTCTTCTACAACATTCATCAAAACTTATAACTTTTGTGCTTCAAAGAATACCAGTAAAGGAGTGAGAAGCTGTGGTGTAGCTCACTTGCCTGGCATGATCCACAGGGCCACAGACATTTTATTTAACAAATAAAGGAGGGGCAGGGGAGGTAGCTCAGCAGTCATTTACTGCTCTTGTCAAAACCCAGGTTCTATTCCCACATGGTAGCACATGAGCCCACATGCTAGCTCCTAACCCTCTGTCTCTCCAGATCCGGGTGATCTGACCCCTCTTCTGGTCTTTGTACTATAGGCAAGGGGTGCACATGAATACATGAGGCAAAACACTCATACACATAAAATAAAAATAAACAAGTCAGGGTCGGTGCTGGAGAGATGGCTCAGCAGTTAAGAGCACTGACTGCTCTTCCAGAGGGCTCACATTTGAGTACCAACAGTTCACAACCATTTATAATTCCAGTTTCAGGGGATCTGACTCCTCCTGGCCTCTAACGGCACCACGCACACAGGTGGTGCACAGACATACATGTAGGCAAAATACCCATTCATATAACAATAAATGAATTATAAAAAAAAATTTAAATAAATAAAATAGAAAATATAATTCATAGAATGATAGAAATGCTCTATTAATAATACATGACAAGTGACTTACATTTGGAATATATAAAGGACTCTTACAAATTAATTTTTTTTTAAAGTAAACCCTCCAATTTTAAAATAGGTGCAGGACTTGAATTGACATTTTTCCCAAAGACGAGACACACACAGCCAAGGAGCATACAAAAATCTGTTCCGCTCCATCAGTCATCTGGAAAAGGCAAGCTAAGGCCCCGTAAGATGCTTCTTTGAAACCAAGGAATGGCTGTGGTCAAAAAGAATAATAAGATGAGCTTTCATAGATGAGAACCCAGAAGGCTCACACACTGCTGGGTATTGAGTGGTGTGGCCACCCTGGAAAACATCTTCCCATGGTAAATAAAGACCAGTATTTTTCTAACTAAAGGTGTACTCCCAATAGTTGGTTATAAAGCCAAATTTAATGGATTGTTCCCAGGTTTTAAGGAAGATTTTACAATGATAAAATGAACAGCCTGGGGCCAGCAAGATAACTCAACCTATAAAGGTCCCTGCTGCAAGCCTGACAAGCAGGTTGTTCCCCAGGAGCCACACAGTGGAAGGAGAGAATCGACTCCCAAGTTGACCTCCGTCCTGCACATTCATGCTCTAGCACCCTGCATGCATGCACATGCAAGAAATCAGTAAGTGTAAAAAGCTACATAGTCTGAACTTGACCATTTTACCCAGTTGTGAGCACACAGCCAGGAACACTAAGCTCATCTATTTTGTTTTTTCATCTTCCCGAGTAGAATTTTTTTACTCATTAAATGATGACTAATATCTCATCCTCCTCAAAGCCTCCAGCAATCGCTTTTCTACTTTCTGTCTCTGTGTTTGGTAACTCGAAATACTTTACCAAAGTGGAGTTATACAGTCCTGGCCCTTTGTCTGTCTCATTACATTTAGTATAATAGCTTCAAGCTTCATCCATGGCGCAGTCTGTTAGAACCTTCTTCTTCTTAAGACTGAATAATAAATATTTTATATGGAGATGGAGACAGAGAGAGAGAAAGAGAGAGAGATCCTGAGACTATATAACCCTGGCTGGCCTGGAACTCACTATGTAGAAAAGGCTGGCTGGCCTCGAACTCACAGAGAGCCACCTGCCTCTGCCTCCCAAATTCTGGGATTAAAGGCATGTGCCACCACTCCCTGTTTCCAATAATATATATATATATATATATATATATATATATATATATATATATATATTAATGAAATAGAAAAGTGGATTTTTTTTTTCAGTGCTAGAGACTGAATGCACAGCATCATACATGCTAGGTATTATACCATTCCCATTGAAAGTTCTTCTAAAGATTTTGTTTATTATTTTCATTTTATGTGTATGAGCATTGGCCTGCATGTGTGAAAGGGCAGCATGCTTGTGTATTGCCCACAGGGGCCAGAAGAGAGCGGTGGATCCTGTGGAATGGGAACTACAGACAGTTGTGAGCCATCATGTTGATGCTGGGAACTAAATCCAGGTCCTCTGTAAGAGGCTGCTGAGCATTTTCTCCAGCTTCCCTACAAAGTTTTATTTTCGTGAAATTGAGTAGAAAATGTTGAGCACACTTTTCATAGTATGGCCAAATATTACTTCACAGAGTGCTATCCCCAAGCAGGATAAATGTTCTCACTGCACATCACCGTCACAGAAGTTCTCACTGCTTTGACAGCAGGTAATTCCCACACCCTTGTTGAATAGCCTGACTCTTCCCTGTGTGTCATTTCAGAGCATCTTTCAAAAAAGTTGCTGGCTTGCTCCAGATAGACTGCCTTCCACATCCGAGCAAATACACACTCAAACTCTTCGTGGTCATTCCCCAACACCCTCCTTCTTACACACTGTCCAACTCTTCACACTCTGTGCCGTCTCACCTGGCCAGGCAATGCAGCCCTAGCCCTGCTCTGTGTAGACAGCTCAATCCTCCCTACTTTTCATTCCTTGCTTGTGCTGGGCTTCTGAACCTCCCTCCCACCTTCTGTGCCCAAGGATTATTCCTCTTTCTTTAAGACCTCTTCAAATGTCCTCTATAAGCCAAATAAGCCTTTTCCTAAAGCAGCTCCCTCCTCACCCTGCCCATGTCTGCATGAATGCCCTCTGTCTTCCTCGCAGCCCCCATGCTCCCTTTCTCTGTACCTGGGGCCTTGCGCATGCTAGCCTCAGCACTTCCAGTGGTACTCAGTGCAGAGTACTCAGTGCAGTGTGCACCGTGTACAGCAAGTACTGTGTATAGAACATACTCAGTGTATAGTATGTACTCCATGTACAGTAAGTACTTCGTGTATAGAACATACTCAGTGTATAGCAAGTACTTGGTGTATAGTATATACGGAGTGTAAAACAAGTACTTAGTGTACAGCAAGTACTCAGTGTATAGCAAGTCCTCAGTGTATATAGGAAATAGTCAGTGTATAGCAAGTCTGAAGCAGGCATGGGAAGCAAACACATCCCAGCTTTGTTCCTTCCTGGTCCTTTCCTCCAGAGCCATGGTGTATGCCTTCTTCTGCAGAGAGATAGCACTCACTAGGCTATCACACTGCTCCCCTTGTAATCTACCAAGCTGCATCCCTAGAATTTCAGTGGCTTATGGTGGTCCTTGTCAAAAGTGCCCATTGGATATCCCAGGGAAAGGCCAAGGGCCCAGGATAGATAGATAGATAGATAGATAGATAGATAGATAGATAGATAGAT